>NC_051187.1:114550149-114856184 GCF_015220075.1 Falco rusticolus | reverse complement strand
TCAGATTCCCTTCGGTGGCTAAAACTGCATCTCAAGTGAAACAGAGGAGACCCGAGACCATGGGAAGCTAACAGATGTGTTACTGCCATTGTCCCTGGCTTTTCACCATGACAGAACAGCTTCCAGGTCCACCCCATGTTACACAGAAACTTCAACAGGGGCATAGACAGAAGACGACTTCTTGCTGCTGCTTCACTTGGTCCCTTTTTTGGCCCATGCGAGCTAATTCCACCGCTAGACTTGCAACATCTGAGAGCAACTTCTCTGCTACTTGGCTTTTGGTGAATTTTTTGATAACAGACATTCCCATACAATATGTACTGTTACTGTTGCACAGACCTTGCAGCTGGTTCTCACTAAATGAGATATTACAACTGTTACAATTTTATCCTGGACTGTGTTAACATAATGGTGTATTTCTTCCAGCCTCAACTCTTGAACTGATATACTTTGATAACATCTTAGGCTTTGATGCACTATTTAATAGAAAAATAAATAAATAAATAGAAATTTACTTGGGCCTGAAGGGGTGTTAGAAGCATTAATGCTCATGATTAAAGAAAGCCAAGACTAATAAAACAATCCCAATATGTATTTGTTTTTTGAGACTGAACCATTTACAAAGTAGCACTTTTGAGTCTCTGGGTTTGGCTTTACTATCACAGCTTCGTTCTTTCCTTCTTAAATAGTTTACTTGGCTTGGAAATTGAAATTCGAGTTTGTTTACCACACTTACCTGTTTTCTTTCCCCCCCCCCTTCTGCTTTCAGGTTTCCCAACTGGAAACCTTCACTCCAGCGGGATGCAACTGCCACCCAGGTAAGTTGGCAATGGAAACCACTCAAACACAAATATAAGAGATAATACCTTGTAACAACCACTCGCACAGTCTCAAACTTTTTTTTTTTAAACTCCTAAATAAAAACCCACCTTGATAAAGCATTTTTATGAAGTGACATATGGGAATAAAGTGTTCCACCATTTAAGTGTTGTGACTCCAGGAATTAGATTCAAAGTAACAGAATTTTTTCTTAATACATTCAGATTCTTCACATTTGTGTTCAGCTTCAGCCGCAGCTCACAGGTATCGCTCTTTTAAACTTTCATTCCTTGTCACAAGTCTTGCATTTTAAGAATAATAAAACAAGAAAAATATGATTAGATAATTTCAGACTTTTTTTAAGGAAACACCAACTATTGTTAAGACTCATGATAAAACTAAGAACTGGGCACAATTCTATTAAAGTCATTGGGAAATAGCCCGTTTTATAGGGGTAAAAATGTGTTCCAAGATCCCTTCCTCCAAAAACTGTTTTAACATACATGAGGACTCTCTCAACTGAGATTTCTCTGATATTGTATTATTACAAGCAAAATTGATCATCAAGTCCATTAAAAGCATTAGACACCTTAAATAATTCATGTCTCCAGACTAGCCTTGGCCACAGATACCATTGGCAATAACCTTCCAGGAGACTCATACTAAAGAAAAGCCAGCATAACTGCAGCTTAAATAGGCAACGTCCAAGAATAAGCAAGACACAAATGACTGAGCAAATGTGTCACATGATTACATTCCACTGGGGATTTCTCAGAATTCTAGAAACCAGGTATGTGACAACAGGCAATGTGAGATCTTCAAATGGAGCACCTGTATGCAAATGATAGCAATACTCATTAAAGTATGGGACATTGAAAAATATGTATTATAGACTTTGTCCTTCTCATTGTCAGCCTTTTCCAATCTGACTGCTGACTGACCGACACCTTATTCTGCAGGGTGCTGCACGGGCCACTCAGCAGGCAAAGTGCAGCAGCCTGTTTAGGTGCTTTTGCAAGTGTTTCAGATACGTGACAGACCACGAGGCAGGCAGCAGCAGAGAAAGTGACAAATGCCCAATTTGTTTTCGCTAATAAATTGCCAGGGCTTTGGAATTCTGCCTGGTACTCTGGACCCAGTCTTCTTCACCAGTGGCACATTACAGAGCTATGAACAAGTAAAAATACTCTGTAAAGAAAGTCCCTTGGTATACAAAGTATGCAAGACCAGCATATGCAGTTCCGCACGACCCTCTCTTTCAAAGCCTGTGGCAACAGCAGGCATCCCAGTCAGAATACTTGCAATGAAGCTGATGAAGCCCAAGGTAGGCAGAATTAGGCCCTGAAGAGATCACATTTGTTTTTTCAAAAAAGGTTTGAAATGGCAAAACACTTTAAAACATCTCCCCTATTTTCCTCCTTGTTAAGTGCTAAGATTCAGAGAAGATACAGAAAAGCCAGTGGGCTGACATACTGTCAAGACTGCGTACCAGTATCTGCCTCACCGCTGTAGCACAGGGCTCATGAAAGCCAACTTACTCTGCTCCTGAAGCTAGCAGTTAACTCTGAAGGCAGCACTGAAATCTCTGTTGCTACAGCTAGACTGCTTAAGTACGCAAACTAGCTATCTCTGCACCTGAACTGTTTTGCAGGAAGTTTCTATGGTTGCATTGAGATCCACCCGGCTTTGCAAAACAGAGTAAAATCTGTTAGTATTGTATGAATTTAATTGTTCATTAATCAACAAATGTTGATGTTTGTGGGACCTCACCCCACCCCACCCCCCATCCACTTAATGGTAGTTTTCATGACTACACATTTTAAATCTTAAATGTTTTGCATTTAACTGCACTGTGGAACAGAAGAAACATGCGAGTTAGCTGGTTACAGACCAGGAGGGCTCTAGGAAGGACTGAAAAGAAGGAAAAGTTCCTATGTTCTGACTGGTCACACTCACTTTAGAAGGATGCTAGTGGTCAGACACATTAGAGAACACTGTCAAAAGCATAAGGAACGCATACCCTGGAATAGTGTATGCACTGCCTGCCTCTCTGCATCTCTGTATTACAAACAAGTGGAGGAAACATTTCGTGTGACTATAGAGCGATGAAAGAAAAAACGGAGTCTTAGCTTGTTGGAGAGTACCAGTATAGAAATGGCCAACCAATAATTTCCTAGTATCTTTAACGAACACAATGAAAAATTACTAGACATGTAGAAATTATTTGAGCCAACACTGTTCCTGAATTGCTGCCATCTCTAGAATTATAGATCAATAGAGTGAAGCAGAACGGGCTTTCATTCAAAGGGAAAAGCAGATCGATCATTCCAAAGTCCAGTGGACAGCCCTGTTCTGCTGCACACTGCACATGCCAAGTCACCTAGTTAAGAATTATGAGACAATGACGTATCAGATGAAAGAGAAAGGAATGGGAAATGGAAGAGGACACACTAGTAAAATATAGATAGGCTCGCTCATTGCCCGGTCAGGGTTTTACTGGAACCATAATCAAAATAAACTTTAAGAAGTATTTGAAGTACTCTGAAGCAGTAGGGGGGTTTTATTATTTTTGTTTTTTAATTTAGCGGGCAAATGTTCTCTGAGTCTAGGCAGATGCACAAATCTGGAATCTGAGAGCAGAATGGACAAGTGTGAAGGAAAGTGTGTCTATTTTAAGACATACATACCAGATGTTATGAACAAGTCACTCATTTTCAGACTGCTTATCCAAATTTGAAAAAAAAAATACTAATGCAGAAGAGAACATGCTTGCATTTATGAAAATTAAATGCAATAAGTAAGTGGATATAAATGCAAGTGGGCAGTTGTGGAGGGTTTCCAGGTGGCCAATTTTGGATGTAGCTTCAGAAGCAGCATTTGCAAATAATGATGCTCATTTGAGTAACATGCCTTTGAAGAGTATCTCAAAATATGCAAGACCATCTCAGCCACAACATGGTTTGTAAGTATCTTACACTGCTAAGTGATGAGTGAGGAAGGAAGCAGGGAGAAGAGAATATACACCTAGGAGACTTACTGACAAGTATAAATATACCTCAGTTTACAGGTTAAATCTGCAAATGACACGTTTAATAAGCTTCTGTCACCACCCTAGTAAACTGCTGTTCTGCAAGTAGGTTACTGTCATACAGTGTCAGTCAGACTAGCTTTGAACATCCTGTGAATTTACTAGTACGATTACTGCTTTATTAGCATGCACTAAACACGTGCCACAGTTCCTTTCTGTCAAAGTTCATTAAAACAGAAATACACTGGCAGCTGTCATTTCCTAACAAGGCACATATTTTTTAAAATGCTGTGTCTTATATACAGTGTGAAAATGGTACACTGAATGCATTTTTACAATGTTTGTGTAAGAAAAATAATTCCAAACACTTTGTCTGCTAGAAAGTATCGGCAAATTTATACAAATGTGTATTACCCAATTGTACAGTCAGAGCTGGATTCTACTCTTTACTCAAACCTTACTGTCTTACTTGAAAAAAATACAAACCAAAAGGAATATTTTTGGTTTTGCTTTTAAATGTGCTGACTAAAAGCAGGAGGATACAGTAACTCCTAAGAATGTAAACCATAGTTTTCCTATTTCAGAATCCTTTAGTCGTTTACTTAATATACTGTGTTGCTTACATCATATACATCCACATTCGCAAACCTTGTCTTCAAATTGGACTCTTGATCAAACCACTGTATAACAAAAGCAGATGAACGCACTGAGACTGTATGGTGCAAGCTGATGGAAGATCAGCCATCACACCTGTGTTGCAACAAGGATTTAACCCACCCAGAGTACTCTGACTGTCCCAGTATTCTCTGAAATCAGCAGAAACCTTCTTTTACTTGAGTGTTTTTCTGACTTAAAAAAAAATAAAATATCTTTCCTATTATTGATACTTAGAAAGTATCAGAGCAACAGCAGGCATCTCTACACAATTACACTCTTCGAACAAGGAGTCAGTGAGGTTTTGCCGAGTGATGCAGACAGCAAAAGTTTCTCTCAACTGATCAACCTCCTGTCTCTGACCCCACTCTTCCCTCTTGCCTTCCCAAGCTAGAAAAATATTTGAAGTACAGCCACTGAAAAGTGTTTCCAAAAGGCACTGCAGCCATGGACTTCCAGGGATAACAAATTAGCAGTGTAACAGGAAACAAGGGAAGCAGGTGAAAAGGGCTGTTGAACTTTTGATGTTGTAGCTCAGTTCATAAGTGCAAGGCTGAACCCTAAGAAAAAAAAAAAAAAGAAAAAAAAGAAAAAGAAAAAAGTGGTATTGAAGTCTGCCTAAACCACACTATAAGCACTGTTCCACTCTTAATGTAAGGAGGAATCACAGCACATGCTGTGGTTTAGCTCAAATGTTCCATACATCTGTACTTAACTCTGAGCCAACTTCCTATTCAGGTCACTATTAAATCATTTTAATTAGGAAATAGTTACATGGTACTTACAGTAATAAAAATATGGACCTACTACCAGGCAGGTTTAGCTACGGTGTTTTAAATCTAAGGATCTAAACCCCCCTGTAATTCTGTACTTGGCACAAAGTTGCCTTACCCGCTACAAAATCCTGGGCCTGGAGAATGATTTCAGTACCAAACCTGAAGACATTCTTGGGCATTCATCTGCATCATTCATGACCATCGCATCCAGACAGTGGTATGTTAATGTGCTTGTTATCAATTTGCATCAAAACTGGGCTAGCACATGGCTACATCAACTGACGTTGTTGCTGTAAAGTCAAACAAAAGGCTCACAGGAGTGGCTGTAGGAGAGGCTGTCCCCATACTTCCCCTCCCCTCAACCCCCCTCTGATAGTTTATGCCACCTATTTCAAAAGTCAGCCTGACAGCTGCTAAGTACTCCACAACCTCTGTTCAACTTAGTAATGAAGCCCTCAGAAAGATGAACTGGTGTGTTATAACCAAATTAACTTTTACATTAATGTCCATTACTCCGGTGAAAATAATTCACACATGGCAATAGCTACACTCACTGTACTCTGACAGTTAATTCCATTACACTGCTTTCTTTTAAGCTGGTCAGAGTTCCTCTGCTGTGGTTCTTTTTGTGTTCTTCCTTATAAAAGAAACATAGGACAGCAAGAAATGGGTACTTGGACTTTACATTTACATGGCATCTCCTATGCACAAACTTTTATTTCACTAATAAAATATCAGGCCACCACCAAAGAAAATGTTTCTCACCACAGCACACAAAACCAAGCAAGCTACAGATATAACTCTATAATGCCTTTAAAATTTAAAACACAGATGTATGGTTGAACATGAAGAGTCTTTTGGGGAATAAAGAAACAAGATCACATCTGTAGATCCTCTCAGTTAAACCCCCTCACTCTTGCTGTTGGTAAATGAGTCTCTATTTCCATGAACAAGCTGTGTAGGTCTCCTCCAAACCTCTGATTCCCAGGTCCTCACAAAAAGCAAAGGCTGTCTGTAAAACAGTGTAGCTCCAGAGTCCTGCGTTGGTCTTTGCTTATAGAATCATAGAATCATTTAGGTTGGAAAAGATCTTTAAGATCATCAAGTCCAATCGTCAACCCAGGACTACCAAGTCCACCACTAAACCATGTCCCCAAGCATCACGTCTAAGTGTTTGGTTTTTTTTTTTTTTAAACGCCTCCAGGGATGGTGATTCCACCACCTCCTTGGGCAGCCTGTTCCAGTGCTTGACCACCCTCTCAGTCAAGGTATTTTTCCTAACATCCAGTCTAAACCTCCCCTGCACATACACATGCACCCAAACACGTATATCTATACTTTCCACGCTGTCCTTTGGAAGTAGAGGCCCCGACTGAGGAAACAAGCAAGCAAACTGTCCAAAGGCCTCTTTCAAAGAGAGCTTTAATGAGGTCTGAAACACTTGCAGAGCAGCCTTATTTTTGACCCCTGACTCTGTAGGGCAGTAAGAATAACTCCTTGGGTAACCCGCTCTTTGGTACCACTTGAACCGAATGCACTTGGCACAAAGGCAAGAGCCTGACTCCGTAAGTTGCAGGGATCAGTACATCTCACATGAGGTAGCCAACCTTCTCCCCGAATCATATTCTCCTGCACCCTGAGGAGTCTTTCTTGCTGACTCTTATTAAAATACAGCTTTTACTCTGCATCACTTTTACTAATGGCTTTGATCTAGACATGAATAACAACTGCACAACATCCATATCCGCTAGGCTACCGTGAAAGTCTGTCTAAAACCAGCTAATAATTTACATGGAAATTGTATCTACCAGAGGGAGCCCATATGGCCAACGTAACAGAACAATATTGACACAGGCTAAAGTAGTTAATGAAAACTTTTAGATAAGGGCTACACAGTTCAGACAAGATACAACCCTCAATTCCAGAGGTGTATGATTTTAGAAAATTCATAGGTAACATATGATATAATTGCACATGGCTTTAGGATCTGCCCTTCCAAACTGAGTTATTGAAATAAATAATATTTATTATTGAAATATTAAAATACATATTCTACTGTATGTAACATGTATGAGAACAATAGAAGATGTAATAAAGACAAATGATCAAAATGTTTTCTAGCTTTACTATTATCACCATGAGAGCTTTGAAGCATGATGCTACATCACTGGAAAAAACAAAAAACCCCCCACCTAACGCAGACCACCCCTGTGATACTCAAGTATTTAGAATGAAACCAGCAGGTCTCTTTACATAGACTACTCAAGACCAGTAAGGTAAATTTTGAACCGGTTCTGAGCAATGTGAAGCAAAAATGAGTAACTCTCAACACAATTCTGAATCTGCAAGATGTGCTTGGCTTTCATCAATCTCTGAAGGCAGCTGTCAGTAACTTCACTGACACCAACAGAAAAGCTTAAATAAAATGAAGCAGTTAAAGGACAAGAAGTAAAACCTAAGTAGCTGCATTACATTTGCGATTTCTGTAAGCTGCACCAATTCTGATACTTAGTGTCTCAGGCCCTTTGTCCTGCAAAGTCACATGCATTTACCTTTGCACACAGAAGACATCTCGGGAGTCCAAATCAAGATTATGTCTAGAAGTGTGAAATGCAAACTGTAAATTCTGAGAACTATCTCATTCTGCTGTTCGACAGTGCTTCACAAAATGAAGATTCAGTTTTAGTGAGCCTTCAGAGAGGTTCCTAATAACAATTAAGAAAAAAAATTATCTGTTGACATCTTAAACTTACAGCCTTTTTCTAAATACAGATTAAAAAAATTAAAAGATGGGTAGATTCTTATGCAGCCCCACTGAAAACGAATTGGTTCCACTATTCACCCTACTGTCTTTAATCAAGATGAGGGCGATTTATACTTTTAAACTAATTGCAAAAAACATTCTATTCCAGGACTACAAAAGAAAGCTATTTCTAAAGAGGCAAGTAGTTTGAGGTGAATTTCTAGTTTATATGCTCAAACTATGTCCAGTTTTCTTTAAGAAGCTAAACAAGATTATTGAAGTGTGGTTTTCTTTGAACTCGATTTCTCTTCCCTCCTCCCGCCTACTATCACAGAACATCACATGCTCACTT
Organism: Falco rusticolus; assembly: GCF_015220075.1. Taxonomy (NCBI): domain Eukaryota; kingdom Metazoa; phylum Chordata; class Aves; order Falconiformes; family Falconidae; genus Falco; species Falco rusticolus. Next base: position 114,847,812 of record NC_051187.1, on the reverse strand, counting down.
ACATAACTTCACTTGTTCTCATTACCTGATTGGTTTTGATGCAACTGTTCATGTAAGTAAAATTAGTCACATTCCTAAGTATTTGGAGATTGCATTTTAAATTTGCTGCTCCCAGATCTATCCATTGCATTTCCTTGGACTGCAAATAACTTTTTTGAACACTTGAAGTTACTGTCTCTCTTTTCTCTGTCAAAAAGCCCTCCAAGAAAAACCCATACACAGCCCTAGAGAAAATCAACAACAACAAAAAGCCAGCTAGGGTGAATACACAGGTTTTTCACAGAAAGAACCTGCAGTAACAGCGTTTGCTCAGCACATATCTGACGGAGCAGAACTCAGAAACCTTCTAGCTTAACAGCTTCCGGAAAAGAGCTCAAGGTTCAGATGAGATACCACACAGAGTAAGGCGAGTGTAGTTGCCAACAGTATGCAATAACACCTGTGTGTTGGACTCATTAAAGATTTAACCAGAGAAGTCACGTGCACGCTGAAAAATGGCTGACAACTGCCATGCCTAACGCATGTCTGAAAAGCTTGGAAAAAAGGAAGCAAAATGGAGTTACCTTTGGATGAGGAGGATGGCACTTTCACCAACATTTCTTTGGCAGATGATTCAGGTAAGAAACTACAGTAATCTACTGATACAATACGAATTCCATGGGTTGTTTAATAGTACTGGGTGAGCACACAATCTGTAGATCCTAATTACCAGGTACAATGTATTTTCAGCAAATGCCCTCAAGTAAACTTTTCTAGTTGTTTAGCTGAATAAGCCTTGTGATTAGCTAAGAATTGAGATTTTGGGGGTATGGAGGATACCACTTTTCACATAATAGCATATGGTAATACACATTCATAATCTGAGCACATACAGCCTTTCAGCGTTTAGAAAAAGTTCCAGAAATGTTAACTCGGTAGTTACTACTGTCACAGAAAATACACATAATGTTGGCGCTTTCTCCTGAATATGGAATGCTAATCTCTTTGACATACTCTAGTGAGAGCTCACAAGAAGTGATGCAAATTAATTGTAATGGAAATAAGCTGATCCATGTAAATCCCCACTATTACGCATCTAATTATTTTAAAAGAAACTACAAAAGCAAAGACTGCCTCCCTTTTCCTGCCCTTCTAGCTGATGGAATAAAAATTATTTGGCACGGAAAATAGGATAGTTCTACATACTGAAAAAATGAAGTGAGTTAATATGAATTGATAATAAATTATTTAGAAAGGTGCGGCCAGAGTATCAAGTTGATCACATCAGCATGGCTGCCACAGAGCTGTGCTAATTTACACTAGCTAAGAATATGGATTTCTTATTAATAATACAAGTCCTAGTCCCCCCCTGTTTTTTTTTTCTCTTTTTTTAATTTTTAGCATAAAGAAGGTTGCTGCACATGCCATCTTTACCTCCTACATGAAAACAAACCATGGAGTTAATCTTATTTTTAGAACACCATTTTCTGGCAATTTCATATTAGTGTGATGGTGCTGAACTGGATGTTCGAATGCACTTAATTTATATAGCATATAGCTTAATGACATCAAGATGTGGTTGACCCAAAGTATTCACAAGAAGGTAAAGTGGCAGACCTTGGTCCAAGTTCTGCAATAATTAAGGGTTCTCCTGACAGTGAATCTCACTCTTCCCCCATAGCAAGGTGTAGAACAGTAAGGAAAAGGTATCCTATGAAACACCATTTCATGACTTGCTGCACAGCTGATAACATGGCAAGAACAGAGGAGGGGCAGCATACAGCAGCAAGATTGTCTAGTCTTTGAAAAGCATCCATAAGTAGCTGATCTAGGGATGACTCCATAACACTGGATGGATTTGAATCTGCTCTCCCTCACAGATGGGTGTTTTTGCCATATTACTTGCTTAGTCTTTCAGAAGATGTCAGGTTGCTTTCTTTAGAAGGTGAATGCTCACTAGCCTCCTCTACTACTCTAACCTCAGACCCCTGCAGCTTGGAAAACGTTAATACACATGAGAAAACTAAGGCACAAAGTTAAAAACTCTCTAATTCAAGCACCAGCTGACACCAGATACCCAAGTCAACCTAGGCATGCAGGGCTCGATACTCACAAATGCCAAGCCCTGACAGATGTCACTGCTATAAAAGCAGCTGCTCAGCAACAGTGCAAATAAGATTCTACTGCATCTCAGAAACTGAGCCCTTCACTTCCACTAGACTCTTGACTTCAGTTACACATCCAAGGTCACAGAAAGCTCATGTTCACAACACAGAGAGGACCACAAATAAGACGACTTTATGCAAGATCTGCTACCAATATCAGAGCTTTTCCTCTAGCAGGAGGTGGGGACAGTCACTCAAAAGGAGAGAGATAAATTTAGAGTAACTGAAAATAAGTGACATTTTCAGGCAAGCTTTTAGCTTGAAGGCATAGAGGAATAACCCTGGTCTGTTTCATCTGCCAGAAGGAAACACCTGGAGGCTAGAGAGAAAGGTATTAGAAAATTTCTAACATATAATAGGAAGAGGCTATCATATACTTTGTAGGAAACAGTCTTTCTTATCTCTCCCAACTGAAGTTAAGACTTATTACAGTAACAGGGGCACAGAAGGCAACAAACAGAATGTGCCTTGTAGCTGTAACTGTAAGGCTGGAGAAGAATGTTAATACTAGAAGAACAGGGAGGGTGAGAGAGAAAAAGATTCCTTACGATGGACAACAGCAAGTTCAAGCAAAGAATAAGGAAACTAGACTTCCAGTATGTAGATCATAAGTGGACTTTGAGGATGACCTGACGTTTTAGAAGCAAGTGTTCCATAATTAAATTTTAAGTAGGATCACAAAGATGCTCTGGTTTTAATGACCTTGAGTATGTTTGTAATTGTGTAAGGCTTCCCCCCCACATCTTCTTAAAATCTACTGGAAAAGATACTGAACAGCCAAGTAGAACAACATGCTGTGCATGTACAATCTGAAGCATAATCAGAATACAGCCTTCATATCACAGTTTCTTTAGTACACTGAAAGGCCATTGTGGCAAAGCAACAGGGGTTACTGAGCCTGGTTAACTGAGCGCAATGCATGAAAATTTAATAGCTATTGTTCTTTCAAAATAGCAGTTTCTCTATTTAAGTACACAGGTATTAAAATTAAGTTACTTCCATGTAAATCAAGATGAATGCAAAATGGTAGCAAGGCAGAAGTTTCTTGATGTGTATTTTAATAGCAGTATCAAAACCACATGAAATCAAGGAAAGCATTCATTAAAAGCATTTGTGGAAATATTTTCACCTTTGATTATAAATGAAAATACTTCTTTCAAGTCATATCTCTGGATAAAGTTCCCTCAACAGATGACCTATTCAAACAAGAGCACAGAGGAAATTAAATCAAAAATATATCAGTGAGATGCCCCACAGCTACAACAATTTCTTTATTGTTCTTCTGATCAATGCTGTATAAGTAAACCAAGGCTATCTTTCTTTGTCGTAAAGAACCTAGAAATTATCTCACTTTTTTTCAAATACGCTTTACAGAAAGCCAGCATTGAGGACTACATTTCTCACGTAAAACCCTCCTTTTAAAAAGCAGATACAAACCCCTAAATATTTAGAAATGCAAACCAATTTTTCATCTCATTAAGTTACCAGTAAAGCTTTATGGAACCCCGCTAAATTTCCTTCCACAAAATCTGATGGCAAACCTATAGCTGGTGATTACCAGGAGGACGGAACTGTTCACAGGCCAACATTATGTCATATACGTCAGTATTCACAGCCTAAAGCTGCAAAGTATTCGGTTGCTCAGTCTATTTAAAATTTTTACACAACCTTGCAAAAGATAGAATGCGATTAGTTAGAAGGCAGGCCTCTTCAAGGTTAAAAAGAAAACATGACTTTCTAAGGCTTTCTTCTTGTAGACTTTCTAAAGAGACTGAATCTTTCTTTTTTTCCTCCAACTGTATGCTCACAGGTTACGTCACCTGATGAGGTCCCGCTCTGATAAAGGCCCTAAGGCACTACTAAAACAGTCACAATAAGTAAGGACAAAGACAACAGTCAGACCAATGTAAGCTGAAATAGCTGCTCATTTTCCATCGTTTCATTTGGTTGAAAATGTGCAAACTAAGAACTACTCAAATTCTGCATTTGACAGAGGTCTGAAATTGTAAATTTGCACAAGCCTGTTGAGGTTACTCAGAAAGAGTAACAAGAATTGCAAAGAATTCTGGTGTAAAGCGACATTACTTGAAAAAAAACCTCAGAGCCTGTCTCTTATTTCTGCAGAGAAACAAAATTACCAAGATTTGTTGTAAAGGGCCTTGTGAGTTAGCATTGCAAGGAAAAATAATTAAGCCGTTTGTATTCCTTTTTGTCTTTGTGGCAATAATCAGTTAAAGGAGAAAACGGTACGGTTCAAATTGCAAATTCATCTCGGAAATATGTACTATACTTTCCTCTGTTAGTGAAAAGGAGAATACATTTCTATTCTAGTGGTGAACAGCGAAGCCTCTGTCATCAGTCAGCTTACGCAGCCGCCTCTAGTGCCTGTAACGCTGCCAAAAAGGAAGTGAAAGGCTTGTTGGTTTGCACTGTGTACCAAGGAAAAAACAGAACATATACCAGAGTTTTAGACATAAACCGTCTGAAAACGTACGTCATTAGCAGCAATGACTTAGAAGCCCAGTCCAGAGCAATAAAATGACCTCCTGTAGTTTTGTAACTGTACGCATATATGCATTCAGGTTAACTATCAGTGATGCTCCATACCCTAGTCAGATTGTTGCCATTTTAAGCAAAAAATGCTCCTTCAGTGAAACTGAATTAATTCCTTATGCCAGCAACGCGAGCTAGCTTAGGAAAGCTTATTTGGAACTTAGGATACAAGTACAGATAATTGCATTTGTAAAGTGAAAATTGTCGTTCCTATAAATTTAATACAGATGACAATATTATGAATGCCTCTTCCACTTTAACCAAATGCCTTAGAAACTATAAAATGAATTAGTAAGAAAGAACGGGATTAGCACCTGTTCTTAGTTACCTCCAAGTCAGTTTTGACTTCAGGAGCTCTAACCCACTGCTAAAAATCATGAGCTCTTTTTATAACTCTTCAGTCAGAAAGTAGACTTACCTGAAGCGATCTAATGTGTAATGTAAAACAGTTCAATAAACCAAACGGTGGAACACTACTTAGGGCAGTGTTCAAGTATTTCCAGTAATAAAAGAGAATCCTCTTATTTCTTCTTTTAAACTGCAGAGTGGCTATTAGCATGTTGTTACGCTGCTCCACAGAAGAAAACGACTAATTTCCACCATTTGTGAATATTATTTAATTTTCTTGATAAGGTATATGTTCTCTAAAGTAGAGAGCTGTAAGTTTGTAAACAAAACTAAAAAAACCTGCCCAGTCTCTCAGCCTCGTGCCACATATTACAAAGACTCCAAGCAAACAGCCACATAGCAAAGCTGACAAATTTGCTCACACTTACACGTAATTAGTATTTACCCCATTAATTTTGCCTCTCCCAGTGAGTGGGAAACCACAGAGAAGCAAATGCTGCCAGATCCCTGTCAAACAGCAGCCAGTCTTTAGAAGGATTGTTTCAGGTTCTCCTGGGAACAGTCCCCAGACAAGACTTGCCATGCTGACAACTTACAGAACAAAGAAATTACACTTCCTAACACAAGAGTTAACAAAACACTACGGGCTGATAAAAGCAAGAATTGTTACTCAAGGGCTTGAACTGGCCACCTCCAGCCAAAGGGGACACAAAGCACCCCCCTAAAATACAACATACTATTTGGTTACTTGACACACATGCGTAAGTATGCCTTCCCTGGGACACATTCTGCATTATAAAAGGAATCTGATTGTTTGGGATATGCTGTAAATCCCTAAAGCTTCAGGTTCAAAGAGCACAACAAATGTCATTGATGATGTGTTACCCAGTGCAAGACAGGTGAGGTAAGGAATTTGAAAAACCAATGGGTAAGTCATGTAATATGCTACGCTTCTGTCGTTTTGGTCGATCTCTCACAAAAAATACTTTGAGCGGTGGGCTTTTTTCTCTGGTGTATTGGGCTTGGGTTTGTGCTTGTTTGTTTAAATCTAGTAGCACATCAGATATTTAGAATACTGGCATTGAGTTCTTTGTGCTGGAAAACAGAGAGAGGGTTAGGAAGGCAAACCACTTCCAGGGAAAGCAAGATGAGCAAGGCATTCTCCCTGTGGAATTTGTACCCATCAGCATCAATCCAGCAGTCTTGGTCCCTGGACTCTGCAGACCTGCAGACAGCAGGCTCAGCACTTAGCACTTCCCTCGGCAATCAGGAGATGAAGGACAGGTAAAGAAAAAAAGCAACATGCACGGATCTTGCCATGACAAGGAGCCGTGACATAGCCAGTTCACACAGAAACAGTTCCTAAACATTGGGGCCCAGGAGCGCAGGCCAGCTGCACAATCTCAGATACTAAGGTAAAGGGATTCATAGTAAGCACTTACAGTAGGAAGAGGCATTGTGTAAGATCAAATATGTCAGAGTATACTGCAGTACAAACCTAAGGAAGCATCTGCGCGACTGTTTAACACTAACCTAGTAACACACAGCACCATGTAGACTAACGATGCCATCTGTTCTCCGCTGACAGCCCCTCTGCAATGCTAGCAGCAGAGGCTCAGATAAGACAGTTTTCTCTAAAGGAAAACCAAAAGACCTCTCACAAGTTAACTTCTGAAAAGGACTGTCAGCCTAGGGCTCATGCTCAAACATCAGAGTTAAGAATCAAAAGAAAATACTCCAGTCAGAAACCACAATCATGCAAAGTATAATGAACCCTCCTCAACAGTTTACGAGCCAAAGTGGAAACAGGAGGTAAACCAGCAACTCTTGGAATTACTACTCTGTTTTGGCTACAACAGCATAAGAGCCAATATGTCTGGTTTCCATTCTGTCCCATAATTTCAATGTCAAGGATTTTCCCACTTTCCTCATTTGGGGACAGTTTAGACAATAAACTACAAGTGTTACGCACTGAGCAAAGTGGAATTTCCGCAGCAGAGAGGTGCATTTCCCCAAGATTAGCCTGCAATATTCCCCCCTGCCCCATCTTACAGCATAAACACTGCAAGATCTTCACCAGGTAAGCAAGCTCTCCATCCATCTGTATATTACCTGAAGACTCGGGCCATAGTTTTCCCTGTTAATCAGAGTGCTGGAGACTGTCTCACTAGAAAGAATGAAGAAGCCTGATTTCCAGGCTTGCCACACAGCAAGTGCAGCAAGCAAGATTGTAACAGGGTGAGAAGCACCTGTCATTTTAAAAACAGCAATCAAAGAGAGTTACTAGCAAACCCCTAAAGCCCAGCCACCACCTGAGAGGACGGCTTGCAGGGATTAAGGAGGATTACTGGGTGAGTTAAAAAAGCCTTTTATAGAGAAGGTGATAGACTTTTAAGTAAACCAGCCAATGGAACTGAGAACAACAGGCTCATTTTTCAATACAAACAGACTGCAGGAGTTTAATTAAAATACATTTTCTTAACTTGAACAGCATCCAGTCCAATCTGAATTTAACCAACTGTGAGGTTAAAAGAAGTTATTAACAGGCTGTTAATCATACTGTGGAGGCACCCAGAAGATGTAAATGATAAACATGTATTTTCTGAAGTGTATTAAAAAAGCACAGCAGAGGGCACAGTTCCCAAATACCTTATCCCCCTGAGTATTTAAACAGCATCAAATTATTTCTTTATAACCAGATACATTCTTGCAACACATGGGTGCGATATCAATGTATTTCACTGCAATATATGGTTTAAGCAACACAGTCCCTATAAAGATAGCATGGGTTATGCAGTGCAGTCACTTCCGTGAGGCCACTAAAACTAGCTTGGGTCCTGCATGTTGAATTTACTGTGGCACACAGGGTCCAAATGGAGCACGACATGCAGCACGTTCTGCAAGGATTATTCCCTCCAGGGAGTCAGGAAAGAACACAGAGACTGGGCCTTGGTCTGGAGCTACCAAGCTATGAGATGAGAGCAACTATGAGAAAGTTTCCACACCATGCGATCTCCAGACGCAAGGAGCTAAACCACACATTTCATAACCTGGACAATGCTGCACAAAAAGCTTATCGATCTGCCAGGCGGGAAGCAGCTTGGCCAGAGCAGGTGAACCCTGCTGGGCCCCGGCCCAAGGCCCTGCTCTCCCAGAGCTCCAGGTGCTACCCTGAGAGTTAACTGCGACCGTGTTTCAGCTTTCAACAGCTCCCCTCGAGCTCTGCCAACCTACCAGGCTCCGAGCTCCAAGGGAGCAATGCTGCAGCCTCCTACTGCGGGCTCAGCACACCCTGCCTCGGCCCGAACCCCTGTGCTGGCCCACCAACACAAACCCCACGGAGCAAAGAAACGGCAATAGCAGTTAAAACACACGCTTACTAGCGACTTCCACTGTTTTACCTGCAGTTCAGCGGGGTCTAACGGGAAGGGCCCGCGCAGAGTGACAAGCGCCCCTCAGGCAGGCGGGAGGCCCCGCCGGCTGCGCTCCCCTCCACCCGCCAGAGCCACCTGCGGCCGCACCGGCTGGGGCGGGCGGGCTGCGAGTCTCGGACCGGGACCAGCGGGCAGTGGGCTTCGAGGCAACTATTTGTGTGCGGGGGGGGCCCGGCCGGCGCCTGTGTGTGTGCGGGGGGTGCGGGGGGTGCGGGGGCGGTTGGGCCGGCCGCGCTGGCGCAGCCGCCGCAGGCCGGAGGAGCGGGGCTCCCCGCGCCCCGCCAGCCGGGACACGCGCCCCGCACGCGGCACGGGGCGGGGCGGCCGCGGGGCTCCGCCCTCCCGCCCGCCCGCCAGGGAGGTGTCGAGGCCCCGCCCATTGGCTGGCGCGGGCGCAGCGGTGCGCGCGCGCAGGGCCAGCCGGCGGGGAGGCGGCGCAGGCGCAGAGCGGCGGCCGGGCCGGGCCGGGCGAGGCCGGGCCGGGCCGGGGGCGGGGCCGGGGCGGGCCGTGCCGGGCCGGGCCGGGCCGTGCCGGGCGGGGGGCGCAGCCCGCGGGGAGCCGGCGGCGGCAGGTGAGGAGGCGGGGCGGCGCGCCGGGCCACGGCCGCTCGGGAAGGGGCGGGCGATGCTCTAGGCCGCGGTGCTGGGGGCGGGCGGCGCGGGGTGCTGCGCGGGAGGGCCGCGGCGCTCCGGCGGGCCCTGCGCTGAAGCCCGCTGCGGCGCTGCCCGGTGCCCCGGCGCTGCTGGGCCGCCCTGCGGGCAGGGGCAGAGCCGCCGGGGGGCGCGGGGAGGGGCAGTGGCCCCGCGGGCTCGGCCTCCGCGATGGCCGCGACGCGGGGTGGGCAGGGCAGGGCCCCGCCGCCGCCTGAACCGCCCGTTCCAGAAGGATCGGCGCTGGGAAGGCGGCAACGGCATCGCTGACACGCCGGGTTATTTTATGCGGATCTAGAGTAAGCCAGAGCTGTTATTTTTGTACGCTGAAGCGTAGTTACTTGGAGAATCATGTTTACGTACTGCCTAAAGCTCTAGGAAAAAGAACCCGGGAACGTTAAGAAATGCTGTTCTGCCTCAGGCTTGAGCGCTGGCTTTCAACAGCGGTTAGAAAACGCACCTGAACCCCAAAGGCGGTTAGGTTTACTCTTGCCTCAGCTTTTTGTTTTGTTGTTGTTGTTTATCTTTAAGCAGACCATCATTCCGGAATACGCTCTTCAACAGTGGAGAGAGCCCATTCTACAGTGATGAACGCCGACATGGATGGTATAAGTTCTTAATGTTCTTGTTCTTCATTGTTATTTTTTCTACTTGATATGATTTCCAGCTGTTACAGAGGTTGTATTCAAACTCATATGATTTATTGCAGCTGTTGAGGCTGAAAATCAGGTGGAATTAGAAGAGAAAACACGGCTTATTAACCAAGTGTTGGAACTGCAGCACACACTTGAAGGTCAGCAGTTTGATGCATCAGCACTGGGTTTTTTACAAGCAGGCAGTAATGAGCAAAACAAGAGAACCTTACTGCTCTGCCCTACCTTAGCCAAAGTGTCTAGAAGTATGTCACTTGGGCAGCTGAAGGTACATAAGCAAGGTCTCAACTATTTTTTTTCCCCCCTCTTTCTGCAACATCATGTCTGCTCGACATATAATACACATCAGGCAGAAGGGGGGCAACAGTGAACTTTCCCAGGCTCATTAGCTGACGTGTATCTTTGAGTCTGCTCATCACTGAACTTTTGTTTCCGTACAGTTTAGCCTGCAGTAGCTTAAATCAAAAATTCAAAAGAATAAAGGTACAGACTAACAGTAAGTTTACGGAACGAGTTGGTCAAAACACTCCGCTGCAAAATAATACAGGAAAAATGGGCTTTAGATAAAACTTGTGAGTAGCACAGCGTCTTTTAAGATAGTACCTTATAGACAACGTTTCCCTCATTAAAGTGTGAATAGTTTGATGTAGGCACGTAGAACGTACTCATTATTGTATGTGATAACGTCTAATATTTTTCTTATACCATCACCTTCGCAGATCTCTCAGCACGAGTAGATGCTGTTAAGGAAGAAAACTTGAAACTGAAATCAGAAAACCAAGTTCTTGGACAATATATAGAAAATCTGATGTCGGCGTCTAGTGTTTTCCAAACAACTGACACAAAAAGCAAAAGGAAGTAAGGGTTGACTCACAGATGATGTCATTGTATTGCTGCTGTCTTTTTTTGTTTTAATGGGCACAGGCTACATGAGCTCAACTACCTTAGTTTGTGGCTTTACTGGATACCTGAAGATGATAAATTTTGGTGATAAACAGAATTAAGGACATATTGTGTATTGTTAAGATTAAGCAATTTGCAAATGTAGCGTAGAGACTTACTAAACTTTTGTATTTGTTTTTAAAATGAGCATACCTTGTTGAAAACTGGATTTGGTTTGTCAGGTGAAACAAAAGTCTGTTGGTGCTCTTTGAGGTCTTAGGGTAGGATTCGTGACTAGCAAAATAATACGGTTATAACCAAGTCGGGAAAAATATTTGAATTGCATCACCTCTTTGACTTAAAATATATTTAGTGTCTAGTACTGTTAATAGCTCTGCAAAGCACCTTTAAACAAAAACCTATAAACCAGTTAAAGAATTTCTGTGAGGTAGTGACAGCATGACCTTATTTGTAGGGTTTGCGTACAGAAAAACACTTAAGATGTTTTGGGAAGGGGGAGGGTAAGGGAAGAGGAACAAGGTTAAGCAACTTCATCGGGGAAATACCAAGCTGATGCAGTATCGGAGTGTAAGGTGTACACTTCAAACAGTTTTCACTTTCCTGTTTCCTCAAAGAGTGATCAGGCACAGCATCACCATGTATAATCTTCCAGAAGTTCTTCAGTTTTTGATTAAGAGTTAAATTAAAATCTGAGTAATGAGCTTTACAGAAACAGGTCATCAGTGTTGCTCACGCTCGTTGTGACCAACCTGCCGTGAGGAACCGAGTACAGGTCTTTCCTTGCCACCTGTTACTTTCTTCTGCAGTGCCAAACTTGTCATTGCTTCAGGCCTTAGAGCCACTGTTTTCCTGCCCCAGAGGCTCAGCTGGTGAAGTGCTTCGTGAAGGTGGAAGCTAACCGAGGAGCAGCTTCAGTTGTAATTAAATAAGGCGGCCTTGGTACTATTTAGTCTTCCCTGACTATAGAAAATTCTCAGTCTGGGATCTGGCATCCTCTCGGGAAGACCACTTTTACTAAGCTACGATGTGGCTGGTGAGAGTGCAGGCTGCAGAGGTCCGATACTCTTGGAGTTCCAAAGATGACCGAGTTTTAATAGCAAGGCATCCTGGAACTGGATTATCATCAGTTTGTTAATTTCAAAGCACTTTCAAGCAGCCATGATAGCAAGGTCAAGTATTTTTCCTGAAATACCTGTTCAGCTATAAATGGACTACACGCAGGAACTGCGTGTGAAACCTCAGTGTTAAAAGTGTCAGTGGAAGGGTGTTCCCCTTTTGCCTGGCTTTCCAGATCTACAGCCTCAGATCCCCTAAAGCTCTGACATTTCTCCCCCAATTACTAGCATAACACTAGATCCAAGTAAGCCAGCATGCAGAAGGATGTCTTCTATCTCCAGGTTCCAGATAGTCAAAGTCATTAAGTCTGTGTTAGAGTGAGACGGGCCTTAGCGAGTCAATTACTGCGAAGCGCACCCTTGAGTCGTGGCCTCACAAGACCATCTTACCCATAACAAATGGCTCCTTATTTACTGAAGCGAGGCACAAGCAAAAATGTTGATGGGGCATTAATTAAGACTTTCTGGGAACCCGAAGTTCAAAACCCTAAGGGAAGACTAGCATCCCCTGCCTGCCGGGGTGACCAATCCCTGGGGTAACTATATCACAGCACAGAAAAAAAGCCACCCCGAAACCACTCCCAAATACCGGAACAATTCCAAAGGACTTTTACCAGGCTCAGACAAGATTCATTCAAACGGAATGCCAGACTGTTCCCTGACAGCTCACAGTAGCTGTTACTAGCGGGATACGGCATTGCTCGCAACTTCCATTGCCGAGAAGGCACAGGCAGGCAGAGTGCTCACTTCTTAACCTTTTGCATGTAGACCCTAAATAAAGAGGGGGGAACCTGCATTTAGCTGTCAAAACCCCAAGCAAAAGGCCAGAGGCCTTTCCGTGTAGTTTGCACAAAACGGAGCCCCAAATAATTAGTTTTTGAACACTTCAACACGAGCACTTGAAGACGCTGGCTTCCTCATTAGGGTTAATTAAGCATTCGTTTGTTAAGAGACTTCCATGGAACCTTTGCTGACTTTACTTGTTGTGAGAATATTTCGGTGAACTAACTTCTTGTCAGGCATGAGGAAATCTGTTAGGTTCCTTAGGAATTAATGTATTTCTACTTGGGTTTAAGGTAGAAGTGCTTTTGCTAGCCTTTTACGTTCTACTAACAGTATTGGCAGCTGCCAAGCAGCAAGAGGTATCTGGTGACTGCAGTTTTATTGTTTGTTTTAACATACAGCTGAACTTTAACAAAACAACGTTTCTTTCACAATAGGCAGTTTATTCAAACTGTATTATGAGAATGCCCAGTTACTCACATCTGTAAAAAACTTTTATCAATCAAAAATTCTTATCTATATTAATAAATTTCATGTTAAGCAAGAATTACTAAATATTTTTAGGAGGCAATGTACACTTAGCAAGTGTTCTATAAACAAAGGTTATCCCACTCTGGCTTGGAACACAAGAACTATAAAAGTTTGGAAAAGTTGCCTGTGGATCACTTCTGCAGATTTGGTATCTGCATCCGAAAGTGAAACAAGTCATGTCAATTATCACTTGCTCTAGGAATGTTCTACTTTAAAATATCTCTTAAAAATAAATTACTGTTACCAATGTCTAAAGTGAACAGGTGACCACCAATCTAACAAGATCAACTAAGATAAATAATTTACAATAAAATTGTAAATCATCATACAAAAACAGTTATTGCATTTAGCTCTGCACAGAAAAAGAGTACCTTTTCTCATAGCAGCGTGAACTGCTATAGCTGTGACCTATCTCTACTATCATCCACTTGTAGCTGAAAAGTGTAAACAGCTAATTTTGTGCTAGAGCTGCAAAAATATGATAAATTATTAATTTTAAAAAATACTTGGAATAAGTTTATCCCCAACTAGTATTAATTTCTAGGAATCTTCACACTGTAAGAATCTTCACCTTAAAATCAGTTGGCCAGCTTGTAATTTCACTTCTATTCTGAATTCAAAACATCACTGTACTCCTCACAGATAGTATTTCTCCTTAAAAAAAAAAAAAAAAAGAATCAAGGAAGTTATGGAAGGTTAAAAGAGGTTACATAGCAGTGAGTCCCCTTTTTTCCTTCAAATCGCAGGAACTTGCATGCTGTGAGGCCTGCTGAAGTGGCATACCAAAAGTTACTGTTAGTTAGACCTACAAATACTAGCTGGAAGTAACTCAGTGCTTTTGTACTCTCCTTTTGCGCACCGATTTCAGCGGACCATCTACAGAACCTGTGCTTTCATCAGCTTCTTTCATCTGAAAAAAATAAAAAAAATCCAGCATTTAAATTGTAAACCCATTTTAATTTATTGAAACTGTCATGGTACTTCATTCCTCCTCCTAACACCCCCAATCACATTATCACTAAATGCAACACTGAGGCGATAGGACATTTCTTTTTCCACAATACTAATTTAACAATGGAGTGGGTAGAAGACTTTTCCTTTCTGTATTCAGAAAGAATAGTACCATCTAAACTGATGCCAGAAATTTGGTTTTGCCCATTTACTCGCTGGCTTAAAAGCAGTGACACTAATGAATTTAGCAACTTCCTTAAAGTGTACCTTAAGAATGGGAAATTAAAATTTGCATAAGTAGTATTTTAAAGATTTTAACTGCTGCCTTTGAAGAGCTACAAAGAGAAGAAACTGTTCTTAAATCAGATGTGTTCTTCTCAGTTTAAAAGTGATTCGCTTGCAGAGGTGCATGAAAAGCCTTTCCAACATGAACTCCGCTCGGACAATGCATTGCTTCCTCACTTTCCTGCACCACCTAATGGCGAGCACCCCATTCAGAAGGAACAGCTCACAGAATGTGGCACAACCTGAGTGAGGACATGGTGACATGACGTCTCTCAAGTAGGTCACTAATTCATGACAGAAACTTCTACGCCCTGAAAATACCCAGAGAAAAGCAAGTCATAACCTCAGTGCGATACCGTGTAATGGTATACACACATTGAGATCTTGTAATTACTTTTACAAAGAGTCATACGCATTTTAATGGGGTTTATCAGATACTCTTTTCCTAGGGAAATGTACCAGGGAAAAAAAAAAAAAATAATCTTACAGGGACAAGAGGAAGTACTGAATAAGGGGAAATTGGTGAAGAATCTCAGTGGTGAAACAATGCACAAGATGACCAACATAAATACCGTGGGTGGGTCTAAAGCATTTCAGACATACCCGAGTTTCTAAATGAAAGGATAATGAGTAGCTGACAAGCAAGAAAAGCACACAGAAATTCCATTCTACAATATTATTTTAATGAAAACATTTTACAGATTATCTAGTGACCGGATTAATCTGCACAAGAAAAATGTAATTGCAAGTGCTGAATTCAAAACCAGTATGGTCATTTTGCTTAAAACCTTATTTTGGAATTAGCAATCAAAAAAAAACCAACCTGGAAGCTTAAGGTTTTTCTGTGTCTCACTGAAGGGCTATTCAGTTAGAAACATATTTTCTGTTAAGTATCGTGATAAAGAGATTGACGTCTACCACAGCACCCGAATTTTCAAGACTTGCAATACATTTAATAATCTGTTAAAAAATTATACTCCTGTAAAAATGCTTCATGTTCAGAGACCTGCACGATCACTTCTATACTACAGCCGTACTTTACAATAAATATCACCTCCTAGCCAAAATTGCACAGAAAGAGACATATTTCACAGACTTACACAGAGCATTTGCGGCGTCACACAAATAAAAACACATTCCCGCCTCGTGATTGGTTTAATGGCTCAACGGAAGAACTCTCTTCCTGTAGGTAACCAGGCTTAGAGGTGCGATGTTGGAGAAGGGCAAAGACAAAACTGGCAGACAAAACGTGAGCTTACCTGATCTTCTGAGCCAGATTTATTTGACTTATCACCTTCTTCTTGACTTCCATCTGCAACTTCATTTTCTTCTTGCTGTTCATCATCATCAATATCTTTACCACCTTCACCCTCCTCTTCTGCGAAGAAATTAATTTTACTTTGTAAACATAACTGCATTAAAAATGCACTACATCCAGGCACACTAGTAAGGAAAAGAAGCCCATTTCGGTCTTAGAAGGAACTGCTTGTTTACAATAACCCATAAAAACATCTCTGTGATCCAGAGTAGAATTCTCATGAATTAGTAGAAATCGATCACCGTCGGATCTAATAACGAATTTTAACAGCTTCCAACTAGCCTCTTTTCGCAACAGCATATGCTCTCTTCAGACTTGTAAGTGACTGACTAAAATGAAAACCTTAAGTTGGTTTCCTTTAGGGAAGTGCTGAAGTCCAAGTATTCTATTACACAGTTTGAGACTGGAGTCCAAAACAGGACAACTCGGGCATCACAGATCTTTGCCTAAATTCTGACTTGGCAAAGTACAATACTGCAGTCACCAGTCATCCACCGTGGGGGACACCTACATCCTAAGGTAATCCCCTCTGCAGCAGGGAATTCTTTTGGCACGCTGTTTTGGTTGCGGGACAAGCAGCTCTGTGCTTACCCCCTTCTTAGGCATTATTGCAATACAGAAACCAGTCAGAAAAGCACTGTACTTCCCTCAGCTCACCTGAAATATGCCCACTACCCACAAATCGGTAAGCTTTCTATGAGACCTGAAGTCAGTTAGACCTTTGAACTGACAGGGACTGGAGAAGAAGGAGGGGAGCTGTAAAAATTTTTACTCTCCAGAATTCCCTGGACAAACCATAGGCTAAGCAACAGAGGGGGTTTCTGCTTTCTTACTGGGGCCACGTCACTGCACTAGAATAATGCGTGCCCAAAGTATCGCGAATTCTAGGCTGCTCTCTGATCAGCACATAGGTTGCCCTTCTAGGGTAACCAACTCTATAGATTCTGCGTGTTTTATGAAGGAGGCCAGGCACCCAACTGTTTTGATTTCTAGTTTTTGGGCTTCAGTACTTACAAGCAAGCACTCCCACGCCTGCATTTTAGGTATCTGTGCTCGTTATAAAAGCTAAACCTCAGCAACCACAGCATGATTCAAAGAGAAGTTACTGAGATTTGGCAAGACTCTACTTCAAACTGAGGTCTTAAAGTGAAAATTTCTAGAAATTGAGTACCCTTTGCAATACTTTCTATCAAGAGCAAACAAGAAATCATACCCGCATCTGACAGAAAGGACGTAAGATGGCAATTTACAACTAACAGTCTGCCAGTGGCTCAGTTACAAACAGTAATGAAGCAGTGCTCAATTCTGTCCTTGTCAGGTCATGCCTGCGTCCCATAAGCACCACCTTCAGCGTTAAAAAAACAAAATCACAAAGCCAACACCACCGACACCTCCAATTCTTACTGCTTCAGCTCAGTAAAACCGAAACAAAAGTAACCATATAAATTCAAACAGCAGTCACATATAAGAGACAGATATAAAATGCAGGAAGTTACAATGCTGAAGTGCTGTACCTACAGTTTATGCTAATGTAAAAAATACACGTAGCATAACTACAATAATTAAAGGCCTAGGTAAGGCAGATGGACCAAGCGTGATGCGGCAAGCATTGCGCCAACAATGTACTCCATTCTCTAAGTAGTGGCGTGGGAATATCTGAGGGGATGCCGAGCAAACTTTGAAGTCATACAGGCAGAAGCCGTCAGCACTCATGGAACACAGTGCAGAGACAGATGAAACCCACAAAGTTTCAGTCAGTAACACAAAGTGATGTCAGTACTAAGAAAGAAAAAACAAACAAAAAAATTAACATCTGCTAGGTTTCTAGCTTTCCATGCTAGTCACTTGACACTTTCTTTGTTCCTTCCGAGGAAAAGTAAAGGGGCAGAATCTTGCAGAGGTCTGAGGCTAAGGATTTTCTTGTGGAAGTCAAGATCTTGTACTGTAGGTTAGGTGATTTGCTTTTTATCCATTCCTATAGACTCTGGGAAAAGCTAAGAGAACCTCAAAGCCATAGTTGAATAGTACCAGTAATCTTTGGCACAGTAACAGAACATTATTTTCTCCTTGGATGCCAAAGCAGAGCTCAACTACTGAATCATTAATTTCTCCCTTGGGGCAGCAGGGCAGACCTCGGCAGGTATGCAGTGCGTTGCTAGAAGGCAACACAAAGGAAGCAGCGGACTTCAGTATTGCAATTCTACTACGTTTTCAGGCTTTATGAAGAGTTACTAAAATCAGTGACCAACAGAATAGTTCCAGGTAGAAACCCTGACACAGATGCATCAGCCGAAACCTTTACATTTAAGGCTTAAAGCTATTCCAGACACGTTTTAAAAACAACAATGTGACTTTAAACACTTCATGTACCCAAATCTGAACCATTCAAATGTGGTCGATACATGAAATATTTAGAAGGGAGAAAATATGCATCACTGTCTACAAACATGACTGTTGGAGGCACGTTAACTGACTGAAAGTGAAAAAGCACTAAGGAGAGCCATACTTCCCGCTTGTATTATCAAAGAGCTATTAGCCACGGACCACCACTCGCTGGAGGTTGCCAAAGAGAAAAAGGAGACCCGGAGCAAGGCTGGTTTCACACCTTCTAAAACAACTGGTTGTAATTATTGGCAATGTAAGCTGTGAACTAGTCCTATTCATGTTTTTATATTTAATCAGGCTGCAAGCTGGCTTGCTCATCTTACCATCTTCAGCAATTTCTTCGTTTTCTTTTTCTGCCATTTCATCATCTTCTAACTCCTCTCTCTCTTGTTTTGGTTCTCCCTTTGTAATTGGCTTAGATATATCAGGGGGTTTTAAGTCAATATCTTCATCTGTTTTCTACAACAGATTAAGAATCAATTTACATTTAAGCTGAAATTAAGAATTACACATAACAGCCACTGTAAGCTAAACAGTATCAACAGCACATTAAAAGTGCATCTTATTGCACAGATGCTCAGAGTTGTCAAATAAAATATTAAGAATAAAGCCAAATAAAAATACAGTAAATTTCTCTAACCTTTGCTGGCCAGCAAAACAACACACCTAGGCCAACGGGGAGACCCAATGTCAAGATGTAAAGAACCCAGAGCCATGGGTGGTCTTCCGCAGCAGTCACCAGTTGACTAAACATACCAGGCTGTATTAAAAAACAGTAATAAAAAAATTTTGCATTTACGTCCTTTTCAACATTTTAATAGGTTTAAAAAGTCTACTGTATATATTTTAAGCTTTACCTTGCCCAAAGTAAACCCTTCTTTACCTTCGCTTTTTAATGACTAAAACAATATCTATTTCGGTAGTCGTAAAGGAACAGCTTAACACACTGCAAATAAACAGCAGGTGCTGGGTAAGAAGGAACAAACCTGGTACTCCAAACATACCAGACCGGCCACTACTCAGTTTTGTAAAGTGGCATTTGGAGTCTTGGCAACCTCCCACTTTACACCCTTCCCAGCTGTGCTATTTTCTCCCCATGCTGTACTAAGTCAGCTGAAAGATCCCGAAGCATCAAGAACCTCAGAGCATCAGCCGGCCTCCTGAAGAGCAATGTCTTGCTGCGTCTGTACTACCATAGTCTCTCCCCTGAGAGCCGATTATTCAGGGCGTAAACTGTCCTCCCAGCCCAGTTCTGACTTACACGGTAGAGGTAGGAAGGCAAGTGCCTGGTCCAGTAAGACCTCTGAAAAGGGTACATCAGCAGCTAAGGTAGGACATTTGAGAGGCACAGGGGAGGGAGGAGTCTCAAGGGAATGTTTTTTGCTATTGTGCATGCAGGGACAGATGCAAGTCCAGACATAAACCCAAAAGATTTCAGAAAAGGGAAAGACACCGGGAAGAGGTGGATTTCCTCACTGCATGGGCCGATTTGCTGTTGCTACTTGCTCATCCTGTGACAAACAGCAGCTGTCAGGAATTGGCCACATTTGCCACCAACCCATCGCTTCTTTCCCACAACTGCTCTTGCCACTCAAGGAAAACACAGGCCTGATAGAAAGAAACTGTAGTCAGTAAAGGCAGCCACTAGAGGGGCTCAGGGTCCCACACGTCAGGACAAGTTCATCCTACAGCACAGGCCAGAGATCTAGAAAAACCTGTGGCAGCTGGCCAAGTGCAGTATACAAACAAAATGTGGATGCAGACGTAGAAACAGAAGAACAGATGCAACTCCGTAAACATACGTGCACTATTTTCAGAGCTGCATAATGTACGTCTAGAGCAGCCAGAGCCATAAAATTACTAAACAAAAAAACCATATGACTATATATCCGTTTGTCTCCCATGAGGAATATCTAAAGAACATCTATAATGGAGTTAGCCACAAGGGGAGGGGGGGGGAAAAAAAGAGGTCTTTGAGTGTAAGTAACTCAGCTTCCATTTGCTGACAGGAACTGAATTTCTAGCATCACCATGAAAAGCAGAAATCCCATTAACTGTAACGCGGCCCATTTCTTGCTAGGTGTTTAAGGAAGGTGTTACAACCTTTTAAATCAAAGAGCATATTGATCTAGGAAGGGCTAAATGCCAAACTACAGGAAAAACCCTATCATAGTTACTCAGCAAGATTATTAACTGAAGACAAATTAATATTGTCAGCATTAATTGACAGAAAACTCTTCCAACCGTTGCACGTCTTACTCGCTGCTTTCAGCTATCGAGAACGTAGTGAAGTTTATACCTCATTAGCACTTGCTACGAATTTCTTCAAGCCCCAGCCATCTGCTGCCCAACGGTCTGCTACTTCTTTTTCTGAACATATAATGAAGTTATCAAAGTAGATATCGGGTGTCATAGACCAGAGTTCTAAACCAATAGCACTGACAGTGGTCATCTTGAATGGGTGAAGATCTTCAAAATAGTCTGGGTTCTGTATTTTTCGAGGGCTCCAGATCCCCTTTTAAGGAAAAAGGATGTAATCGCGTTACCTATCCCCAACTCAAAAACAAACCAACTGAAACAAATTTTAAAATAATTAGAACTTCCTGGTTATTTTAAATGCATAATTTAAAAAGACAAGCAGTAGGGTTTAACCTCCATAAAAACCAGAGACCGGCAGATGGGTGTCAATTTTCTGGCTTAGAGCAGACCTCTTAAAATTAGGGGGTTTTGCCCACACAGGGTTACAGTAGTAACTTGACTGTACAAAGTACCTCTTGTCCTCCTGGTACTGGTGGTTCCAAGCACAGACTTTGTAAGCTTCCTAGAGTAAGCCTAGGAAATACTGCAGGGAAGTAAGACATTGGTGTTACTTCTTCCCATAGTCTCTCCCTACGTAATACAGAGTTTTGGCTTTTGTTCATCAGTGTGAGCGGACTGAGAACGGGCTGAACGGCGGAGCTGAGAGGGCTGCGACCAGCAGCGCAGAGCCCAGCTGGAGGCCTGTGGCCAGCGGTGCTGCCCAGGGCTCAGCGCCGGGCCCAGTCCCGTTCAGCTGATTCACCGGTGACCTGGGCGAAGGCACAGAGCGTCCCCTCAGCAGGCTGGTGGCTGGTACAAAGGCGGGAGGAGCGGCTGATGCCCCAGAGGCTGCGCTGCCATGCAGCGAGAGCTGGGCAGGCTGGAGAGCTGGGCAGGAGGGACCTGATGGAGCCCAGCAGAGGCCGGTGCCAGGCCCTGCCCTGGGGGGGCACAGCCCCACGCACCAGCAGGGGCTGGGGGCTGCCTGCGGGGAGGCAGCTCTGCGGGGAAGGGCCGGGCAGTGCCGGGGCACAGCAGCTGCCCCTGGGCCGGCAGCCAGCCCCGGTGGCCCAGGAGGCCGGTGGCGCCCTGGGGGGCGTGAGGAGGAGCGTGGCCAGCAGGCGCAGGGAGGGGATCCTGCCCCTCGGCTCGGCCCTGGGGAGGCCGCCCCGGGAGTGCTGTGCCCAGCGCTGGGCTCCCCAGTTCCAGAGACAGGGAGCTGCTGGGGAGGGCCCGGCGGGGGCTGCGCAGGGGGTGAGGGGCCTGGGCACCTCCCGGGGGAGGGCAGGCTGGGACACCCGCGGCTGCTCAGCCTGGGGAAGGGAGGGCTGAGAGGGCTCTGATCGATGGCTGCAGACATCTTCAGGGCCAGCGGCAGGAGGACGGGGCCAGGCTCTTTCAGCGGTGCCCAGCGACAGGGCGAGGGGCAACGGGCACACGCTGAGGCACAGGCAGCTCCCTCTGAACGGGAGGAAGAACTTCTTCACCGTGAGGGTGGCAGAGCACTGGGGCAGGCTGCCCAGAGGGGCCGGGGGGTCTCCTTCTCTGGAGACACTCAGAACCCGCCTGGACGTGATCCTGTGCAGCCCGCTCTGGGTGACCCTGCTTTGGCAGGGGTTGGGCTGGGAGGTCTCCGGAGGTGCCACCCAACCCCGATTGTTCTCTGATTCTGTGAATACAGCATATACATTTTCGTAAATGTACAATATTTTGTGGCCAGTGATGAAATCTTCCGAGGTAAGCATCTATTGCCTACTGGCCTAAGACTGCAGGGGAAATACCTGCCATGATCCACACGGTCCCTTCCAGTATATAAACTGACAGCGACTGTAACCAGACAGGTTAGTGAAAATCTTAGGGTAGAAAAATTCAGCCTTGTAACGCCTGTGCAAATCAGAGCCAAATTTTGTTTACAAATGTGCTTATAGGACCTTGGGCTCAACACAATCCCCAGCCGTAACTAATACAATGTAACTACCTTTAATATCCAACTGACTACCTCTTATATCTGGAGGGGAGGAGGGGAATTTAGTTATCCAAAATTGATGCTTCCTCTAAAGCTTGACCTAGTACATCAATCTGCTTACTGAAAGGTTTCATTCTTTTAACAGACCCATACTTAAAACCCCAACAAAAGAGAAAAGTATTTCATTAAACGATAACATAATTGAGAATACAATTCTACAGAGCACATTGAATAAGCGGTACCAGTGCAAATCATTGCAAAAGCAACTTCCAACAGAGAAAGTGTTTTACTATAGAGAGCATTTCTATTTTCTAGTATACGTGAAGAAAAAAAGGTGCATTCAATACAAAAAAGCTCAAAACGTTCAGTGAGTGTATTCAAACTCATTTTAAATATAAATATACTGTGAAAGAGCCTAGCTAAATATACTTTATATTTAAATATAAATACACTTGACTCGCTCGCTCTGTTGAAATCTCTACCTTTTAACAACCTACAATATTGCTATTACCTGATAATTAGGATTATCGATCAGAGGTGCTTTCCATTTTCCTTTATAGTTTGGGTTATTCTTCATAGGACGCACCCAGTGTCCACAACCAGGTGCAGTCTCACACTTTGGATTAGGGATCCGAGGAGCTTCCCACTCCCCATCCATTTCTTCATCCCTACAGGAAAAAAAAATAAATTGCCAACAACCTATTTGAGACTGGACTAGCCTGAGCCCTAACACTCAGTCTGAAGTTAGGGTCCACACACATTTTGCTATAACAACCGCAGAATTCTGACCAGCTCACAGAACTTTACCCAACAGTATAAACCCCCTTTTTTTTTTTTTTAAGGAGTACTACACCATTTTGTTTTGGGTTTGTTGGGTTTTTTTTTTAAAAGGTCGTAAGTTCCTAACTGCCACTTGAAACACTTCTCTGTAAGAAGCTTAGCAATACCCTTGAGACTATAAATTGGTAACTTGAAATTATCATGTAAAACTCTTTCATGGTTTAACACTGTAGCAAATTCTCTCAAAGGCACTCTTCATATTCTGTTTTTGTTTATATATCTTCAGAGAACAAAAGGCAACGGACACGTTCATGTTTTTCTAAAAGCAGTCCCAAACCAACAAATATTTGGCCATACCTTATACATTCCAACTTACTGCCTCAAAAGACTGTAAGATTTGGATTGAATTCTGATCCACAACTCCTAGTTTGCCACAGAGAATAGGTGGGCTTACCTGTAAGATGCATTAGCCACCTGCACTTACTGAACCAGGTTCTTACCAGTCCTTGGGTTTTTTTGCATTAGGGTCTGGAACATACTGTGGTTCATCATCAAGCCACCCCTCGGGCTTAACAGCATCACGGTCTTCTACTTTGGAAGGCTCATCTTCATCCCTTCAATTACAGACTTATGTTAGGAAATACAGCAGCCTGACTTTGAACCAACACTCCATTCAAAGGACTCAAACTGGCATGAAAGGGATTATTTTCATAGGCACCACAGAATTAGACACACCAAATTAAACATCCAATTAACTGTTTCTAAATATCTGAGTTGTATTTACATTATTTCAAAGTACTACGTAGCCCAGAAATTGCTACCATCAATCAGAATAGAAGGTGTCAGTCAGGTCTTTCTATTAAGTTTTTCCCTCCTCTTCCCACATTACCACATGAACCACAGTTGAGGAAGCAGAAATCACTGAAGGTAAATTAAGACTATTCAGTGAAAAAAAACCACCCCTCTTCCTAATCTTTCAGGTACAGTAATCTTAGCTATTAACTGCTATCATGGAAGGTACAAAATCAGCAAAAAGCACAATTTTTATTTCTCTCCTTAGAAGATGACCAGATCCTTGTACCCACAACAATTATGTCTTCAACTTTAGTGCTTTTAGTAGTGAAACACAATCCCATTGTCATTAGCAAAAAACCAAAATAAAATCAGTCAAATCCTTCAAATTAACAACCTGCGTGTGAGAAGTAGTGTACAGATAAAAATGTTCTCCTCACCAATCATCTGGTTTGACAGCATTTGGATCAGGTATTTTTGGTCTCTCATCCCAATCATCAGGCTTCTTATCACTAGGATCCTCTATTTCTTTGGGAGGGTTTACTGGAGGAACCATATCCTCAAGAAGACTTCCTTTACTAACAACCGATTGGTCAATTAACATTTCAAATGTGTCATCTGGCTTTAGCACTACATTGAAGAAATTCGTATTAAAGGAATAAGGGAAGCATTCACTTTACAAATATCTTTAACCAAAACCTATATAATAAACACAGACTCAGACAATTAATGGCAAACAGGATCCTCGCTATAGCAGAGCAAGAGACAGACTCCCCACTCAGGTACTGGATCTGGACACAAAACATTAAAGTGGCTACAATTGCACAACGTATGACCAGCGTCAGGCCCCCCAAAATGAAGCCTCTAACAAATCCAATTGCTGGATCACATCCAAGCACATTCTAAGAGATTTTTCAAAAACCTACCACTTAGCCAAAATTCTGCTTCATTTATTTATTTAAAAATAGAGACAAAGACAAACCTCTGCCCCAAAAGGCATCTCTGCTACCAAATTACAATTTCACACTTGAAAGCATAGAAATACAAGAACTGTGTCAGCAACACAGCTGAAGGATCATCAAAGAAGTAATTTCTCTCCGATTCAAATCTCTGATAGCTATTTCCCTCAAATGCCAGACTGCAAGTACAGAAAATCCTCTTCAAATGTTTAAGTATTTTAGCAAGTGTGAATAACTGAGAAGCCAGGGTCACAGAACTAGGCAGCGTCACTCAGTAACAGACATTGTATCCAGATCCATTTCTCATAGCCCGTAAGCATATTTGTAAGTGCTTAACAAGTATATTCAAATGTCCATTCAACACAACAACAGTTATTAATTCAAAATAAATACTGTTCCACTTTTACAAATGGTTTTCTAAAGATGGATCATGAAAACCAGAGTAACAGCGTTACAATGACAGTCTGGTAATACGTAATTTAGCTCTTGCAGCCTAGAAGTTTAACAGTATTAAAATATACATAAGTGCAAAAATTAAACACCCCTATAACTTTAGATACAATACAAAGAATTTATTTTTAAACTTCTGTTATCAGTCGCATTAGAATCACACAGCTCTATGGAGTCTATTTGAACAATTAGAATAAATGCAATCCAAGTTTAAGTAATTTTAATCATAATTTCTTAAGAACAGCCCAAACACAAGAACACATGCATTCCCTTACCACAAGGACAGTGTTTACTTTCACTTATTCATACTATCTAAAAGTGAAAGTCTGCCATGGCACACTACAGTAATCTATTTTAAAAAACAGTGTTTTCCCATGGCACAACAGTTGAATATGCCTTCCATTATTACGCAATGGAAGTTCAAAAGTACAGTCAATTTTGCTGTATTTGCAGCATGCCACAGATGAGCCTTTCTCTGACTGTTTATTCTTCCACAGAAATTAGAAAGGGGGGGGGGGGGGAAGAACCAAGAAATTCAACTTTTATCTCTGCTGTACTGTTCATTGGTACAGAAAGAGATGTCCCATGAATTAAACCCCGTCCATATTCATTTATTCACCTTCAGAGAATGTGATTAACATATCTGTTCATGCACACTGCTGCAGATGCAGGTGTTAGCGAAAAAAATCTTAACACATGGAGGAGAGTGGCGGGTGGCGTGCTGCAGATTTAACTGAATTCCTGTGAATTCTTAATGTCTTCCCAGAGTATTCAACAGTTGTATGTGTCTTTTAATATTTTTCTTAACAAAAATATTGTTATCATGATAAGTACCTGGAGTACTAAGCAATTCTTCACACTAAAGGCTGGCTAGGGCTGGTATGTTTTTTCCTGTAATCGAATATCAAACAGCAGCATTTGAAAGCCACTTTTATGTCCTGCAGTTAAGCCCAGTCATTACATCATTTAAGCACAAACCATTAAGCAGCCACCCCTCAGAATGAGCAAACAAACAAAAACGCAAACAAATACGAAGCTTCAGCAGACAGAAATACATTTTTAATCTTTCCAATTTAAACTTTCAAGAATTAAACAGTACCTAGAGTATATAGATGTGTCTTCTTGTCCAAATAGAATTTTTTTAGATCTACATCTGGACGTTTTGCATGTTTTTCATCATATTTTCCAGTTTTAGGATTCTTATGTCTGAAGATAAAGTGTAGTTTGTAATCTTCTCCACATTTATCTGGTCCAAACATAATAGTATAAGGTGTTTTGTCAAAAAAGTATTCCTGTAGAAGCAAGAAAGCTAAACATGTGTTATACTGTACAGTTTATCAAGTGATTTTGGGTACTTTTCCTTGATGCTGTGGCATACAGCATAGTCTCCTGAAAACTGGTATGATATGTCATGAGAAGAACTGAACAGTCCTCATGAGTTTCGGGTGCTCCCTGTTCTCAGGGAACAGCCTAACCATAGGGATCACTTAAGCCTCCTCAAGGAGGACGAATATATTTATTTAGAGCTTACCCTTACATAGAAATGCCTGTTACAAATCAAAACACCCCATATTTATATCCTTCTACAAACAGTATACTAAAAGATGGAAAGGAAGTAGGTACTTTCTTTGTAACACTTATTCTTCCATAAAGATAAAACCCAGGATATTCTTATTCTGTATTTTATCAGTTCCCTTGCTCCACATTAAATGACAACAACCACCAACACTGGAAATATCAGGTATAGTTATTCTCTCCTTCAGAGTATGTTGCATGACGCTGTTCAGACATGTCAGTATTTTTCAACTATTTATATGATTTTTCTATTTGGAATACACAGTAATGCCTTATATTCTTAAACAATTGCTTGAAGGAAGAGGACCGCATGATTTCCGGAAGTTTTCTCCTTGAAGATATATTCTGACGCAAATGTATTGTTTGAAATGAGTCTGTATTTTTAAAAATGTTTTGAATGCAAAGTAAAATATTTTCAGTTCACACACTAGAGAGTGCATGTATTTAAGCTTGGTCCTTCTTACAACATTCTGCAGTCTTAGGAAAATGTTACTGATAAGAATTAACAACAATTAAGTGACTATTCTAGTAGCAATAAGCATATATACAGCATTGAGACATGTCCAATTTTAAAGTTAAAACCCCCACAAAATAAGAAAGAGAGAACACTGACTCTTAAATCACCTCAACACACAGCCAGTGAAATTCCAAAAAGAGTACCGGATGAATTGTGAGCCAGGCCATAAACAGGCAAACTTTGCATTTGCTGTCTTCTGGTTTACCTTCTAGTAAGACGACAGATGCTGGAGAATTACAGTTTCATGTGTAACTGAGCTGAATCCCTTTGTCTCACACCTTTTAAAACGTAGAACTTTTCAGTTTTACTACCATTTACACACCTTTCTGTTATGGCAGATGCCATGCCTCTACTTGTTCTCCTACAGCCTGGGTGTTTTTCTTATCTATTAGTACTCAAGTTATTTACGCACAAAACACATACTGCCATATGAATTTTAGGAAAATGGAAGAGCATTAGGAAGCTGCATTAACGCTTTTATCACTTCTTAGAAATGCTTGCAGGTAACTTCTTATGTATGTCACCACCTCCTAAACTCTTGCAGAGGTACATTATATGTCATGAAGAGTCCCACTGTTAAGTAGCTCTTCCTGACTGATGACTTGTAAGTCAGGTCAAGCAGTGTCTTGAGCCTATCCTTAGCAATCTGCTCTTCATTTTGCACATACACAGGGCATCACACTTCACTGCTGTTCTCCTCAGTACTTGAAAGTCAAGGGTATGGCCTCACGGGTCAAGGCAGCAGCAGTAGCACAGACATCTCAGGGATAAAAGCACAGGTGAAGAATCTTACCCAGAGAGAAAATTATGAATTCCACCTGCGCTCCTGTTAATAGGGTTGGTTTTTTTTCCAGACTATTCCTTATTATTTTTCCCATGAGCTTGCCTTTCTAGCTTACCAAATCTTGGTGAGCAAATGAAATCTGATGCATCTCAAACACAACAACCTCTATAGCCTATACAAATTATTACTCTGATTGCCCTGCAAACTTCTGTTACTACACTACTGCATGTTGGTTCAAGAACACCAATTAGCCACAACCCTGTAGCAGTTAGGGTAGTCAGCTTTCAAGTAGCTACAGCAGCCTGCTTCAGGATTGGAAGTACCCTTATTTCGTGTTTGTACTGCTGACTCAGCACAAGTCCACTAGCTCATGATGTAACATAACATTTTGAAACCACACTGGTTATTCCAAGTCTGTCC
Source organism: Falco rusticolus (assembly GCF_015220075.1). Taxonomy (NCBI): domain Eukaryota; kingdom Metazoa; phylum Chordata; class Aves; order Falconiformes; family Falconidae; genus Falco; species Falco rusticolus. The sequence goes on along the minus strand of NC_051187.1, from coordinate 114,819,217 downwards.
AAAGCACGACCCTGTTCTGTAACTGTTGCTATATACCAAAAGCACCAGCTCCCATCAAATCAGCTGCAGCTACCACTGTATGCATCAGCCACCCTTACTCTGTCAACACAAAATCTGCATTGCCCAAGCTCCTACGCAACAATTCACTGCCAGTTCTGAACATTAAAAAAAATTGCTAAAATATCCTTTATTACAGGCTAGAAAGCTTACATCTACACCTCAGTGTAGCGTCAGAAATACTGAAAGCAGAAACTACCAGTCTGCTTATGCTACAACCAAAACTTGACTAGAACAGGCATTTTAAGTAAGAAATACTTGATTGCACTGGCATGGTAATAAAGAGTTTTGCAGACAAGTTTGGAAAAGGCAGGCAAGTTCACATCAATATACCGAGAAACAATCTACAAAATGGTCCAGCATACCAAGGCACTTACTAATTTTTCCACATCTGATCATTCAGACCTTTTCCTGAGAACAGAGATTCTCCATCACTTTCAGTTTCTAAACCCAAGTTGTGGCCCTTTCTAAGATGTCACATTGCATGCCATGTAGTAAAAACAATTGCTTCACAAGTTATGAGTTGAGATTCTATGGCTTCTATTATTGCAGAAAGACAGACTAAACAGATGCAAAAGTCTTTTGTCCTGGACATAAGACATCACTCGTGCAAAACCAAGAGTATGTTAACCACAGCAAACTATCTACATAGCTTACTTGAAGTTTTAGACTACCTATAAGTTTCATTAAAATAAATGGAAATTATAACAAGAATAGCATTATCAAATATTCCACCAGTAAAAAAATGCACAACTTCAAAGGTTTTGTGTATATATAATAAATTATATGTATATTATCTTGCCCAATCTTCTGCTTAAACATTTAGTAAGCCTTTAAGAATTTAGGATGCATTAGGAACTAGTTTCTTATTGACATTTCACAAGAACAATTATGCATTCCTCAAATGAACAACTGATAGAAAATGTTAAGTAAGAGGACATACCAGATTCAAGTCATCACTACTGGAGAGAAGTTTAATATATGCACCACCACAGTCAATGCCTTCTTGAAAATTCACTTCATATCTGGGCAAAGAGCAAGTTAAAAAAGCCATTCCAAGTATCAAATACAAATTAACTTCTAATCTGCAGTTCTAATTATGAATACATTAAGACCGTGCATTAGTCACTACTGCCAAAACACTTCTACAGGACCAAAAGTTTTTAAATGCCACACAAGCTATGCCAGCCGCGATGCCAGTCAAAAAACACCACAGTAACAATTGCTAACTAACAATTGGTATCAACAGTAAGAAAAATTTCAAGGTGGTATCAACAACATGCAAACATCAAAGTGAAATTGGAACCGGAGAGAGTTCTAAAAAGTTTGTGCCATCTTTGAAACTGCCTGTATGGCACACTAACTTTAGCCCAAGGAGTTATCTGCGTATCTGTTAAGTACAACAAAGCAAGTCCAAGTATCTGAAAAAATGAGTCATATTGCCACGGTGCTCATCATCATTAATATTGCTATAACACATTCAAGATTCAATTTGCTTTTACAACCTACACAGAAGTATTCTGTAAATGGAAAAACACTGTATTAAGACTACACAATTTAGATCTTTTAGAGCAAAGACTGAAAATTAATTAGCTTTTTCAGCTATCTCATAAAACATTAGATTTCTGTCCAAAAGTATTTTACAAGAGTTTAAATATCACTTCTTAACACATATACTACAATCTTACTTGATTATTCAATCATTAATACATATAGTTCTGACGGCTGTGGATACGATAGGTCAATGCTATACAGAAGCCAGTATTTTCTACAGGGGTTCACATTACTTTGACTTAAAGACTCCAATAATAGTAAATATTATGTAAAAAAAATATGAGGGATTACTTACTGAACAATCAAAGGCTTATTATTGAAAATAAATGCTTTTGTTAACTTAGCTGATATTGCATGGTGCTTTGCCACCGATTTTAACACTAATCCTCTGTCTCCAGGCATTGCGTTTTCTTTCAGCTCTTCTACTTCCCATCTTCCTAAAACAGACATACACAGTCTTTCAAAAAAATGTAGGCTGAAGTAAAGAAATCAGTCTTGTTGAAAGCAAAGAGTTAGCAGCAAATAAAGACTAGTTGCCAAAGCATGGAAAAAATCTTGGTATCTGATGACAAAGAAGTTAAACACTAATCATCCAATTAATTGTTGGCAATTCTACTGTGGCTACAAAACATTGCTCAAGTCCAGCTTACACTTCCCCAAATTAAGAGCTCTACAGCACTCAAAAAACCCCACATTCATTGTACACAAATTTGCTGCTTTTATCTTTCTATCAAATCAGGGATAGAGTGTTCTAGCCCGTACTTTTCAAGAATTGGAACCAGAATTCCAGCTCCACAGTTAGGTGATAAAATAAAATTTGTGTGATGCCAAAGACCCATCTAACCCAATGTTCTGGCTTAGACAACAAAGAGAAAAGAAAGCTTAGGGAAAAAGACTGCAAGCAGTTGTAACAAGTGAAAAGCTGCTTCTTTCTTCTTTCCCCAAGCAGCTGTTTCTACAGCAGTAAAAATCCCTGTTTCACAACTGATTACAGCCAAAAGAAAGAAAATTAACAAATAAAACTGAGATTTTGATAAACAGAATTTTCCAAATAAAATAAAAAGCCAGTCATGGACACCAAAGTAGGAAAGAACCGCATCTTTACCATAATCCACCATAAAGCAATGAAGCTGAATAGAAAAGCATATACATTTAACAAAAATTGTTTTATATCACAAAATTTAAATCTATTGCACAAACCTGTAGCATATGTGAATATCCACTGGATCTCTGTTTAATTGCAATATTATATGAAAGAATCAATACATTCTAGATACGTCATTTTATTCAAGCCTAAAGCTTGCACTGCAAATACAGAAACTGTTTCAAAGCTCTGGTTTGTATTAAACAAGTTTTATTGTAAAAAATCTATTCCAGTCTTAAAATATTGGTGGATAATTAAAGAGATGCTTACACTTCAGGTATGCATAGCTCTACACAGAAAAGCCTACTCTCCCATTTCACTAAAAAGGTATTCATTCTAGACTATTAAGGTAACACCAGCTTTCAGTATTTTAAAGATGACACGTGTAAAGTATATGTTATTCCTTGTTGTTTTCATATTTACAGAAATCTACAAGAAAACTTCAATATTGTGGATCTCTATACTTAGACTGTGGTATCACACAATGCCTAGAGGAACATAAAATATTTCTCCAGATTTCAGATTTTAGATTTTAGATTTATTCCTACCATCGTCACAAAAAGCATTAGTCACAAGGCACTGTGTAAGCTAGATATCCACATGGTTCCTCCACTCCTGCTTACATCGAATTAGAATCTTTCAGGTCAAATCTAATCACATGGGAGATGAAGGTCCCCATGCAGAGTCTTTCCAAGAATTAGCAGATTTCATCTTAAAGACAAACAAGCAAGCATACAGCTTTAAAAATAAAAATTAGATAATTATAAATTCTCCAAGTTTGGGAAAAATACAGTTGATTACACATGTGGGCAATATCCAAAGAACAAGATTTCTAAGAGGGTAGTTATATTTTCTCAGAGATTAGCAGCACAAGATTCACTGATTTTTTTTCCAGGAATGAACACAGCACAAAATAAATAAGACTTTGACAACTCCCTGTAATCTTGTAAGAAGCCTGTGTCAATGTGAACAAAAGGCAGGAAATGTAACTGCAGCATGTGTTTTAGAGAGATTCATAAACTGCTAAATCCAAATGAAACAGCTATTGACTTTTATGCAACTGAAGCGCGATTTGTGAAAGGTCATTAAGGAAGGGCTGATATGTATGTCAACAAATCCCTAGTTTCTTCCAGTCTGCTCAACAGAAGAGAGGAAAATCCCCTCCTCTTCAATAGTGCTCCTTCCTGGAAACTAAGGCCAAGCAATAATGCCAGGCAAAACAACGAGACCAGAACAAAACCCACTAAGTTGGAAAATAGTTCAAAAAGGTCTTTTCACCACAGACTTAATGTTGAATTGTCCGGGTGACTTTTAGAAATATGACTGTTTCAACATCAGAGACAATTTCTATCTGAGGCCAAGTAATGAGATGTCTGTTCTTACAAGCATCTCATCTGTATGGGTATCTGCTCTGCAGCTTCTTTTACCAGTTATATCTGGTAACGACTAAACCTAAAAACATCTATTCTGTACCATTTTGCACACCAAAGTCCTACAAGTTATGTTTGCTTACCACTTTCTATTAACATTGATTTTATTTCACATAAGAGCAGTAGCAAATACTTTTCTTTTGCAGCAGTAACTTTTTCTGTTCTCCCCACTTGCTCTTCAATTGGATAGATGCATGTTGCAAAATTGTTGCCACAGATGACGTATCTGTCAAATAGTTTAAAATTACATTCAAGGAGGCAGTTCTAGCCTATGAATTTTTAAGTCGAGCGCAAGCCCCAATGATAAAAACCATCGAAACAACTTGTCAGTATTACTTCCCAAATTTTAGACTACTGTAAAAAACCATTCAAGAAACACTGGAGAACGCTACATGCAAGTACAGATGATCTGAAAAAGTATTTTAAAGAAAAAATCATTCCATTTAACTTTTGTTTCAGAAGCCAGACTGGGAGACCAACCCGTGAATCAGTAGGACAGACGCAGCAACATGGAACGTGCTGCTTTAGAAACGTGTTTAACAGCTGAAAACAAAGCGGTAAATCTCTCTGATGCTTTCAGAGAAGGCATTCTCAAGAAGCACTATTCATAAACAATCCACACTGAGCACTCAGATGCCAGAGGGTATTCTCGTATGACTCATTGCAACAGGTTGTTGGGATGACAAAAAAATTATCTTCACGCTAAGTAACCCAACAAGCAACATTTCACATCTTAGTTTCAGGATAACAGTTGTTACACAAACTAACACTTCTGACCCATGTAATCTCAGATTTCAAAGATAAGTTCAGTGTAAGGGGTAATTACTTCTCAAAGAACAACAGAACAACAGAAATTATGTAGTGGAAGTAAACATTAAAACCACTTACCATCGTATTTAGCAATGTTATCATCCGTGTCTTCTTTCTTGGTTTTAGACAACACCCACCTAAAACAAGAAGCGTAGCAGTTACTGAACTGTGTAATGCTGTATTATTTAACAAGCACAGGAAAACCAGCTTTTGCTTCTAGGCTGTGAACCTGTGATGATGATTTTGACACTCAGCATCATGGAACTTAGTTTAGTTCAAAGAACATGGAAAGAAAAATTAAAATATATTAGTCTAAAATAGCATTTCAAAATACTTCCTAAGACTATAGATGAATATACAGTTACAACTCTAAAGTCATTCAGTTGTTCTCAATAAACTTCAGTTTTACATACAAGCTGAGTTTGACAGAATGTAACAATATTGCATAAGCATAAAATATCAAAAATACATGGGTAATAGCACGGTTCAAGTGTAAAACCTTCAATATGATAAGGAAAAAAATTACCCAAAGAAACCTTAACACTATCTGACAGTAACAGTACACACGCATAGCAGAGGATGAAAGGAAGAGGCAAAAGTGTCCATATGATGCAGGAGGGGGCCTGGAAAGCAGGACCACAAGTAACAACCAGTTAGTTGAAAGGAATGTGCTTGAGCTTGTGGGTCACAAGCCCTGGTGATAAGGGACATGAGAAGTTACTGAAGGGTATAGAAACAGGGACTAAGTATCGAGCTGAGACTACACAAGGAATAAGGCGGTCTGTTTGTCAGCTTACTCAAGGACGTGGTGCGAGAACTGCAGACATTGTTATCTTTAACTATTGCTGAATTGCTAAATAGCAAGAGATCTCCACACGAGCTGCCACACAGTTATAGAATAAGCAAGTTTTTTGACCAATCAGAATAAGATGTAACAATTGCTTGTGTGTATATAATCATGATATTAGGCTAATTAAAGTGACATTTGCTTGCATCAAGCTGCATCCCGTCTCTCAATCGCGGCAATATCACAAATGTAATTATGGACTGAACAGATTCCAACAGGGATCCCAACAGGGCAACAAATTCCTGACCTCCTTGATAGTACGAACAAGGCAAACTCAGCTTATCATATTAAGGGGATAAGCACATACCCTACATACAAGCATTCATCTGGAGCAGAGAAGTAAAAAGAAAAAAAAAAAAAAAAAAAGGCAGTCCACTCATCTGGTCATACAGTGGTTCTATCCTGAGCCATGCACAGGAATATCTTAAGCCAACACTGTCACTGAACTCTTCATTGTACCAACTACAATACTACATTCTCATGCTTACTTCTGTAAAGCACTATTTTCATTCATTCTGAACTATCCTCTGCATAGACTGTTTCAGGGATGAATCTTTATCTTGTCTGCCTTGAATTTCAGTCAGATTTGTTCACTGTTAACAGAAATACTGGGAAAACTTCACAGTATAAATGGCAAACTAGAGCCTTGGTCTACCAGAAGACTGACCAACGAGGAAATAAAACAACTCTACAAGTCATGCAGATTTTCAGGGCCCATTCTCAAGAAATAATTTCTTTTCCGGTGATTTACCTAGTCAATTTATATGTACACTTTTCCCTAATTTTAGGGAAGAAAGGCAACATGCTGCTTACTTTCTCATACTTCCATACTTGGTATTGTTATGTAAATTATGTACAGCTAGACCAAAAATCCCAAGCACTGTAGCTGAAGCTTGTAGTATTAGATTTAGTAAGGCGACTAATCTTTGAACAGATGACACAAAACTAGAAACTGAGATAAATTATATCATTCAAGTACCCCAGTTAGGTTTTTGCATTTGTTAATCAAGGTTTTCAGTTGTTTGGTGTTTCTTTTAAAACACCACTTACAACCTCTTCTATTTTATAATTTTCCTGTCATCATTGGTACTGCTTTTGTATTGCACTTCTTAATATTTAGAAGTAACATTAAGACAAGTGATACATCGAAGACAGGAGCTTGTTAACTTACTGTCCTTCTACATCTGATCTAAATATATATCTAAAATAAAAGAACATGAAAAAACATAATGTGAGTAATGACAGGCTAATGTTCAGTGGCCTGAAGTTCCCTGTAACTCTACAGCAGAGAACAGTTCAGAAACAACTGGAAAAGGGAGTAAGATTCTATCTTACAGAAGTTACTGGTGCTTGTTACCATGCTATTTTGTTTACAGTTTAACTAGTGCATCCTCAACAGACATAAACGTCTTAGGATTGTAAAACCTCACTCCTACAGTAGTTGGATCTTAGTCTTCTGACAGGAGGTAAAATATAGGCAGCTTTAAGTTCTATCACAATGAATATATCACATTGCATCTCCTTTCACCTCTATGTCTGGATCTTCATAGGAGAGTTAGTAGTTCCATTGATTTTAGTAACATAGGAAAACACCTTTTCCCATGATTGTTCACAAATCAAGGAGATGGGTCTTTTGTTCAACAGCAAAAAAAAAAACCAGCAAAAAATATACCAATGACAAGGTCTGACTTGTCATTAGAAGAGAGACTTACTTTCATATTTTAAAAGCTTTTTTCATAGTAAGAAAGTACTCGTAACAACTCATCACACCAGCTCTTATTAAAGAGATTTCTACTGTATTCACAGATTCTGCCTGGATACACACTTACTTAACTTGAGCCAGTAAAAGCATACTAATCTGGTTTGATTCAAAAAAGAAAAGTCAGTGATCATACAGATCACATTTACATGGTACTCATTTGTTTTTCACTGGTATTCTACACTCTTTACATCTGAGCTAGAAAGAGGACTGAAAGCCAAGCTGTTTCCCACCTAAAAGTAGTAAGTCTATTCCAGAAACAGAAAATAATAGATTATATTCACTCTTATTGACAGTGCATCAGTGGCAACTGACTATAGCTCACAACACACAGGTTTTCATTGAGCAACACAGATCACCCAGAGTACAAGTTACACCTTACACTGCCATACTGTTGGAAGAAAACTTGTAAGATACAGACAAGACAAAAATGTCTGGCTTAAGAATTGTGAGATAAACCTGAAGATTATTCTAAAATGTCAATGCAGTAAGGTCAAACTACCTAGAAAATACTTCAGTAGTCTCAAATATATAATACTTATTGAGTATGGGAAGTAATACAATAAATAAAAAAACCCACTAAAAAAAAAACTTAGCTACAATGCTGAAGACACTGCCCTCTTACACATAAATAAGCAGAAAGAGTTTGCTAATGCAGTGTAATAGCTATGCACTTCACCTTGCAGCTACCTGAACTGGCTAAATCTTTAAATTATATTTCTTTATGTTGATTAACGTAGAGTTTATTACAAGCTTCCTTAAAACACAAAAAATAGCAACATACCTGAAATGTTACCTGTCCAGCTTAACATTATGATGTATTTGGAGCAAGTATTACCAGCCTTTCCAATTCTAACCCCTGTAAAACTTAACTTTTGTAAAGATACTAGCAAAAAATACAAAGTCAGTCCTGCCACTGTAAGTTAAACTGCCGAAAGTAAGTTTATGCCTTATAACTTTAAACTTACCCAGTCAATACTCCATCAAAGGTTTCTGTAAAATACACTTCCCCAGTTGGCTTTGGAGTCTGGTACACAACCTAAAAGACATGTACAAACATACACACTAACCTAAATTACAATTTTTCCATTTGCAATACACTATCATACCTCCAAAAGTAGCCCACCCAGACAGACCACCAGATTTCGTTCGTTAGAAATACCTAGCAGCATAAAACAATTTTCCCTGTCCCCAACTCCTCTCATTTCTACAGTCTGGCCGCATCCCTCTAACAGTGAGCAATTTCACATCTGTGAATTTTAAAAATTGCTTCCCGTGTTCAAAGCTAATAACATCTTATGTGTAACAAACACCCTGAAAATTTACTGAACTTGCACCAGTACTCTGCTTCCTCCCTACTTCTTTCTGTATGGGTTTTCCATCCTTCTGTTTTCCTGTCTACTTGGCACATCACAGCTGGGCTACATATTAAAAAGGAAAAGTTGAAAAAAATAACTTATGAAGTACAGGATAATAAATGCAGAAAGATTTTCTGGGAATAAAGACAGTGTCAAAAGGCAGCTGTGACAGATGAAATCAAGAAACTGGCCTAAAGTCAAAACACCAGTAAGACCAAGATTCTTTCTGCTTTCTTCTCTAGAAATGGCATGTTAGGATTTACAACAAAAGGTTCTGGCACCTAGATTGAAGCACAGACTAGCGAAACCTTCTTTATGACTATTTACCACAGGCAGATCTATTTTACACATTGGCATATTACAGTCATTCTTTAAGCCCGTCTTACACATCACACACAGCAACTAAAAAACTCTGGCTGATGGGTTTGACCCACTCAATTGTCAGCTGCATATTAACTTGCTTTTTTTAAAAATGCATTTGTCCACCAATTTCTCTACTAGTTATAACTGTGTATCTTATAATTAAACAAGCTTTAGTTAAAGACTTCCGTAATCTTACCTCTAAGGAAGATTTATCTCTGTCGACATCAGCTTCTTGAGACTGCTTGTCAAAATCCTCCACTTCAACATCTGCATCCAGGTTTTCTTTGTTTTCAGTTTCTGCAGTCACTGAGCTAATTATCAGGACACCCAAGCACAGCCAATCCCACTGGAAGTGCATCCTGGTTATATAAACTGAAAGTTTTAAATATCATCACAAGGACATTATCAATACTATTACAATTTTACTCCAGACTATCTACAGTAAGAAATAAAGATCATAAAGCGTTGTCAGTACAGTATTTTAGTATAGTGCTATATCTTAATTTGGAAAAGTTCTTACTACACAGCCCTGACTTTTTCCCTTCCTGTTGTCCCTCCAGGAGTGCTTGTAGCCTGTTCTCTTATCTTGCCACATCATTCATACCAAGAGTGAATCTGACTGCAGTATATATGTGTTTTTAAGAACTAGGTAAGACTGCTCTTATTTTTCTCATTCCTTAACAAGCTGAATAAGTAATCAAATTTGATCAGTCTCTATAATGTAGCAAAAATAACATCCCTTTTCATTAGGGACAATAAAATGGATAGATTTAGGACATATCTACTGCCAGAATTACTCATTTGTATCTGGCTCTTCTTCCACTGTCTGTCTTTATAAGAGTGCAGAGTTTATAGCAACTCCAGCTGAAACTGTCAAAACAAAGTATAAGATTGTTTCAGAAAACATTTTAAAATTATTCAACCAGCAAAAGTTTCAGCTTAAATGCAAATACCTTTCTAAGATCAGGGAAACCAAAAAATCTTTAGTCTGTGTGACTATCGATAGCAGTTAACGACCCCAGCCTCTCGATCTGACCTGCTGGCGAAAAAGAAAAGATTTTGCCCAGTATGTTTTGCTTCACATCTGTAACATACAAAACCAGTTTTATATTAGAACATCCAGTGGTTTGGAGCAATGCAGTATCAAGCACAAGTTTCCTCAATGGTCCTGCCAAAAATGCTTGTTTCTGAATCTGGTTTTGTCTGAATTTGGAAATAGAAGGAAGACAGATTCTAGATACCACTGCACAGGTATTTATCCTTTGGTTCTTACTAATTTCTATCCACAATAAGTTTAAAAAGATAGACGAATACTGATATTTAGTTTGCTATTGTAAGACATTTCCAAACCTTTCATTACTTTCAACTAGTCATACTAAATATGCTGCTACTGAGGTGCTTTCTGCACCTGAGAAAGCAGTCACCCTCTTAGTTGTTTCATCACTCTTTAGAGATTAAATTAACTCTACAACCCTAAATATCCCAGAAATTCAAGACACCACCTTATACTGGAAGTGTGAGTCACCTTCATTCTTCCTGGCTTTATCAGATTTGCTGAGCAATTCAAACATTCAAGTTTCACCAATAATTACTAATCATTCAATTTATAACACCTGCAAGTTCTATCAAGCAACACATACAGAGATCAAACAGTATCAGGGCTAAAATACCCCACATCCCAGCATGACTGTACTACAAGCATCCAAGAAGAAAACTAATTATTTTTCCTTATTTAAGATCTATTAATTTGATATTAACTGCACTGATTATACTTACAGCCAAAACCTAGAAGTATCATAAAGAACTGAAGTGTTTCACACACTATGTCAGCATCATGAAATCATCAAAAGCTTCCTTTCTTGGGACAAACACCTATTTTCCATAAAACTAAATTAATTACCATTCTTTTTTTCTCCCCCACTATTAACTACAATCCCTACCACATGTTGTGGGACTTTCCACCCTGCTGTGCATTTCACTTGAGGGTGGCAAGTCTATATAGTTCCCTCTTTTTTTCAGTTATTAACACAGTGATGCATCTCAAAAGTTACCTCAAGTTTCAGTAGTTTTTTGGGTTTAGGTTTTTTAAAAAATTTTAAATACTGCAGATACTGTTAATTCATGCACTTCCTTGGCCAATTCTAGAACTTCAAACAATCCTGCCCTGAAGACTTCAAGTCTTTCAATTTATCATACATGAGCATTCAATCTTACGGTGCACTTTTGAACACCATTGTCTGGAGGTTATCACAGTTAGTTCTACCATCCCCATTTTCTTGTTCTTAATCATATTAGGACAAACAGTTGAAGAACGTCATATCAATGCCTTCTGGGCCTCCTTAGCTCTTAGCTAAAGTGCTATATATTAACCAGGTATTAGACTTGCTTTCTTAGCATAAAATTTTGCCTACCTTACTTTAGCTAGTTTGTCACACAGGTGGTCTCCTCCTCTTCTCCTAAAGCAGATGAAGAGATACATCTTTCTTGGTCAATATATTTCAAGTGTATTTTGACGATCCAAAATGCCTTTCACTTACATAGCTGTAATTTTACTGTAATTGGCCCCATCTACTTTTGTTCCATACACACACTAGCAAGGGCATCCAAGAAATCAGACTAGTACTCACCTTTCCCACAGTTCCCTTCCAAAACTACTGATGCTTTCACTTCGTTCACACCAAGTCTTATGACTACTCCCTGACCCTAGCCTAGGACACTCCTAATTTCATTTAGTCTTCTATTGCAACTCTTACTTTTCCCTTCAAGAAGAGAAGGCACGCTTTTTCACCTTTAACTTTTAAACACTTTTAAAATAATCCCAGAAACACTGAAATACATCACCAAGAACAATTACAGTTATCACTAAATTGCCAGGCAAAGATGGTTTTAAACAAGACCATTACATCTTTTACTTTTGTGAACTCTGCCAGCACTACAGTCTTAGAACGTCCAATATATCTATCAACTAAGCTGAAGATTCAAAACAGAACTTCACACTACACATTTGTCTTTACACCCTACTGAACTTTCATAATTAACACATGAAGGCCTATGAAAAACTTCTCTTATTCTTTCCTAAGGTGACCATAAAAACAAGGCGAAACCATCCCCACTGTCAGAAGTTCCTCAGCAGAACAGAACAAGTTATCCCAGTCTATGGCACTCACACAAACGACGACCATGTTCACTAGCAGTACTGGCTAAATGCCAAAGACCAGGGACTTCCAAACCATCTTTCACAGAGCTACAGCAAATAGGTAATTGCAAAACCATACATCTTGACAGCAGTTTCAATTAGGAACATGATAATAGTTATAGCATGACCCATGAGAGAACTGGATAGCTTTCTTCAGATTTCAAAGCTGTAATCACAGAAACTGAGTCACAGAAATTCATCCAATAATTGCACCTCCAAAACAGGATTCCAAATCATTCCTTTTGGGATGGGCAGCTTACATTCTGCTTGCTCTCTATGTATATATTGATGGAATTGTCAATATGTTTCACTTCAGACCTGTAATTTTTAAACTTAATTACTGCATGGCTTGGTCGCTCTTTACCATGGGGATACAGGTAACTACAGAACTTTTGACACACCAGAAGAGACATCTGAGCCAGCAGTACTACTGCAAAGCATGCTCTTGGGACCAGCCACCATGCTGCAACATCAGCATACTATTGCACCTAAATTAATGAGTCACAGTTTCTGAGACACATACTAGTATTTAGGAAAGACAACAGGCATAAACTGAAAAAATATTCTGACTAGACTATTAGAAATTCTTTTCCCCATGAGAGCAGGGAAGCTGTGGTACAGGCTGCCTAGTCACAGTCCTCAGGGTTTTCCAAGACCAAAGGAATAAAGCTCCGAGCAACCTGAACTGGCATCAAAGCTGAGCCTGCCGTGGTGCAGCACATTGGAGCACAGACTTCCTGGGGACCCTTCCCACCTGAATGACTTCATTTCTGCAGATGGTTGAACACCACAAGTACATCAATCTTCAGACCTCTGCACCACGATCTTTTGAATATTCTACACATGCTATTACATTAATGTCATTGTCATTCTACTTGATGAAGAACTATGCAGAGGTCAGGATCCTTTAGAATATTACTAACCTTTCCCTGGACTTTGAAGGGAGCCCTGCCTTTTTCATGAAACACTCAGTTCTGCATTCTCAAGCAGAAAGGAAATCAGACTGCTGTTAACAGCCTTTCTCTCTCAGAGGTCTAAAGCTCCTGCATCCAGTACCATCTGTACCCAGTAGCAACACATGGGCTTCTCCTATGGCCACAAATCAATTCCATCCAGGGCAACAGAAAATAGGGGGGTTTTCCCTTCTTCCATCCATGATCATGTGCTGCCTTATTACTCCCCTATACAGCTGTACCGGCATCAACCTCACCAAGGACAACATCCATCTAAAACTAAAACTGCTCCACAAAAAGCACCCAGGAGTTCTTACACAACTTTCTATTTTTTATTTTGTGTGAAAATTATACTATCTTTTGCTAAAGTGTTAAACCCACTTACTGAAGTGAATACTAAATGCATAATTTAGCAATTACTCAAGACACAACCTGCCGTCGTGCAGTGCTTTTTCAAGCATTTTATTGCTAGAGTCAGCTTGACTAAAACCTCCAGGAAAACGTTATTAAAAAGGAAAACAACAGTTTGCATCAAGCAGCCACTCAGTATTAGGCGCGCCCATGACAAACCAGTTTTCACCGCATGTCATACGGAGCCCGCTTCTCGAAAGACCACGGAGGGAGGGTCCGCAGCGCCGCAGGAGCGACCCCCGGCCCCCGCGGGGGCGGCTCGGCCTCGGGTCACCGGCGCAGGAGCGACCCCGGCCCCGCGGGGCGGCTCGCCTCGGGAACGGAGAAGGAGCACCCGGCCGCAGGGAGCGACTCCTCGGGCACCGCCTCGGGCACCGGCGCAGGAGCGACCCCGGCCCCCGCGGGGCGGCTCGCCTCGGGCACCGGCGCAGGAGCGACCCCGGCCCCCGCGGGCGGCTCGCCTCGGGCACCGGCGCAGGAGCGACCCCGGCCCCCGCGGGGCGGCTCGCCTCGGCACCGGCGCAGGAGCGACCCCGGCCCCCGCGGGGCGGCTCGCCTCGGGCACCGGCGCAGGAGCGACCCCGGCCCCCGCGGGGCGGCTCGCCTCGGGCACCGGCGCAGGAGCGACCCCGGCCCCCGCGGGGCGGCTCGCCTCGGGCACCGGCGCAGGAGCGACCCCGGCCCCCGCGGGGCGGCTCGCCTCGGGCACCGGCAGGAGCGACCCCGGCCCCCGCGGGGCGCTCGCCTCGGGCACCGGCGCAGGAGCGACCCCGGCCCCCCCAAACCACCGCCGCGGCCCCGACCGGCCCCCACACACACACACGACCCCCAACCCCCCAAGGCCCTCAACCTCCCTCCCCGAAACCCACCCCCAGGGTCCCGACCCACCCGCTCCCACGGCCCCGCCGCCGGCCAGGAGGGGCGGGCGGGCTGGGGGCGCTACAGCTCCCCCCTCCCCACCGTGTGCAGCCTAACGGACGGTAACGGCCGGCGCCAGAGGACCCCCCACGGGAGGGGGAGAACACGCACGCTGAAGGGCGGGAGGCCCCACCTCCACACGCGGCGCGCCGGCGGCGACCCGCCCTCGCACCAGCCGGGCAGCGGCGAGTGAACGGGCGCTGCAGGGGCCCACCGCCGCGGGCCCGGCCGGCCGCCGTGCCCCCCCCCGCCCCAGTTATCCAACACCGCCACGCAGACAGCGGCCGCCCGGCGCCGAGGACCGGCCCCCGCGGCGGGCCCAGCACATCCCCTCCCCGCGGCAGGCGCGCTACCTGCGGCGGGATGCGCTCCGCGTCCCGCTGGCCGAGCCCTGCCGCCTGTCCGGAGCGTTAACGGGCAGCGCATGCGCACAAACCCCCACCGCTCTCAGAGCCTCGGCCGCCGAGCAACAGGTGCTGGCGCTGCGCCGCCTCAGCCAATCAGAGCGCAGTAAGCGCAGCACTGCCCAATCCGCCCGCGGATCGCCACCACGACTGGGCGCCGCGGGAGGCGTGTGGGCGGAAACGACGGGCAGGTAGCCCCACCAATCGCGAACGCCCTCCGTGCGGCATGCACCAATCGCGGCCTCGCCCGGGGATGACAGCCTCCCCGCACGTGGTGCCCGAGCCAATCGCCCCGCAGCACCGCCCCAGGCCGCTCCTCGGCCTCGCCGCCGCGACGCCGTTGGGCGGGCGAACTCCGGGTGCGGGAGCGGGATTGCTCCCCCCGCCCCTTCCCCCGAGTCTGTCTCCTCCCCGACCTTGGGGCCAGCACCGGGCCCCGCTGTGAGGGAAAGATTCGGTCACGCTGGGTTTGACGTGATTCGGGGGGGTGGGGTGTGCTCCAACATGAAGCAGTTAAGATGGACTCTGGTGACAGGACTTTCGGATGTGAGGGCCACAGCCAGTGGGACATGATGTTTACGCGTGGTGTTACCATGCTGTGGTCAGTGATGAGAAAAAAAGGGCTTTTTCTGCATCTCTAGTTGGAGTGATTTAGCTCAAATTAACATCACCCTTTATTACAATTGGAGACACAGCCTGGTGATCCAGTCTGCACTTGAAGGATCACTAGGTACTGCTTCAGTTCCTGAGTTTTGGAAAACCTTGCCCAGGCCTGCTACTCTGAGGTGATTCCTGGCTTGAGTCAAGTTGTACCTTTACACTTTGGGCAGGGCACAATTTATGAGCATTTAAAACATCACTCACAGCACCGATACTCAAAACGTGCAGGAGAGGGCTGGGACAAAAGCGATTCCTTGAGGGATCAGGAGGAACACAGAAGTTGTTCTATTTGCCCAGCTGCTGACAAACTGGGTCAGGGATTGGTATATTTGTATGTGACACTGTGTCACTTGGTGACTCACAACGTCAGAGCCTCCTAGCCAAAGGCTGTAGGGGCTGCCGTCCTCATTTCAAGCTTGACGTTTGTTGGGGACACCAAGCATGATGCCAGTACTTGTGAGATGAACCATATAACTACTGCCACTGCCTTTCATTCTTACTGTTGAATCTCTTCAAAGGGTGCATCCGCAGCTCTTCACAGAAGACTGAGACTGCTTTTAAAAAGTACACTTTCAGGCAGCCAAATGTATCATTGCAGTACCAGCCATCCCCTCCAATGTGGGCAGATTTCACTGCCCAAGAAATTCTATTAAGGCACATACACAGAGTTTTTCTTTCTATGGCCAATGAACTGTGGGTCTGTGGAAGATGAGAAGGAAGGAAATCCAAAAATTGTTGATAGCCATAAGAAAAAGTGTTACTTTTTACTCATAAGTCAGCCTCTTTCAGTCAGTGCTCAGGCCACAAGAATCTGGTTTATGTTATTTAGTTCTTACCATGTTGAGGAAACTGTCTTTTGGACTTAACAGTTACGATCTGTACACCATTAAGCTAAGCTTCCCCCTCTCCTAGAATAATTTATAACTTACAATAATTTTTATAGGTTCCTCCATTTCGTTTATGTCTACCACATACTAGTTTGTTGACTCAGAATGGTTTGGAGTTGCCATTAGAATGTGTAATAGGAATTGTAAATCCAAATGCTCTTTTTTTTTTTTTTTTGTGATATTCTGCCTTTCAAGTGTTCCAAGGTCACTGTAAACTGATGCACAAGCTTAAAACTTACATCGATTATATTTCTCTTTTGATAGTGTCATCAAAACTTAAGCTTGCCATAGATTATTACAAGCTCCAAAGAGCAATGTAAACTTCACAACTTAAACACAGTGCATATTTATGTCATAGAAAAATGGCAAAATTTCTTCTCTTGTTAAGGCTTAGCTAGAGCTGTCTAATTGTTTAAGATTCTGTAGGACTATGGCACCATTTCTCAATCATATGATTCTATGATTCTAATGCTGATCAGGAAAATCTGCTGTGCCTTAATTCAAATCCTTAATTGTACTTAATTCAAAAGTACATTATTTAATGTACTTTTGAGAAATGGTACCATAGTCTTACAGAAACTTCAATACAGCTAAAAAAAAAATAAAAATTAATGTTCTCGAGCAATCCATCATGAAACCAAGTGTTGTAGTTTAAACCCAGCTGGTAACTAAGTACCATGCAGCCGCTTGCTCGTTCCCCCCTCACCCATGGGTGTCGGAAGGAGAATTGGAAAGGAATGTAAAACTCTGATATTAAGAACAGTTTAAGAATTGAGATACAATAAAAAACAAAAAACCAATAATAATAGTAACAGTTATAATGTAAAAGAGGGAAAAGGAGAGAGGAATGAAATCCAAAGGGAAGGGAAAAAAGAAAAGCAATGATGCACAACACAACTGCTCACCATTTCAGACCAGTTCCCCCTATTCCTCAAGCAATGATCAGCAGACCCAGCCAACCCCACCCCCCACCCCCAATTTATACACGAAGCTCGTTGCCCAGTTTGGGTCAGCTGTCCTGGCTGTGCCCCCTCCCAATTTCCTGCACCCCTCCAGCCCTCCCGCCTTTGGCAAGGCCTGAGACACCATAAAGTCCCCAACCACACCATTCCCACACCAAATCTAAAACACAGCGCTGCACTAGCCACCAAGAAGAAAATTAACTCTGTCCCAGCTGAAACCAAAGGAAACAAAGACAGATGAAAACTATCTTCACAGCTTGAAGTACGCATACATTCTTTTAGAAGCATTTGCAGAATTAAAGATTTCTGTTTACTGCAGAATTGTTAATATTCCAACCGTTCATTGTAAGCCCTCTGTGAAAGATTTCTCTGGAATCTTACATTTATGCGAATAAATGATAGTTTAAAAAAAATCCCACAACCCAAAACGCTCTCAGATAAAACAATTAGTATGTGCAACCGATAGTATAGCTAACAAATTTGTGACTTACGAGTAATAGAAAAAGTAAATGTTGGGGAAAACTGGGATCCTTGTGTAGTGGACACTATCCACTTACTTCCTCAAATGTGACAAAGATTTTCAATTCAGTAAGCAAATACATCTTCAGCTTTGGATTAAGTATCTCCTGAATAATTTTTAACAGATATTTGTGTTAAGAGTCTAGTGTCTTCTCAGTGTACATTTAGCATGCATTAGCATTTACAGTACATGTTTGCTTGTATTAAGCTGTGCAAAAAGTCACAGTGACCCTGATGAGATTAGGGGCCTACATAATGAATGGAAATAAAAACATTTAAAAAAATCGGTAAAGCCAACTTCATAACTGCCTTTTGAAGACAACTGTTACTCCCCTTTCAAAAATCCCTCAAAAAATTTAAGAATGGAGACACACTGTTCAGAGGAATGAACAACTGTGCTCCAGCAAAAATGAAATTGGGTTGAATAAGCCTCCATTAATATTGAATTACCTTGAAAAATGTGCCTTCTTCCCATGCAGGCATTTAACCTGATTAGGTATATGTACAATGAGCCTGAGGTAGTCAATATTTTTGAGACTATGTTTTAAACTATGTGGAAGTACTGAAGTAAAATTTCCTGCGGAAAGAGCTTGGTGATCTGGTATGGAACCTGAAATTTCTTTCCAGTGCTCTGCCACCCTCACGGTGAAGAAAATGTATATGCTGTATTCACAGAATCAGAGAACAATCGGGGTTGGGTGGCACCTCCGGAGACCTCCCAGCCCAACCCCTGCCAAAGCAGGGTCACCCAGAGCGGGCTGCACGGGATCACGTCCAGGCGGGTTCTGAGTGTCTCCAGAGAAGGAGACCCCCCGGCCCCTCTGGGCAGCCTGCCCCAGTGCTCTGCCACCCTCACGGTGAAGAAGTTCTTCCTCCCGTTCAGAGGGAGCTGCCTGTGCCTCAGCGTGTGCCCGTTGCCCCTCGCCCTGTCGCTGGGCACCGCTGAAAGAGCCTGGCCCCGTCCTCCTGCCGCTGGCCCTGAAGATGTCTGCAGCCATCGATCAGAGCCCTCTCAGCCCTCCCTTCCCCAGGCTGAGCAGCCGCGGGTGTCCCAGCCTGCCCTCCCCCGGGAGGTGCCCAGGCCCCTCACCCCCTGCGCAGCCCCCGCCGGGCCCTCCCCAGCAGCTCCCTGTCTCTGGAACTGGGGAGCCCAGCGCTGGGCACAGCACTCCCGGGGCGGCCTCCCCAGGGCCGAGCCGAGGGGCAGGATCCCCTCCCTGCGCCTGCTGGCCACGCTCCTCCTCACGCCCCCCAGGGCGCCACCGGCCTCCTGGGCCACCGGGGCTGGCTGCCGGCCCAGGGGCAGCTGCTGTGCCCCGGCACTGCCCGGCCCTTCCCCGCAGAGCTGCCTCCCCGCAGGCAGCCCCCAGCCCCTGCTGGTGCGTGGGGCTGTGCCCCCCCGGGGCAGGGCCTGGCACCGGCCTCTGCTGGGCTCCATCAGGTCCCTCCTGCCCAGCTCTCCAGCCTGCCCAGCTCTCACTGGATGGCAGCGCAGCCTCTGGGGCATCAGCCGCTCCTCCCGCCTTTGTACCAGCCACCAGCCTGCTGAGGGGACGCTCTGTGCCTTCGCCCAGGTCACCGGTGAATCAGCTGAACGGGACTGGGCCCGGCACTGAGCCCTGGGCAGCACCGCTGGCCACAGGCCTCCAGCTGGGCTCTGCGCTGCTGGTCGCAGCCCTCTCAGCTCCGCCGTTCAGCCCGTTCTCAGTCCGCTCACACTGATGAACAAAAGCCAAAACTCTGTATTACGTAGGGAGAGACTATGGGAAGAAGTAACACCAATGTCTTACTTCCCTGCAGTATTTCCTAGGCTTACTCTAGGAAGCTTACAAAGTCTGTGCTTGGAACCACCAGTACCAGGAGGACAAGAGGTACTTTGTACAGTCAAGTTACTACTGTAACCCTGTGTGGGCAAAACCCCCTAATTTTAAGAGGTCTGCTCTAAGCCAGAAAATTGACACCCATCTGCCGGTCTCTGGTTTTTATGGAGGTTAAACCCTACTGCTTGTCTTTTTAAATTATGCATTTAAAATAACCAGGAAGTTCTAATTATTTTAAAATTTGTTTCAGTTGGTTTGTTTTTGAGTTGGGGATAGGTAACGCGATTACATCCTTTTTCCTTAAAAGGGGATCTGGAGCCCTCGAAAAATACAGAACCCAGACTATTTTGAAGATCTTCACCCATTCAAGATGACCACTGTCAGTGCTATTGGTTTAGAACTCTGGTCTATGACACCCGATATCTACTTTGATAACTTCATTATATGTTCAGAAAAAGAAGTAGCAGACCGTTGGGCAGCAGATGGCTGGGGCTTGAAGAAATTCGTAGCAAGTGCTAATGAGGTATAAACTTCACTACGTTCTCGATAGCTGAAAGCAGCGAGTAAGACGTGCAACGGTTGGAAGAGTTTTCTGTCAATTAATGCTGACAATATTAATTTGTCTTCAGTTAATAATCTTGCTGAGTAACTATGATAGGGTTTTTCTTGTAGTTTGGCATTTAGCCCTTCCTAGATCAATATGCTCTTTGATTTAAAAGGTTGTAACACCTTCCTTAAACACCTAGCAAGAAATGGGCCGCGTTACAGTTAATGGGATTTCTGCTTTTCATGGTGATGCTAGAAATTCAGTTCCTGTCAGCAAATGGAAGCTGAGTTACTTACACTCAAAGACCTCTTTTTTTCTCCCCCCCTCCCCTTGTGGCTAACTCCATTATAGATGTTCTTTAGATATTCCTCATGGGAGACAAACGGATATATAGTCATATGGTTTTTTTGTTTAGTAATTTTATGGCTCTGGCTGCTCTAGACGTACATTATGCAGCTCTGAAAATAGTGCACGTATGTTTACGGAGTTGCATCTGTTCTTCTGTTTCTACGTCTGCATCCACATTTTGTTTGTATACTGCACTTGGCCAGCTGCCACAGGTTTTTCTAGATCCCTGGCCTGTGCTGTAGGATGAACTTGTCCTGACGTGTGGGACCCTGAGCCCCTCTAGTGGCTGCCTTTACTGACTACAGTTTCTTTCTATCAGGCCTGTGTTTTCCTTGAGTGGCAAGAGCAGTTGTGGGAAAGAAGCGATGGGTTGGTGGCAAATGTGGCCAGTTCCTGACAGCTGCTGTTTGTCACAGGATGAGCAAGTAGCAACAGCAAATCGGCCCATGCAGTGAGGAAATCCACCTCTTCCCGGTGTCTTTCCCTTTTCTGAAATCTTTTGGGTTTATGTCTGGACTTGCATCTGTCCCTGCATGCACAATAGCAAAAAACATTCCCTTGAGACTCCTCCCTCCCCTGTGCCTCTCAAATGTCCTACCTTAGCTGCTGATGTACCCTTTTCAGAGGTCTTACTGGACCAGGCACTTGCCTTCCTACCTCTACCGTGTAAGTCAGAACTGGGCTGGGAGGACAGTTTACGCCCTGAATAATCGGCTCTCAGGGGAGAGACTATGGTAGTACAGACGCAGCAAGACATTGCTCTTCAGGAGGCCGGCTGATGCTCTGAGGTTCTTGATGCTTCGGGATCTTTCAGCTGACTTAGTACAGCATGGGGAGAAAATAGCACAGCTGGGAAGGGTGTAAAGTGGGAGGTTGCCAAGGCTCCAAATGCCACTTTACAAAACTGAGTAGTGGCCGGTCTGGTATGTTTGGAGTACCAGGTTTGTTCCTTCTTACCCAGCACCTGCTGTTTATTTGCAGTGTGTTAAGCTGTTCCTTTACGACTACCGAAATCGATATTGTTTTAGTCATTAAAAAGCGAAGGTAAAGAAGGGTTTACTTTGGGCAAGGCAAAGCTTAAAATATATACAGTAGACTTTTTAAACCTATTAAAATGTTGAAAAGGACGTAAATGCAAAATTTTTTTTATTACTGTTTTTAATACAGCCTGGTATGTTTAGTCAACTGGTGACTGCTGCGGAAGACCACCCATGGCTCTGGGTTCTTTACATCTTGACATTGGGTCTCCCTGTTGGCCTAGGTGTGTTGTTTTGCTGGCCAGCAAAGGTTAGAGAAATTTACTGTATTTTTATTTGGCTTTATTCTTAATATTTTATTTGACAACTCTGAGCTGTTGATACTATTTAGCTTACAGTGGCTGTTATGTGTAATTCTTAATTTCAGCTTAAATGTAAATTGATTCTTAATCTGTTGTAGAAAACAGATGAAGATATTGACTTAAAACCCCCTGATATATCTAAGCCAATTACAAAGGGAGAACCAAAACAAGAGAGAGAGGAGTTAGAAGATGATGAAATGGAAGAAAAAGAAAACGAAGAAATTGCTGAAGATGGTAAGATGAGCAAGCCAGCTTGCAGCCTGATTAAATATAAAAACATGAATAGGACTAGTTCACAGCTTACATTGCCAATAATTACAACCAGTTGTTTTAGAAGGTGTGAAACCAGCCTTGCTCCGGGTCTCCTTTTTCTCTTTGGCAACCTCCAGCGAGTGGTGGTCCGTGGCTAATAGCTCTTTGATAAATACAAGCGGGAAGTATGGCTCTCCTTAGTGCTTTTTCACTTTCAGTCAGTTAACGTGCCTCCAACAGTCATGTTTGTAGACAGTGATGCATATTTTCTCCCTTCTAAATATTTCATGTATCGACCACATTTGAATGGTTCAGATTCGGGTACATGAAGTGTTTAAAGTCACATTGTTGTTTTTAAAACGTGTCTGGAATAGCTTTAAGCCTTAAATGTAAAGGTTTCGGCTGATGCATCTGTGTCAGGGTTTCTACCTGGAACTATTCTGTTGGTCACTGATTCTAGTAACTCTTCATAAAGCCTGAAAACGTAGTAGAATTGCAATACTGAAGTCCGCTGCTTCCTTTGTGTTGCCTTCTAGCAACGCACTGCATACCTGCCGAGGTCTGTCCTGCTGCCCCAAGGGAGAAATTAATGATTCAGTAGTTGAGCTCTACTTTGGCATCCAAGGAGAAAATAATGTTCTGTTACTGTGCCAAAGATTACTGGTACTATTCAACTATGGCTTTGAGGTTCTCGTAGCTTTTCCCAGAGTCTATAGGAATGGATAAAAAGCAAATCACCTAACTTACAGTACAAGATCTTGACTTCCACAAGAAAATCCTTAGCCTCAGACCTCTGCAAGATTCTGCCCCTTTACTTTTCCTCGGTAGGAACAAAGAAAGTGTCAAGTGACTAGCATGGAAAGCTAGAAACCTAGCAGATGTTCATTTTTTTGTTTGTTTTTTCTTTCTTAGTACTGACATCACTTTGTGTTACTGACTGAAACTTTGTGGGTTTCATCTGTCTCTGCACTGTGTTCCATGAGTGCTGACGGCTTCTGCCTGTATGACTTCAAAGTTTGCTCGGCATCCCCTCAGATATTCCCACGCCACTACTTAGAGAATGGAGTACATTGTTGGCGCAATGCTTGCCGCATCACGCTTGGTCCATCTGCCTTACCTAGGCCTTTAATTATTGTAGTTATGCTACGTGTATTTTTTACATTAGCATAAATTGTAGGTACAGCACTTCAGCATTGTAACTTCCTGCATTTTATATCTGTCTCTTATATGTGACTACTGTTTGAATTTATATGGTTACTTTTGTTTCAGTTTTACTGAGCTGAAGCAGTAAGAATTGGAGGTGTCGGTGGTGTTGGCTTTCTGATTTTGTTTTTTTAACGCTGAAGGTGGTGCTTATGGGACGCAGGCATGACCTGACAAGGACAGAATTGAGCACTGCTTCATTACTGTTTGTAACTGAGCCACTGGCAGACCGTTAGTTGTAAATTGCCATCTTACGTCCTTTCTGTCAGGTGCGGGTATGATTTCTTGTTTGCTCTTGATAGAAAGTATTGCAAAGGGTACTCAATTTCTAGAAATTTTCACTTTAAGACCTCAGTTTGAAGTAAAGGAAGAGACTTGCCAAATCTCAGTAACTTCTCTTTGAATCATGCTGTGGTTGCTGAGGTTTCGCTTTTATAACGAGCACAGATACCTAAAATGCAGGCGTGGGAGTGCTTGCTTGCAAGTACTGAAGCCCAAAAACTAGAAATCAAAACAGTTGGGTGCCTGGCCTCCTTCATAAAACACGCAGAATCTATAGAGTTGGTTACCCTAGAAGGGCAACCTATGTGCTGATCAGAGAGCAGCCTAGAATTCGCGATACTTTGGGCACGCATTATTCTAGTGCAGTGACGTGGCCCCAGTAAGAAAGCAGAAACCCCCTCTGTTGCTTAGCCTATGGTTTGTCCAGGGAATTCTGGAGAGTAAAAAGACAGGGTTTTTACAGCTCCCCTCCTTCTTCTCCAGTCCCTGTCAGTTCAAAGGTCTAACTGACTTCAGGTCTCATAGAAAGCTTACCGATTTGTGGGTAGTGGGCATATTTCAGGTGAGCTGAGGGAAGTACAGTGCTTTTCTGACTGGTTTCTGTATTGCAGTAATGCCTAAGAAGGGGGTAAGCACAGAGCTGCTTGTCCCGCAACCAAAACAGCGTGCCAAAAGAATTCCCTGCTGCAAAGGGGATTACCTTAGGATGTAGGTGTCCCCCACGGTGGATGACTGGTGACTGCAGTATTGTACTTTGCCAAGTCAGAATTTAGGCAAAGATCTGTGATGCCCGAGTTGTCCTGTTTTGGACTCCAGTCTCAAACTGTGTAATAGAATACTTGGACTTCAGCACTTCCCTAAAGGAAACCAACTTAAGGTTTTCATTTTAGTCAGTCACTTACAAGTCTGAAGAGAGCATATGCTGTTGCGAAAAGAGGCTAGTTGGAAGCTGTTAAAATTCGTTATTAGATCCGACGGTGATCGATTTCTACTAATTCATGAGAATTCTACTCTGGATCACAGAGATGTTTTTATGGGTTATTGTAAACAAGCGGTTCCTTCTGAGACCGAAATGGGCTTCTTTTCCTTACTAGTGTGCCTGGATGTAGTGCATTTTTAATGCAGTTATGTTTACAAAGTAAAATTAATTTCTTCGCAGAAGAGGAGGGTGAAGGTGGTAAAGATATTGATGATGATGAACAGCAAGAAGAAAATGAAGTTGCAGATGGAAGTCAAGAAGAAGGTGATAAGTCAAATAAATCTGGCTCAGAAGATCAGGTAAGCTCACGTTTTGTCTGCCAGTTTTGTCTTTGCCCTTCTCCAACATCGCACCTCTAAGCCTGGTTACCTACAGGAAGAGAGTTCTTCCGTTGAGCCATTAAACCAATCACGAGGCGGGAATGTGTTTTTATTTGTGTGACGCCGCAAATGCTATGTGTAAGTCTGTGAAATATGTCTCTTTCTGTGCAATTTTGGCTAGGAGGTGATATTTATTGTAAAGTACGGCTGTAGTATAGAAGTGATCGTGCAGGTCTCTGAACATGAAGCATTTTTACAGGAGTATAATTTTTTAACAGATTATTAAATGTATTGCAAGTCTTGAAAATTCGGGTGCTGTGGTAGACGTCAATCTCTTTATCACGATACTTAACAGAAAATATGTTTCTAACTGAATAGCCCTTCAGTGAGACACAGAAAAACCTTAAGCTTCCAGGTTGGTTTTTTTTTGATTGCTAATTCCAAAATAAGGTTTTAAGCAAAATGACCATACTGGTTTTGAATTCAGCACTTGCAATTACATTTTTCTTGTGCAGATTAATCCGGTCACTAGATAATCTGTAAAATGTTTTCATTAAAATAATATTGTAGAATGGAATTTCTGTGTGCTTTTCTTGCTTGTCAGCTACTCATTATCCTTTCATTTAGAAACTCGGGTATGTCTGAAATGCTTTAGACCCACCCACGGTATTTATGTTGGTCATCTTGTGCATTGTTTCACCACTGAGATTCTTCACCAATTTCCCCTTATTCAGTACTTCCTCTTGTTCCTGTAAGATTATTTTTTTTTTTTCCTGGTACATTTCCCTAGGAAAAGAGTATCTGATAAACCCCATTAAAATGCGTATGACTCTTTGTAAAAGTAATTACAAGATCTCAATGTGTGTATACCATTACACGGTATCGCACTGAGGTTATGACTTGCTTTTCTCTGGGTATTTTCAGGGCGTAGAAGTTTCTGTCATGAATTAGTGACCTACTTGAGAGACGTCATGTCACCATGTCCTCACTCAGGTTGTGCCACATTCTGTGAGCTGTTCCTTCTGAATGGGGTGCTCGCCATTAGGTGGTGCAGGAAAGTGAGGAAGCAATGCATTGTCCGAGCGGAGTTCATGTTGGAAAGGCTTTTCATGCACCTCTGCAAGCGAATCACTTTTAAACTGAGAAGAACACATCTGATTTAAGAACAGTTTGTTCTCTTTGTAGCTCTCCAAAGGCAGCAGTTAAAATCTTTTAAATACTACTTAAGAATGGGAAATTAATATTTGCCTAAGATACACTTTTGTTACTGAAATCTTGGAATGATGAACTTATCAACACCAATGTGATGTAGATAAGCAGACACTTCATTAACGGCTGGGTGCATGAGTGAGTGAGTCCTCTCATGATCAACGCACACCAAGTTTCAAAATCATACACCATATATAGAACGTATTCATGCATATTCATTAAGTATTCATGCATAATCATAGTATTTCCCAAAAATCATTAACATACTCTCCTCCCATATCCGATTCTGCGCAGTAAAGGTTAGAAAGGTCCACAAATGGGTCTGGGGTACGATTTGCGTAGGTGGTATATGAGTCGGTGGTCGCGCTCTCCCCCTGCCGGAATTACCTTTTACTAAAGTTCATGGTTTCTTGGCAGGTCACTACAAGTTGTTCCAGTCGACCCTCCCCAGTTCCCATTAATTCTATATTCCAACATTTCAATACACTTTCTACATACAGAAGACTAGTCAAATGCACAGAAATCTGTAAAATCCCAAATCTGTTACCTAAGTTTTAAACAATGATTCTAGCCCATTCTTCTGGCCTTGGTACAGGGCTGTACAAAGGATTTCATAGCAGCTTTTGCTGTGCAACTACAAGTTTCATTAAAATATATTTCTTATTCCAAATGATTTTATAAAATCAAATAAAGTCAATTAATTCTAACTTATTAGCAGATCTGTAACATTTCCCCCCTTTGAAAGTGTTGAAAATTATTATTTCAATACTTTCACATTATTTACATAAAATTTCTTTCAGCATATTTTGGTGGTGGACTTTATCTTGGTGGAATCAGTTGCTACTTCTCTCATGATCATGCGATTGACTGCAATTCTATTGGTAAACTGTTTCTTCAAACAAGCATATACTAGCATGAGCATCAGAAAGACAATCAGTAACAGAAACAAAGTTTTGATTATGGACTGTATCCAAGAGCTTAGATTCCATCGTAATTTGCTAAAAATTTTTCCCAGCCATTCTTCTGACATATTTTCTTGAATTGATTCTGTTTCCTTTTCAATTTTACCCAGTAACTCCAGATCATGTTCCACATCTGGGTGACATTTGGAATATGAATGCAACAGTGGTCTAATCTATCCTTGAGATATCCACATACCCCATGCTCTTTAAATAGAAGCATATCTAATGCCATTCTGTTTTGTAAGGTCATCCTGGAAGTCGCCTGTAACTGTATAGTCAATTCCTTAAACCCTTTCTCGGTGATGTTTGCTAACTTTTCTCCTTGACCTGTTAACTGATAAAGCCGTTCTCTATTTCTATATGATGCTATAGGATTCAAAAGTGATGCAAGAGCCCAGCCAATTTTTACTCCGGTTGATGGTTTGTTCCAAGTATCATCATCTGTTTCAGACCTCTTGGTTCATTTTAATTTCAAACTTTCCAAGGGTCCTTTAAATGGTATTTTTTTCCAAATTGGACACAATGTTGACATGCCTAAAGTAATTTGTTTCACCTTACTTTCTAATGGTAAATGAGTTGTCCAGGTTCCATCACTTAATGCCCAACTATATGTCCTGGATTTTGAATAGTAGATTTTCTGCAACTAAACAGAGTTCCTTCCCTAGGTGTAAAGGTGCTGGTTAAATTGAGAGTATTCTTAAGACCTCGGCAAAACCAACCATATTTTAAAGCAGCTGCCAAAGGAGGAATTCTTTGAATTATTAAATCTGCATTGCTGCAATCGTACACCTTTCCACATTTCCACTGTGGCACTATTTTGTGCTCCTTCTCTCTCAATGAAGTTGCTTTATCATTGACTGAGGGTAAAACTGCAAAAGCTTTTCCATCCCAAATAAAACACCAAGGAGTTCTGGCCATGTACTGGAATTGGGAAAATATGGACATGGACCATATAGAGTCCCATTGTCCTACTAATTGTGTACCTTGGCCAGTTTTGTTACACTTCCATTCCATGATACTTTTGTTCACATTGGTTTTAAGTTGTACATCATAAGAACACCATCCTAACTGGGGATTTGGACCCCCAGGAAGAAGAACTCGAGCTACGGCACTAGGTCAGGATCCTGTTATAAAATCATAATTCAGTAGTTTTTTACAATCTGATTCTTTACCTGGCGACTTCCACTGTTTTCTGATAACCTTTACTTGTTCATACCATTGAGTTACTGGCCTTTGTTCACAATAAGTGGTTTCATTTTTATGTTCCAGATTGGTCAGATTCATAGTTAAAATTCCCCATGGAATAGATTCATCTACTGCCCTCGGTATTGGTAAACAAGCAGTAATCTGCGTAACATTTTGCAAAATGGCAAATCCTTTAATCAATCCTAACATCAATTTTTCCTCAAACATTTGTTTGGCAATGTTAATCACTTGTTCTGTTTCTAATTGTCTTTTGTTCCTGTCCACCAAGTCAGTCCATGATCCTACCAACACTACTGACCAAAATAAAAGAACAATCAAAACCTGATATTAAAAAAATAGACATGTTTCAAAGTCAATTTTAAAGTCTCTGAGTCACGGTTAACAATCTTCCATGGAGTAGGTGCTTTCTTCACCCCAGTATAATGTATCCAAGTACCTGATTCTGCAATCTTGATAGCTGTAACAGCGGTTAACAGCATCTGAAAAAGGTCCTCTCCAACGTTCCTGCAAAGGTTTGGAGGTCCAGGTCTTCACATAGACCTAGTCTCCTGGTAGGAAATCATGCATTGAATTCTCCAGGGATAAAGGTCTATTCCAAATTGCAGCCAAAGTTTTCCCTTGAGAAAGCAAATAGTTACACACATCCTGGTTTCCTTTTACATGTATGTTTGGATTTGGTTCTGGAGACTCATATGGTTTTTCATATAATAATTCATGATGACTAACTGAGGTTCCACTCTTTGGCTGTACCCTGATTCATAGTAATGCCAATGGAAATGCCTGAGGCCACTTTAGATTAGTTTCTTGACAAATTTTACTTATTTGTCTTTTTTAAGTCTGACTCATCCTTGCTACCTTCCCACTAGATTGTGGCCTCCAGGACGCATGTAAATCCCAAATAATACCCAATCCTTTGCTAATACTTTGAACTACTTCTGCAACAAAGTGTGGACCTCTGTCAGAAGAAATTCCAACAGGAACTCCAAATCTTGGAATTATTTATTGTAGTAACCAGTTCACTACTTCTTTTGCTTGTGTGGTGCGACAGGGAAGGGCTTCTGGCCATCCTGTAGAAGTATCAACCCCCACCAGGATGTACCGATACCCATTTTGTCTAGGTAACTCTGAATAATCTACTTGCCAATAATCTCCAGGTTCTGTACCAGATTTCAATCTACCCATTTAAACTTTTTTCTTAATCACTGGATTATTTTTCAAACATACTTCACATTTTGCAGTTATCATTTTAGCTATTCCCAACATTTTAACTGATACTTCTTGTTTCCGTAAAGAAGTTACTAAGGCTTCCGCTCCCCAGTGACATTCCTGATGTCTTGTTTGAATTACCTCTCTCATCAAAAGAGGTGTAACCACTACCTGTCCATTAGGGGTTACCCACCATCTGGCTAGGTTTTTCTTAGCATTTAATAACTGACCTAATTTGTCATCTTCTTCTGAATATCTTGGTTTCTCCCTGGGAAGGATTACTGTTTTAGAAGGAATTACTGGTATTTGTAATGCTTGTTTCTTTGCTACCTTTCTTGCCATTTTGTCAGCCAAATTGTTTCCAACAATTATTTTTGTGTTCCCAATTTGATGTGCTTTACAGTGCATGATTGCTACTTGATCTGGTTTCTGAACTGCTTGCAATAATTGTAAAATTTCCTTTTGATGCTTAATGTTTGATCCTTGAGAGGACAACAGCCCTCTTTCTTTCCACAAAGCCCCATGGACATGCACTACCCCAAAGGCATATTTTGAATCTGTCCACATTATTTACTTTCTTGTCTTTACTTAATTCTAGGGCTCGAATCAAAGCATTAAGTTCCGCTTTCTGGGCTGATGTGGTACTTGCCAATGCTCCTGCTTCTGTAACTGTAGTATCTGTTGTTACCGCATATCCTGCATATCAGACTCCTTGCTCCATAAAGCTGCTTCCATCAGTATACAATTCCCAGTCTGGTCGCTCCAGTGGTACATCCTTCAGATCTTCACGACTGGAATAAACATACTCGATAGTAGCCAAGCAGTCATGTTCCAGTTGTCCTTCTTTCTGTATGGAACTTAAAAACACTGCAGGGTTTACCAGGTTAGTTGTCTTTAGATTCACATCATCCTGTTCAATCAGTACCACCTGGTACTTCATCATTTGGCTCGGAGACAGCCAATGTATCCCCTTCTGTTCTAAACAGTTATCACCATGTGTGGGACACAGACTGTTATTGTTCTTCCCAAGGTCAATTTCCGAGCTTCTTGTATGAGCATCACTGTTGCCACCACTGCTCGAAGGCAGTTTGGCCACCCTCTACTCACTGTGTCCAGTTGTTTGGAGAAGTATCCAACTGGTTGTTTCCAGCTTCCTATCTTCTGAGTTAACACACCCAGTGCAAGGCGTTGTCTTTCATGAACAAACAACTGAAAATCTTCGGTTACATCCAGAAGTCCCAAAGCAGGTGCAGACATTAAGGCACGTTTTAACTCTACAAAAGCCTTTTGCTGTTGTGGGCCCCATACAAAGGGAGAATTCTTTTGGGCCTCATACAACGGTTTAGCTATTAGCCCATAGTTCATAATCCAAAGGCGACACCACCCTGTCACTCCCAAAAACACTCTGAGTTCATAAATATTTTTTGGCTCAGGTATACTGCAAATGGTTTATTTGCAATCTTTTCTAATTGTCGCTGCCCTTTTGAAATTTCAAAACCCAGATATATCACAGTCTAGCAGGCTATTTGGGCTTTCTTCCTGGATACCTTGTACCCATTTAGTCCAAGAAAATTCAAGAGGTCAATAGTCACGTAAACCTTTCTTCTGGTATGTCATCCACATATTGTAAATGTCCAGGCCTTGATTTGTCCTGTTTCCAGATTTCAAGCTCCTTTGCCAGCTGATTTCCAAAAATTGTTGGGCTGTTTTTAAATCCTTGGGGTAATCTTGTCCATGTTAACTGCATTTTTTGCCCAGTTTGTGGATTTTCCCATTCAAAAGCAAACAGTTTTCTGCTTTCCCTTTCCAAAGGTATACAAAAGAAAGCATCTTTCAAATCAAGCACTGTAAACCACTGGTAAGTCTCCTTTAACACTATTAACAGCGTATAAGGATTTGCTACTACAGGATAAATATCCTTAACTGTTTGATTCACTGCTCTCAAATGTTGCACCAGCCTATATTCACCCGAAGGTTTTCTGACTGGTAAAATAGGATTATTATACTCAGATTCACATTCTTCCAAAATTTTATACTCCAAAAAATTTATCAATCAATTTCTTTAGTTCCTGTCTATCTTCTGGTTTGATTGGATATTGCTTAATTTTTACTGTCCCTGCTCCTTTAAGTCTATTTTGACAGGCTCTGCTAGTTTCAATTTTCCAGGAATATCTGCTTCCCATACTGTAGGGATCACTGCCAAATCCACCTCCAGTGGAATTTCTTGCTCCTTTACTTTTTCTTGTATCATCAGGATTTCTCTCGTTTTTGACTCAGGTATTTTCAAGAAAAATTCTCCTTCCTCAAAAACAATTTGTGCATTTAATTTGGATAACAAATCCCTTCCTAACAAGGGTATCGGACATCCTGGTACATACAAGAATTCATATATAATTATCTCATTTCCAAATTTCAAATCCAGGGGTTGCAGGAATGGCCTGTTCTCTTCTTTCCCTGTTGCTCTTATTATATTGGCTGGTTTTGTTCCAGTTTTTCCTGTACAGGTATTTAGTAACAAAAACGTTGCTCCTGCATCCACTAAAAATTTAACTTCTTTTTCTCCCAGCTTAATTATAACCAGAGGCTCAGCTGGGTTCCCCTCCAGTCCCCTTCAATCATCTAAAACCATTACTTTGGCTATCTCCTGCTGAACATTTCCATTCCATCAAATCCATAACTGAAAAAGGCACTTTCACGTACAGTGGCCCATCATTACCAACTCCCTGTTGCAGGGGAGCTATTGTTTGTGTCTGCTGTCGAGTTCTCTGGGAAACAGGGGTATGAATTACAATCTCGGACAGTCCCTCCTCCACGTCCTCTGTTCCACTACTCTCCGGTTCCTCCACCTGCTCCTGTTCCCTAAATTCTCGACCCCAATTCCTTTCTCTCCTAGGAGGGGATATATCTAATTCTGGTCCTTCATCAATTTCAGAGGCAATTCTCTTCTTCAAACAGTCCTTCCCAATCTCACAGGTTGAGCAACAGGATTTTTTTTTTCATTTTCTTATTATCAGAGAGTATAGCCATTACCAAATTATCTCTAATAGTTAGCTTACATTCATCCTGCCAATCTTTTCTTTGTCTTAAGTAAAAAAAAAAATCCACATATGGCATTTCACTCCATTTCCCCTCTCTTTTACAGTCCGGCATTAACTGCAGAATAGTGTTATAATTTAGTGTCCCATTCATGGGCCACTTTTCCTGATTATCCAACGTATACAGAGGCCACCAATTATTACAATACTCAATCATCTGGTTTTTTCGCAAATCATCATGTAAATCTCCCCAATGTGCCAATAAACATCCCAAAGGAGAATTTTTTCGGGATTTTGTCATTTGCAGTAAGATTACCCATACTTTTACTTTTAAACAACTGAGTTAACTTAGATGCCATGGTATAATCACTTTACAATACACAATCACTCAAATCTGTCACTCTGATCCGTAGATCTGAACTCCACAGTCGCTTTCGTGCTCAGTTGCACGTCTCACCCTTACAGCCACACTCACACTTTTCCACAATTGTTACCTTAAACAAAGGTATATAACACAATATTACACACTTAATTTTCTCCTCAATACACAACCAAAGTAAACAATTCTGTATCACACAAAGAAAACTTCTATCTTCTTGTTAAAGGTGCTGCCTTAGAGAACGCTATTAGCATATAGGTTCTTTTATCTCCGCTATGTTCTTTTATATCCGCTACTGTCCAACCCTGCAATAGCTTTCGCTTATGTCTTACAGGCAAACGCCTAAACTTCCACTTCCACAAGGATCCTTTAGTCCAACCCTGCGCAGCTTTCGCCGCGTCTGACAGGCAGACAAATACAGTGGGACTCTAACCCACTTCCTACAGTGCGCTTACTTTAGTGGAACTCTTAACCCACTTACTACAATTACAAAAAAAGAAGTGTCTTACCAAAATCCAGGGAATGTTGCGAAAAGCCTTACAGATCGGGAATCGATGGGTATCCCCGAGAAATCCTCGGTGCCGGCTGGAACTGATCAGGTCCCCAACTCCTCCAGTCTCCTTCAGCGAGGTCCCATCTGGGTCGCCAAAAACTGTTACCGAAATCTCGGAATGAAGAACTTATCAACACCAATGTGATGTAGATAAGCAGACACTTCTTTATTAACGGCCGGGTGTGTGAGTGAGTCCTCTCATGATCAACGCACACCAAGTTCCAAAATCATACACCATATATAGAACTTATTCATGCATATTCATTAAGTATTCATGCATAATTGTAGTATTTCCCAAAAATCATTAACATACTCTCCTCCCATATCCGATTCTGCGCAGTAAAGGTTAGAAAGGTCCACAAATGGGTCTGGGGTACGATTTGAGTCGGTGGTCGCGCTCTCCCCCTGCCGGAATTACCTTTTACTAAAGTTCATGGTTTCTTGGCAGGTCACTACAAGTTGTTCCAGTCGACCCTCCCCAGCTCCCATTAATTCTATATTCCGACATTTCAATACACTTTCTACATACAGAAGACTAGTCAAATGCACAGAAATCTGTAAAATCCCAAATCTGTTACCTAAGTTTTAAACAATGATTCTAGCCCATTCTTCTGGCCTTGGTACAGGGCTGTACAAAGGATTTCATAGCAGCTTTTGCTGTGCAACTACAAGTTTCATTAAAATATATTTCTTATTCCAAATGATTTTATAAAATCAAATAAAGTCAATTAATTCTAACTTATTAGCAGATCTGTAACACTTTAAGGAAGTTGCTAAATTCATTAGTGTCACTGCTTTTAAGCCAGCGAGTAAATGGGCAAAACCAAATTTCTGGCATCAGTTTAGATGGTACTATTCTTTCTGAATACAGAAAGGAAAAGTCTTCTACCCACTCCATTGTTGAATTAGTATTGTGGAAAAAGAAATGTCCTATCGCCTCAGTGTTGCATTTAGTGATAATATGATTGGGGGTGTTAGGAGGAGGAATGAAGTACCATGACAGTTTCAATAAATTAAAATGGGTTTACAATTTTAATGCTGGATTTTTTTATTTTTTTCAGATGAAAGAAGCTGATGAAAGCACAGGTTCTGTAGATGGTCCGCTGAAATCGGTGCGCAAAAGGAGAGTACAAAAGCACTGAGTTACTTCCAGCTAGTATTTGTAGGTCTAACTAACAGTAACTTTTGGTATGCCACTTCAGCAGGCCTCACAGCATGCAAGTTCCTGCGATTTGAAGGAAAAAAGGGGACTCACTGCTATGTAACCTCTTTTAACCTTCCATAACTTCCTTGATTCTTTTTTTTTTTTTTTTTTTTTTTTTAAGGAGAAATACTATCTGTGAGGAGTACAGTGATGTTTTGAATTCAGAATAGAAGTGAAATTACAAGCTGGCCAACTGATTTTAAGGTGAAGATTCTTACAGTGTGAAGATTCCTAGAAATTAATACTAGTTGGGGATAAACTTATTCCAAGTATTTTTTAAAATTAATAATTTATCATATTTTTGCAGCTCTAGCACAAAATTAGCTGTTTACACTTTTCAGCTACAAGTGGATGATAGTAGAGATAGGTCACAGCTATAGCAGTTCACGCTGCTATGAGAAAAGGTACTCTTTTTCTGTGCAGAGCTAAATGCAATAACTGTTTTTGTATGATGATTTACAATTTTATTGTAAATTATTTATCTTAGTTGATCTTGTTAGATTGGTGGTCACCTGTTCACTTTAGACATTGGTAACAGTAATTTATTTTTAAGAGATATTTTAAAGTAGAACATTCCTAGAGCAAGTGATAATTGACATGACTTGTTTCACTTTCGGATGCAGATACCAAATCTGCAGAAGTGATCCACAGGCAACTTTTCCAAACTTTTATAGTTCTTGTGTTCCAAGCCAGAGTGGGATAACCTTTGTTTATAGAACACTTGCTAAGTGTACATTGCCTCCTAAAAATATTTAGTAATTCTTGCTTAACATGAAATTTATTAATATAGATAAGAATTTTTGATTGATAAAAGTTTTTTACAGATGTGAGTAACTGGGCATTCTCATAATACAGTTTGAATAAACTGCCTATTGTGAAAGAAACGTTGTTTTGTTAAAGTTCAGCTGTATGTTAAAACAAACAATAAAACTGCAGTCACCAGATACCTCTTGCTGCTTGGCAGCTGCCAATACTGTTAGTAGAACGTAAAAGGCTAGCAAAAGCACTTCTACCTTAAACCCAAGTAGAAATACATTAATTCCTAAGGAACCTAACAGATTTCCTCATGCCTGACAAGAAGTTAGTTCACCGAAATATTCTCACAACAAGTAGAGTCCGCAAAGGTTCCATGGAAGTCTCTTAACAAATGAATGCTTAATTAACCCTAACGAGGAAGCCAGCGTCTTCAAGTGCTCGTGTTGAAGTGTTCAAAAACTAATTATTTGGGGCTCCGTTTTGTGCAAACTACACGGAAAGGCCTCTGGCCTTTTGCTTGGGGTTTTGACAGCTAAATGCAGGTTCCCCCCTCTTTATTTAGGGTCTACATGCAAAAGGTTAAGAAGTGAGCACTCTGCCTGCCTGTGCCTTCTCGGCAATGGAAGTTGCGAGCAATGCCGTATCCCGCTAGTAACAGCTACTGTGAGCTGTCAGGGAACAGTCTGGCATTCCGTTTGAATGAATCTTGTCTGAGCCTGGTAAAAGTCCTTTGGAATTGTTCCGGTATTTGGGAGTGGTTTCGGGGTGGCTTTTTTTCTGTGCTGTGATATAGTTACCCCAGGGATTGGTCACCCCGGCAGGCAGGGGATGCTAGTCTTCCCTTAGGGTTTTGAACTTCGGGTTCCCAGAAAGTCTTAATTAATGCCCCATCAACATTTTTGCTTGTGCCTCGCTTCAGTAAATAAGGAGCCATTTGTTATGGGTAAGATGGTCTTGTGAGGCCATGACTCAAGGGTGCGCTTCGCAGTAATTGACTCGCTAAGGCCCGTCTCACTCTAACACAGACTTAATGACTTTGACTATCTGGAACCTGGAGATAGAAGACATCCTTCTGCATGCTGGCTTACTTGGATCTAGTGTTATGCTAGTAATTGGGGGAGAAATGTCAGAGCTTTAGGGGATCTGAGGCTGTAGATCTGGAAAGCCAGGCAAAAGGGGAACACCCTTCCACTGACACTTTTAACACTGAGGTTTCACACGCAGTTCCTGCGTGTAGTCCATTTATAGCTGAACAGGTATTTCAGGAAAAATACTTGACCTTGCTATTATGGCTGCTTGAAAGTGCTTTGAAATTAACAAACTGATGATAATCCAGTTCCAGGATGCCTTGCTATTAAAACTCGGTCATCTTTGGAACTCCAAGAGTATCGGACCTCTGCAGCCTGCACTCTCACCAGCCACATCGTAGCTTAGTAAAAGTGGTCTTCCCGAGAGGATGCCAGATCCCAGACTGAGAATTTTCTATAGTCAGGGAAGACTAAATAGTACCAAGGCCGCCTTATTTAATTACAACTGAAGCTGCTCCTCGGTTAGCTTCCACCTTCACGAAGCACTTCACAAGCTGAGGCTCTGGGGCAGGAAAACAGTGGCTCTAAGGCCTGAAGCAATGACAAGTTTGGCACTGCAGAAGAAAGTAACAGGTGGCAAGGAAAGGCTTGTTCTCGGTTCCTCACGGCAGGTTGGTCACAACGAGCGTGAGCAACACTGATGACCTGTTTCTGTAAAGCTCATTACTCAGATTTTAATTTAACTCTTAATCAAAAACTGAAAAACTTCTGGAAGATTATACATGGTGATGCTGTGCCTGATCACTCTTTGAGGAAACAGGAAAGTGAAAACTGTTTGAAGTGTACACCTTACACTCCGATACTGCATCAGCTTGGTATTTCCCCGATGAAGTTGCTTAACCTTGTTCCTCTTCCCTTACCCTCCCCCTTCCCAAAACATCTTAAGTGTTTTTCTGTACGCAAACCCTACAAATAAGGTCATGCTGTCACTACCTCACAGAAATTCTTTAACTGGTTTATAGGTTTTTGTTTAAAGGTGCTTTGCAGAGCTATTAACAGTACTAGACACTAAATATATTTTAAGTCAAAGAGGTGATGCAATTCAAATATTTTTCCCGACTTGGTTATAACCGTATTATTTTGCTAGTCACGAATCCTACCCTAAGACCTCAAAGAGCACCAACAGACTTTTGTTTCACCTGACAAACCAAATCCAGTTTTCAACAAGGTATGCTCATTTTAAAAACAAATACAAAAGTTTAGTAAGTCTCTACGCTACATTTGCAAATTGCTTAATCTTAACAATACACAATATGTCCTTAATTCTGTTTATCACCAAAATTTATCATCTTCAGGTATCCAGTAAAGCCACAAACTAAGGTAGTTGAGCTCATGTAGCCCGTGCCCATTAAAACAAAAAAAGACAGCAGCAATACAATGACATCATCTGTGAGTCAACCCTTACTTCCTTTTGCTTTTTGTGTCAGTTGTTTGGAAAACACTAGACGCTGACATCAGATTTTCTATATATTGTCCAAGAACTTGGTTTTCTGATTTCAGTTTCAAGTTTTCTTCCTTAACAGCATCTACTCGTGCTGAGAGATCTGCAAAGGTGATGGTATAAGAAAAATATTAGACGTTATCACATACAATAATGAGTACGTTCTACGTGCCTACATCAAACTATTCACACTTTAATGAGGGAAACGTTGTCTATAAGGTACTATCTTAAAAGACGCTGTGCTACTCACAAGTTTTATCTAAAGCCCATTTTTCCTGTATTATTTTGCAGCGGAGTGTTTTGACCAACTCGTTCCGTAAACTTACTGTTAGTCTGTACCTTTATTCTTTTGAATTTTTGATTTAAGCTACTGCAGGCTAAACTGTACGGAAACAAAAGTTCAGTGATGAGCAGACTCAAAGATACACGTCAGCTAATGAGCCTGGGAAAGTTCACTGTTGCCCCCCTTCTGCCTGATGTGTATTATATGTCGAGCAGACATGATGTTGCAGAAAGAGGGGGGAAAAAAATAGTTGAGACCTTGCTTACGTACCTTCAGCTGCCCAAGTGACATACTTCTAGACACTTTGGCTAAGGTAGGGCAGAGCAGTAAGGTTCTCTTGTTTTGCTCATTACTGCCTGCTTGTAAAAAACCCAGTGCTGATGCATCAAACTGCTGACCTTCAAGTGTGTGCTGCAGTTCCAACACTTGGTTAATAAGCCGTGTTTTCTCTTCTAATTCCACCTGATTTTCAGCCTCAACAGCTGCAATAAATCATATGAGTTTGAATACAACCTCTGTAACAGCTGGAAATCATATCAAGTAGAAAAAATAACAATGAAGAACAAGAACATTAAGAACTTATACCATCCATGTCGGCGTTCATCACTGTAGAATGGGCTCTCTCCACTGTTGAAGAGCGTATTCCGGAATGATGGTCTGCTTAAAGATAAACAACAACAACAAAACAAAAAGCTGAGGCAAGAGTAAACCTAACCGCCTTTGGGGTTCAGGTGCGTTTTCTAACCGCTGTTGAAAGCCAGCACTCAAGCCTGAGGCAGAACAGCATTTCTTAACGTTCCCGGGTTATTTTTCCTAGAGCTTTAGGCAGTACGTAAACATGATTCTCCAAGTAACTACGCTTCAGCGTACAAAAATAACAGCTCTGGCTTACTCTAGATCCGCATAAAATAACCCGGCGTGTCAGCGATGCCGTTGCCGCCTTCCCAGCGCCGATCCTTCTGGAACGGGCGGTTCAGGCGGCGGCGGGGCCCTGCCCTGCCCACCCCGCGTCGCGGCCATCGCGGAGGCCGAGCCCGCGGGGCCACTGCCCCTCCCCGCGCCCCCCGGCGGCTCTGCCCCTGCCCGCAGGGCGGCCCAGCAGCGCCGGGGCACCGGGCAGCGCCGCAGCGGGCTTCAGCGCAGGGCCCGCCGGAGCGCCGCGGCCCTCCCGCGCAGCACCCCGCGCCGCCCGCCCCCAGCACCGCGGCCTAGAGCATCGCCCGCCCCTTCCCGAGCGGCCGTGGCCCGGCGCGCCGCCCCGCCTCCTCACCTGCCGCCGCCGGCTCCCCGCGGGCTGCGCCCCCCGCCCGGCACGGCCCGGCCCGGCCCGGCCCGGCCCGCCCCGGCCCCGCCCCCGGCCCCGCCCCCGGCCCGGCCGCCGCTCTGCGCCTGCGCCGCCTCCCCGCCGGCTGGCCCTGCGCGCGCGCACCGCTGCGCCCGCGCCAGCCAATGGGCGGGGCCTCGGCACCTCCCTGGCGGGCGGGCGGGAGGGCGGAGCCCCGCGGCCGCCCCGCCCCGTGCCGCGTGCGGGGCGCGTGTCCCGGCTGGCGGGGCGCGGGGAGCCCCGCTCCTCCGGCCCAACCGCCCCCGCACCCCCCGCACACACACAGGCGCCGGCCGGGCCCCCCCCGCACACAAATAGTTGCCTCGAAGCCCACATGCATAACCCATGGTATCTATATAGGGACTATGTAGCTTAAACCATATATTGCCGTGAAATACATCGATATCGCACCCATGTGTTGCAAGAATGTATCTGGTTATAAAGAAATAATTTGATGCTGTTTAAATACTCAGGGGGATAAGGTATTTGGGAACTGTGCCCTCTGCTGTGCTTTTTTAATACACTTCAGAAAATACATGTTTATCATTTACATCTTCTGGGTGCCTCCACAGTATGATTAACAGCGTGTTAATAACTTCTTTTTACATGATAATTTCAAGTTACCAATTTATAGTCTCAAGGGTATTGCTAAGCTTCTTACAGAGAAGTGTTTCAAGCGGCAGTTAGGAACTTACGACCTTTTAAAAAAAAAAACCCAACAAACCCAAAACAAAATGGTGTAGTACTCCTTAAAAAAAAAAAAAAAAAAAAGGGGGTTATACTGTTGGGTAAAGTTCTGTGAGCTGGTCAGAATTCTGCGGTTGTTATAGCAAAATGTGTGTGGACCCTAACTTCAGACTGAGTGTTAGGGCTCAGGCTAGTCCAGTCTCAAATAGGTTGTTGGCAATTTATTTTTTTTTCCTGTTGGGATGAAGAAATGGATGGGGAGTGGGAAGCTCCTCGGATCCCTAATCCAAAGTGTGAGACTGCACCTGGTTGTGGACACTGGGTGCGTCCTATGAAGAATAACCCAAACTATAAAGGAAAATGGAAAGCACCTCTGATCGATAATCGTAATTATCAGGTAATAGCAATATTGTAGGTTGTTAAAAGGTAGAGATTTCAACAGAGCGAGCGAGTCAAGTATGTTTATATTTAAAGTATATTTAGCTAGGCTCTTTCACAGTATATTTATATTTAAAATGAGTTTGAATACACTCACTGAACGTTTTGAGCTTTTTTGTATTGAATGCACCTTTTTTTCTTCACGTATACTAGAAAATAGAAATGCTCTCTATAGTAAAACACTTTCTCTGTTGGAAGTTGCTTTTGCAATGATTTGCACTGGTACCGCTTATTCAATGTGCTCTGTAGAATTGTATTCTCAATTATGTTATCGTTTAATGAAATACTTTTCTCTTTTGTTGGGGTTTTAAGTATGGGTCTGTTAAAAGAATGAAACCTTTCAGTAAGCAGATTGATGTACTAGGTCAAGTTTTAGAGGAAGCATCAATTTTGGATAACTAAATTCCCCTCCTCCCCTCCAGATATAAGAGGTAGTCAGTTGGATATTAAAGGTAGTTACATTGTATTAGTTACGGCTGGGGATTGTGTTGAGCCCAAGGTCCTATAAGCACATTTGTAAACAAAATTTGGCTCTGATTTGCACAGGCGTTACAAGGCTGAATTTTCCTACCCTAAGATTTTCACTAACCTGTCTGGTTACAGTCGCTGTCAGTTTATATACTGGAAGGGACCGTGTGGATCATGGCAGGTATTTCCCCTGCAGTCTTAGGCCAGTAGGCAATAGATGCTTACCTCGGAAGATTTCATCACTGGCCACAAAATATTGTACATTTACGAAAATGTATATGCTGTATTCACAGAATCAGAGAACAATCGGGGTTGGGTGGCACCTCTGGAGACCTCCCAGCCCAACCCCTGCCAAAGCAGGGTCACCCAGAGCGGGCTGCACTGAGCCGTGTCCAGGCGGGTTCTCAGTGTCTCCAGAGAAGGAGACCCCCCGGCCCCTCTGGGCAGCCTGCCCCAGTGCTCTGCCACCCTCACGGTGAAGAAGTTCTTCCTCCCGTTCAGAGGGAGCTGCCTGTGCCTCAGCGTGTGCCCGTTGCCCCTCGCCCTGTCGCAGGGCACCGCTGAAAGAGCCTGGCCCCGTCCTCCTGCCGCTGGCCCTGAAGATGTCTGCAGCCATCGATCAGAGCCCTCTCAGCCCTCCCTTCCCCAGGCTGAGCAGCCGCGGGTGTCCCAGCCTGCCCTCCCCCGGGAGGTGCCCAGGCCCCTCACCCCCTGCGCAGCCCCCGCCGGGCCCTCCCCAGCAGCTCCCTGTCTCTGGAACTGGGGAGCCCAGCGCTGGGCACAGCACTCCCGGGGCGGCCTCCCCAGGGCCGAGCTGAGGGGCAGGATCCCCTCCCTGCGCCTGCTGGCCACGCTCCTCCTCACGCCCCCCAGGGCGCCACCGGCCTCCTGGGCCACCGGGGCTGGCTGCCGGCCCAGGGGCAGCTGCTGTGCCCCGGCACTGCCCGGCCCTTCCCCGCAGAGCTGCCTCCCCGCAGGCAGCCCCCAGCCCCTGCTGGTGCGTGGGGCTGTGCCCCCCCAGGGCAGGGCCTGGCACCGGCCTCTGCTGGGCTCCATCAGGTCCCTCCTGCCCAGCTCTCCAGCCTGCCCAGCTCTCGCTGGATGGCAGCGCAGCCTCTGGGGCATCAGCCGCTCCTCCCGCCTTTGTACCAGCCACCAGCCTGCTGAGGGGACGCTCTGTGCCTTCGCCCAGGTCACCGGTGAATCAGCTGAACGGGACTGGGCCCAGCGCTGAGCCCTGGGCAGCACCACTGGCCACAGGCCTCCAGCTGGGCTCTGCGCTGCTGGTCGCAGCCCTCTCAGCTCCGCCGTTCAGCCCGTTCTCAGTCCACCTCACTGTCCATTCAT
Organism: Falco rusticolus; assembly: GCF_015220075.1. Classification (NCBI taxonomy): domain Eukaryota; kingdom Metazoa; phylum Chordata; class Aves; order Falconiformes; family Falconidae; genus Falco; species Falco rusticolus. The sequence goes on along the minus strand of NC_051187.1, from coordinate 114,776,309 downwards.
GTAAGGTGCTAAAGCACTTCGTGTTAGGAGAGAGAATGACTTCAAATAACTCAATTTTGCCTTTCATTCATGTAAACTAAGTTGTGTTTTACTCCCTTGTACAAGCTTTTGTGACTAAGTATCTCAGACGCCTATATTAGTAGAGGGAAAAACATGACCTGAAAGGTGATTCTGAGCAAGGTCAGAGGGAGGTGGCTCTGCCCTCCTCATGCCAGGTAGTTTGCTGCAGAGCCACTTTATTTCCCTTTTTTCCCTAGCTGCAGTTTTAGCCACTGCTTTTTAACAAGACACTGGTCTCAGTTTCACTTAACCCTTCTTTTTACTGTAAGCGCTGATGGATAAAGTTGTCCCTCTCTGTGTCTCTAAGCGTTCTGGATTACTGCATTACTTCTTAACATGCATTAAACACTTAATCTAATGAAGGCTGCAGTATTTGATCCAAGAAATATATGCATACGTACGTATCTATATCTACACGCACAAATATCTAGCACCACAGTGTGTGATACTATAAATTATCAAAATAATATTAGAGATGGTCTTTAACGAAACTCCCTTCTGAACTGTTTTAACATTAGAAAATTATTTTCATCTTATTCTAAATAAAAATACTCTTACATTAAGAATACACTTCTACATTAATTTAACCCATTTAATACAAATCCATGCACAAGTGTACAGTGCAGTTTATTTCTCGCTGTCTGCTGTTACGATGCAATGCATGTGCAGGAGAATGAGGGCACAACCATGCTGCAAATATTAAGGAAGCAATCCAGGAATTCTGCACATTAACAGGTGGATGTCCAAGGTGGATTGTAATTTCTCAAAAACATTTCAAATCAGACTACTGTGGTATACCTTCTGTTTTCAAATTTATATTGAGTTTTGCCTTGTGACCAAGAATTAAGTATCAGTACATACTGACTGTCAAATTATAGGATCCAAAACTTTATTTAAATAATTTACTTTCTACAAAAATATAGTCATACATAATACCCTTATTATTTTCTGTATTTAATTCAATGCACAATTCACTGAAAAGATTTACAATCCTCCAAACAATACCTCTTTAAGTTTCAAGTTATTCAAATGGTAAATTGTAGGCACTTCCTATTTAAAAAATATTAAACATAACTTATGCTACATTAAGGCTGAAACACACTTCTGTTAAGTTTGAGATTCATTTTCATGTTTTCAAGATGTTCCTATTTCTGTGGACTGCTCTAAATACTTGCAATGAATATTGACAACTTTTTTTTCAGTTTCTACTTTCCCTCCAAAACTGACTAGTTCTTAGTGGAGTTGAAAACTGTGTCCTTAATATTTTTCAAAAACATCCATATTTTTAGTTCTGGTGAAACTTACCATACTTTTTTGCTTAAGTCCCTGAGACAGGCTGTAATGCCTTATCAATTGTTTATCACAGTATGTATCGAATGTTGCCATGCTAAGGTGAGATTTTTATATAAAACACCTTATCAAGAATATCTTATAGAAATTACTAACATAACTGGGTTCTTTATATCTTTTAACTATTAAATCTTTATATAAAGAATATTATCTCAACTCTTTCCTAATACACAGTATTAAGAATTAAATGGGTTTGGATTTGTTCTTTTCACCCAGCCAGTTTTTTGTTGCTGTTGGCCTAGTTTACAAGCAATTTGTAACAAGTGACATGGCAAAAGAAATCGTTTTTTTCAGTTTTCAGATGCCTTGATAAGTACCTGAAAAAACCCAAAAATACATTATTTTCTAAAATCTGCAGAAGCATTGCCTAAGACATTAGCTTTTCCCTTGTTCCAACTATAGCTATAGTTTAAGGCTGTAGTAATTCTCAGTAATTCTCTCCAGTTACTTCTGCCAAATACTTCCTACTTATGGGTTCACATGCATTCAGAAACTTGGGTGAAACTTGAATAATAAAAAAAAAGTAACATGTTCATCTGAAAAAATGTGCACATTATACCTAATATCCAAGATAGTGACTGGAAAAGCTAGAAAAGTCTCCCTGTCTCCTTTGGTTGGTTGGTTTATCATGACCCAAATTCTGGTGGCTGTACTTACAGCACTGCAAAACTGGAGAATTGCCCCATTTGAGTATTTCCAGCACTTTCTATGAAGTAAATTTAAGTTCTCCCCTGAATAATTACTATAATTCAAAGTCCCATTCAAAATTAAATAAAAATTAATGATTATCAATACTGTATGGTAAGAAGAACTGAAATTCATTTAATAAAGTTTTAATTAAAATGTTTTTATTAACATGCTTACCTCACTAATGATTGCCCATACAGGAGAATCAGAATTGACCAATAAACGAATAGCCTGTATTTTTCCTATTGACTGATCGACACTGCCTTCTGCAATTCCATTTTCAAAAGCCCCTAAATAAAAAATAAAACAAGACCTGTAAAAGCTTATATCAGAATGAAATACACTTCCAAGTAAATTTATACAAAAGCTCTAAATTCCAAATTATAAATTAACTCCAGCGATAGGACATTAGGGGAAAAAAATCTTTTGGAAGAGGTCAAACAGTAAGATGAAGCTATAAACAAGAAGGATTCATTCCTTCAGTTACAGCAACTAGGAGCTGGAGAAGAATACAAGAAAACAAAGAATCTATAGCTACAAATGTTAAAAAAAAAATTTATATGTGTTAGTAGTGACCATATACATATGGCGCACATGTTCATGTAAATAATCTAAAAGAGCTTTTTCTGAAAAGTAAGATTATTTTTAAAAAGATATTTTTAGGAATCATGGACCAGTTCTGCTGCATTTTTTCACCAGTTCAATGCTTTTGAACTAACCTTGTTAAACTGGCATTAAATCGCTGCAGACAAATGAAAAACGCTCATCCCATGTCTGATATTAATTTCTGATCAACTTGCTTGTGCAACTGTGAGTTGCCAGCATTTCAGTTTGGACCTCTACTTAAAACAAAACAGCCATGAGGAGCTAGGAGAGAGGAGCCGAGGTGGGAGAGAGGAGCAAGTCAAAGCAAACCAGAAGCCCTGGTGAGGTGAAAGTGGTTCATTGGGAGAAAAGTGCAGTTATGTGGTAGAAAAGACAGAAGAAAGTGGCAAGCAAAGCATATCTCCCAATAGTCTGTTTCTGTTTGCATAGTAGCATTTTAGTTGAGGTAACAGCAGAACCCGGGCCTTGGCAAACACGCGGAGAATCCCCAGTTCATTTAAGAGAAGCCCCGCACCACCCTGAGGAAGGAAGAAGGGGAAGCAAGGGTGGGGGTCAAAAGGGGGTTCTCCATTGCCTTATGCTTCCCCTTCATTTCAGGTTGGAGCACAAGCTAATGCTGTCATAATCAAGAAATCCTTATCTTCAGCTAAGGCTGCAAAATCCAAACCAGAATCAATTATCCGATGTTGGGGGCTGACCCTGGCCGGACACCCGGTGCCCACCGGAGCCGCCCTGTCACTGCCCTCCTCAGACGGGCAGGGGGAGAGAAAATGCAGCAAAAGGCGCCTGGTTGAGACAGGGACAGGGAGCGCCCTCCGTTACCGCCATGGGCAAAAAGGACCTGACTTGGGGAAATTAGTTTAATTTATTACCAATCAGATCAGAGTAGGGTAACGAGAAATAGACCCAAACCTCAAAACCACCTTCCCCCCACAGCTCCCTTCTTCCTGGGTTTACCTTCCCTCCCGATCGTCTCTCCCCCGCCACCCCCCCAGCAGCGCAGGGGAACAGGGGTCACCTCAGCCCCCCACACGCTGTCCCTGCCGCCCCCTCCCCCACAGGGGACCCCTCACACCCTGCCCTGCCCCAGCCGGGACCCCCGGCAGGCTGCCCCCCACCGCAGCCCCTCAGGCCCGGCCGGCTCCAGCGTGGGCCGCCTGGCATCGGCTCCATCGGACACGGGGGAAGCTTCCAGCAGCTTCTCACAGAAGCCGCCCCTGTAGCCCCCCTGCTACCAAAACCTTGCCACACAAACCCAATACATCCTGTTAAGACCTTGCAGAGACTGCAGTTAATATGCAGTAGCGCAAAGGGTTTCTTTTTGTCACTAGTTCACCTTGGAATATTACAGAGTTACTAAAATTCTCAAATGCAGAAATATTCTATATGTAAGAACAAAATTTCTGGTTCCGAAGTGACAGTAATCAATTTACCTATTTTTAAATATCCGTCTTTGGTTGCTGGGTAGTTAAATTTACCTCCATTGTCAACCAGTTCTTTCCTTAGCATTTCCTGTAAAAAAACAAAACAATAAAATCTCCAGAAATATTTTCTAGGGCATGACATTTTATGCTGAACATCATTCTTAACATGAAATAGCACTGTGCATTACAGTTGGAAATGAGAGACTTACATCAGCTGGCAACACTTCCACGGTGGTGTTAAACAGTTTGTCACCTGGGTGCTCCATGTTACCACTCCTGAAAAAATACCTGATGATATGAAGGTATATTATTTCCAGGTATTCTATACTTTAGAAAAGTTCTAGGGAAGTAATTCTTTCCAGATTTGATAGAAAGTTTTAAATACCTTTTCTTTAATTAGTTGTGGGCTATAAAGAACAGAAATAGGCGTTGAAACTTCCCACTGTGTGATCAAATCATATTAGAAGCTTTTTATTTTAAACAGAACAAGCATTAAAACCGTCTTTTGCTGGAGCCAGGAATGCAAGTGTTCCCCCTTTCCAGTGCTCAATTTCTAAATAAATTAACTTTCCAGGTTTAAACAGCTAAGGAAGATCTGCCCTCTGATCTGTTCCTATCATCCTACAGCCAAAGGTGAGATGGGCCTTTGGAATGCAATGGCAGGAAAAATCCCTGTTTCTGCTAGACCATATGCTACATGCCAAGAGAATCCCCCTTTTTATCAATACTGTTCAATTCAGGTGCTTCTAAATAATCTCCTTTATAGCCAATGAACAGCAGCACTGTCAAAGCTAGAATCCAAGCAAAAAACAATTATGAGATTAAAAAAATAAGAATAAAAATCCCTGTTTGGTTTTAAATGTCTGGCATTAGAGTTCTTAGGCTTTTAGATCCCAAAAGGGCTAATGAAATTTAAAGCATCAGTCTCCCTTTTCTGGTATCAAACATTCAAGACGACCACCAAATATTACAGGATTAACTATACATTTTCACAGGATAGCAAAGGGATGAGGCTGGGACTAGCGATTAGGCAATACCATCTGTAAATGAGTTTCATCCAGTACAGCTTCCTAATGACAGGGACATGCAAAAATACAGGCTACCCAAGCTTCCCAAAGCAAAATCTAGTTAACTGTTGATCACAGAACACCAGTGTTTATTACGACTGTTATTTAGCGCAGCTCACTAGATGGAGATACAGGCTTGCTTTCTTAAGATTTTTTTTTTTTTTAAATAGATGAGACATCTACAGTCTTTGCAAAAATGGAAGTCTCAGTTTTGTGACCAATTTGGCGAGGAAGTGTAACAACTGTGAAGGAGTTTTCTCTCTGAATTATCATTAGAGAGATATGGTCATTATGGTAATTTGTGTCAGAGACACTCTCCTGGAACCACATTTCTTGCTGGGTTATTTAACTCAGATCTGTTCTCCAGTCTGACACAGAGAGAAGAAGAAACTTTGCTGAACCAGGCAGAACTGCTTCTTTTGTTGCCAACCTCAGTTTGTATTGTTCATAAAGTAAGTCCTTCTGAAAAACACTTCCCTGTCTCCAGCTACAGGTGTCTCTTCCTTTCAAATACACCCAAGCTGAATGATTTGAAGATAGAGAAGACAGTTTCATCCTTTAGAATGAGAAAAACATGCAAGGTGGATTTTGGCTGTAGATCCAAACACATGAAATTAGAAGTTTGGCTGTGACCCAAGTGTTCAAGCTGTCATTACAGGCAATGGAGATACACTCCATGCAGTCACAGCAACTGACTCAGGTGACCAAACAGAGAATGAGATGAAGGTGTCTAGCTTCCACTGACTGCATCAAGTAGATCTCTGCCACATATAGTAGGAGCTTACACATCTGCCTTATGTAGACATCTCTACGGTAAACACCTACATTCAAGTCTTTGAATCTTCAATTGAATCCCACCTTTATTAATTCACTTTTCATCATTTCCCCACAATACTTGTATTTTCTCTTTGCTTTCACCTACGCTGCTAAGTGTGTGGTCTGGGACATGGCCTTTGACTTGACATCATGCAAACAACCTTTCTGTTGACAACTACAGAAATAAAGCTTTCACTGACTCCATTGATGAGTTATTATGTTATATATATTATCCTATATATTATCATTATAATATATCATTAATTAAAAACAAATTCCTTTGAGAATTATCTTAAGAGAATTTAACAGAAGAAATAAAGGGGAAAATATCCAAGAAGCTCTCTAATTACCAAGGAAAAAATGTATTTCAGGAGGGAAGGTCAAGAAAGGGAGCAGATAAATTGCAAATCATTGATTTTTTGTCAGTAAAGAGGCTATGGTTTATGCGCATGGTTAAGCCCTGGTGATTTTGAACAGACTCAGTAATTTCCAAACTGGACACATGTAGGCTTCCATATTCTATATCATGTGATACTTACTTTTCAACTTTTAGTGGATTTAAAAAGGTGAAGCTGATGTAGTCACCTGCCACTGGAGCTGAAGCCCAAAACCAGTCTTTTCCTTTATAAACTTTTTCCAAGGTATATTGCTGGTATATTCTTAGGCTTGTATCCACTTTTGCAGGTGGATTATTATGTGCTTTATGTAGCACGTTTTGGCCAAAATCTTTATCCTGTTGGATATAAAGAAATGTAATTTCGTTCATAAAAAAAAAAAAAAAAAAGTGCTCCTATATCTTGAATTACTACAGGAAGCTATTCCAGAAAATAATTACCTCAGTGTCAAAAATACACAATCTATTTCTAACACAAACAGAATATTCATTTCAGTGTAATCACTGAGACTTATGTTATAATTTGCAGACAGAGCTGTACCGATTGCTTCTCAGTTGCCTAGATTTCAAAATAAACTTCACCACAGTAGGCTATTTCATAGTTTTCTACTATGCCTTCTGCCAGAACATCTGATACTGGTCTCCGCTAGAGGCTAGGTGAACCTCTAGTCTGATCCAACACAGCAATTCCAATGATCTCACAGCTAGTCTAAATGGGGCCATCAGGACATCCCTGAAGTCTGGGGATTGCTCTTGTCCTTATCAGATACACGGTAGATCCGCAGTTTCCCCTCCAAACTCTCCCTAAAAATCTATGGCCGTCACAATAGCCACACCCTTACGGTACCAGTATACCTTCTTCTTAATAGTCCACGGTAGATTATTCAGCCAAAACAAATCATCACAGCCGTTTGTGTCTGTAATGGTGCAGAGCACGTGAAACCTTGTGCTGCAGAGAGGGTTCCTACATGCCATGAAATGCTACTATGACTGGTACAAGTGTTCAGATTAGAGATGCAAAGATGTCTGTGGAGCAGCAGTGTGCCCCACCTGCAGTTCAGATCCCAGGTCAGCGTTCTCCCCCAAATCTGTAACTGGATAGGGAAATGCCATCTAATGCCAAAGATGCAATGCTTGAAACTGATTTGAGAAACAAGTTGGAACACAAGCTTATAATTTAGAAATAGGGCATTAATTTCTTGTCCTTACTTTCAAATTTTGTATCTTCCCAGCCAATGATGAATAAATTCCTACATGCTGAAAGAGAGATGGTTTAGCACGGATACGTAACTTTGCCTTTTCCTTTTCACAGTGTATCTGGAAAGAAAGTAAAATAAAAGGGAATGAAGGTGTACTTAAATAAAGGAGAGAGACACTAAGTTCCATAAAGCAATTTCATTCTGTATTTAATATCTATATTTAAATGAATAACTGTTAGATTAACAGTCACCTTATTTCAAATACACTGTTTCTAGACCTGAACTTGTAATTCCAGTCATGGTGCTATGTAGATTTAAAGGCTCAACCACCACTAATGTAGGGATTTCTGCACTGTATGCCATCAATCACACCTCAGAGTGGCAAAAATGGATCTCAGATCTGAAACTGATTTTTTTTTTAACTGTTTCTGGTAAATTTCATTTCAACTCTTGGCCTTGCCGTATCATTCTAATTAAACTATTTTGACCAAAAGTGACCTTCTTGAGATAGGTTCTGGTTACATTTCAACCTTTATCATTTTGGCTCTTGCTGCTATGTTTGAGAGGCTTATAATGTACTGTACTATAAGTTATGTATCTTTTACCTTATAATCTGATAAAGCACTTGGGATACTGTATTTCAATCCCAATTTTCCAGTTAAGTACACTTTGTGACATGATATATACCATGGAATTACATAACTGTAATTGGTACTAATCTTGGAGTTTCTTGATTTTTGAATGATAGCAAATTACTATTTTAAATGTAATTTTAGCTCTGTATCTATAGAGCATCATAGTTTGATACAATGAAGCGAACATGCTACAATAATTAATGAGGTGTAATGAAGCATAATGGCAGGGAACAGAACAATGAGCTAAAATGAGACTCCTTGGGCTCTGCCCTCGGTTTTGCCACAGAATTATTATATGAGTTTGGAAGATCATTTAACTTCTCTGTGTCACAGGTCTTACATCCTTAGATTTGAGGGGATAATGTCTTTACCTCTTCAGTCAAGTGCCTTCAGTTCTATAAAAGAAAAATGTTACATAAACTTTATCAATACCTTCTGAAGCTAGAAGGGATAAAGACTTCACTCAGCTGGTTTAAACACCAAAACTCATGGGGGATTTATGGTTTCCACAGTAGTACTAATTAAAAGTTCAAAAACACCTGGAAGGCTATAAAAATAACCAAGTATTTTTATGTTTGCCCACAGCAGATGTTCAGCAAAACAATGTAAAAACACAATGCATGCAAACTGATCCATTGGCAGCTGTTTCTTTGAAAAGCACGCTATACTTTTGTTAGAAAAAAAAAATCATTAGAAGAAAATAAATTTGCGAACTTTCTACCGACAGGGTTTGCAGTTCATCCCCTATAATAACGCGGTCTCTAGCATGTCTCCTGTTATGCTACGGCAGCACCACCAAAAGAGCTACTTAGGGTAGCGGCTGAGAATAACCAGCAGCACTGGACTGGTGTGGTCATTTGTGCAGAAACTGAGATAAGGCTCCTCGCTGGGGCAGGGCTCCCGTCTGCAGCCTGCTGGTCCCCGCCACACTTGCTAGGTAATGTGCTGCTGCATATGATCACAGAGCCACAGTCTGGGTTCAGAGGGACCTTTAAAAATCATGTAGTTCCAACCCCCTGCCACGGGCAGGGACACCTTCCAGTATCCCAGGTTGCTCCCAGCCCCGTCCAGCCTGGCCTTGAGCACTGCCAGGGATGGGGCAGCCACAGCTGCTCTGGGCAGCCTGGGACAGTGCCTCACCACCCTCATAGTGAAGAATTTCTTCCTAATATCTAATTTAGATCTACCCTCTTTCAATTTAAGACTGTTGCCCCTTGTCCTGCCACAACAGACCCTGGTAAAAAGTCTTTCACTGTCTTTCTCATAAGCCCCCTTTAAGTACTGGAAGGCCGCTGTAAGGTCTCCCCGGAGCCTTCCCTTCTCCGGGCTGAACAACCCCAGCCCTCCCAGCCTGTCCTCACAGGAGAGGTGCTCCAGCCCTCCGATCATCTTTGTGGCCTTCCTCTGCACTTGCTTTAACAGGCCCACGTCTTTTGTACGGTGGCCCCCAGAACAAATGATGGTTCACAGGAGGTAAACATGAAGTTTCTGAACCACACAGAGATCTGATGGCTCTGATCATCACAAACTGTCTTTTCCAGCTCAGTGAACAGACGTGGCTGAATCTTGCTATGTTAATACTCAGCCCAGGCTGAAAACACGCCAGACACCCATCACCACAGGATGGCACATAAAAGCCACAACCTGGTGCCCCGTTGGCGCTCCTGTGAGGTGCAGTGTGTGATCACTTAGCGACATCCTTAGTTGCTCGGAAAGGGGAAAGCGTGAGGATTTCTGTCAGCTTGCCCTCTCTGGCACCTGTATGAAAGCCCACTGCCTTAATCTGTTGAACAGAGGAGCAGCAGCAGCTGGGACCCTTGTTCTTCTCCCAGCCTCCACTTTCTGCATTCCCACAAATAGTCCAAGCAGGTCATGCCGCTGGTCATTCTCACCCCAGGGCTGCTCGAGACTGACGTGTCTCAATAGGTTTTTGCAGCCCGCAGCAATTGAAATTGCAATTGCAGAAGTGAAACTCACTAGAAACTTGCTGATACCGCTCTGCTTCAGCTCGGCCAGGGCAGACGCGCCTGAGCTGCCTGCCTGCCTTTCAGGAGCACAGCTTTGTTTTAAGGGTGAATCAGGTCTTATAAGCTAGAAGACTCATTTAAAAAATAAAAGTAAAATGTTTCATTGAGTTGGCACATGCTAGAACAGATCTAGAATAGATGATGTTAACATAACAGTATCTTTTTTTTTAATTCTGTTATCACAGGTTGGCAAGAACCTAAATTAAAGGTACTTGAGGCTCACTCTGACTCCTATGAGCCAGCCTAACCCATGCAGTAGGATGTCTTACTCTTATCTGTATGAAGTGGGAACAGAGACTCCTCCAGTGGCCTCACTAAGTGTAGAAGCAGGGACCTTCCGTTATCCCCAGGGGTCACCCCTGCTACGCAGTAAAACTTGAAGCTTGTTTGTTCCGCTCCCCTCCATCTCCAGCTCTGCACAACTCCTGTCTGTCTCTTCTCCCTTCTTTATTAATGCAAAAGTAAAAAAAACTAGCTACACAAATCAAATAAAACTCTTCAGCCTTAAAAACCAAGAAGGAGCAGAAGCTCTGGTCAGTCCTCTATGGCACAGTCTGTTATACAAGAAGCGTGTGGGCAGTGACCAGCACCAAAGACTGGTGAGAGAAAAAACACAAAAGGACATACAGAAATACTCAGCATATCATTTGGCTCACCTGTAGTGCTAGAAACGGCACCTTTTGCAATTCAACACAACTCTTTCTTTCATTTTTATTGAAAAGTGTCATTTAGTTCGATCAATCTACGTGTTTCCCTGCACGTTTGGTTATTTTTCAGGCAAACAGTCAGTGTTTTTCCCAGATAGCAAAAGATTTAAAGCAAAACACTTAAGTTCAGCTTCCTGAAAGAAAGGAATTGGTACGCAAAATTCAGAATGACTGTGATTGCAAAACTGTATGCTTTACTGACTTTCATATTAGCAGGTCAGCAGAAAGTTATGCAAGTGGTAGCCCACGTAGCTTTACATATGCAAAATTTTCTTTGGTGTTGCAGGGTTGCCTACGTGACCAGCTGCAGGCAGATGTGAGCTTGTGCTGTCCATGTTGTGAGCTGATGGAGACAAAACAGCTCTGGTGTGGAAACGTGAATCTCTGTGTCAGGCATCTCCACGTGCCCTAATGGGCTCAAACACTGTGCCACTCTGTAGAGATCTGCAGCAGATCTTTCCCCACAAACTCCAAAGTAAGTCAGGTTTGAAAGATTTCTATTCTGTTTTTTGAAAATAAATTATTTTGCCACCAAGACTGTTTGAATATTACTTATGTTCATAAATTCATAGACATACTTACTGCATCCTTTTCTGGATTGCACACTTTAACCCAGAGCAGGTGGTCCATAAGCCAGTCTATGGGCTTATCTTTATAGAACATGAGAAAAAAATCCACTATGAGTGGCAAGTCTTCCGATTTAAACAATTTTCCTGAAAGCAAGACAAGAAGTTGCATATTCAGATATTTTCATTGCTGTGCAAAAACCACCAGCTTTATGTTTACTCCTGTCTTAAACACATGGATGTAATTCTGATATTTAGTGAAAATTTCACACAGAGTCCAGCTTTGAAGAATTGCTTATCCTCCAGCTTGTTAGGATCTTGAACAGATTTCCATCCCATGCCTGGAGATATTCTCACACAGCCAACCAGTCAGTTAATAAAGCACACAGTTATATCCTGGTTCCAAACACAAATCTGCCAGTCACCTCTATCAGTGTGTCGGATAAAATGGAGTCTGAATAATTCCTTAAAATGCTACACATGCAATTTCACTGGCAATACTATACTGACTATCTTTAAATTAAGACCTAGGTATGAGAAGTGTTGCTTTTAAAATACTATCACTGTTCATTTCATTCTCTTGCTGTTTGTATCAGGATATTTTGTTAGGTTTCTTTGTTTGACCTAACACGTGTAAGGTGTGATCACAAGTAAATAGTATTAGAACCAGAGAAAAAATATAAAAAGAAAATTAGACTAAAAATAACAAAAATACTTCCCTATGATATGGGATGCATGTTCTGCTCCACAAAGGAAAGGAAGTGGATTTTTTTTTTTAATTGATTGTTCAAATTCCATTCCTGAAAAGACTACACACTACAGGAGCACATAGTACCCCGAGATGAAACAATTTGCTTCTTATGGGAACCCAGCCACTAGATCCTAAGCTGAGGACACTCTGCATTAAAAAGACAGTTTTAAAGAGCACAAAAAGTAAAAGACTTTTGGTAGGAGCTTTCCTGAAGAACCAAGGGAGTTTTGATACGAGTCCTTCCATGCTTTGAAATGTAATTCTGAGTGAGAGCTACTTGACCTATGCAGCTCCAAGTCCAACTGATCCTGCTGAGGTCTTAATACTTACCAATAAATCCAAGCTGGGAGAACTCCAGAATCATCCACTCTTGGGACTGCTTAGCAGCAAAGTCTTTTATACTTTGAATATAACCAGGTTTGGCTATTATATCATCTTCTAGCTAGGTGAGGGAAAAAAGCAACAAAAAAGAGAAGGCAAGTGGTAGTTTTATTGCTTGCAGAGGGGGTGGTGACGTTGCCGTGTGTAAGCGATAACTGGATTGTGTTTGACTGGTGTGCAGTGTGCACCGAAGCTGTGCCAAAGTACAGTGGATTGCTATTTAGCTTCTACATATATCTCTGTTTCAGTATCATTCACTAAGTATTTATTTACACAAGTGACTATAATGCCATGAGTGCTCCTCACTTTCTTGAGTAAAGACGGCCTCCCTACCTTAAGGGGATCTCACTTAACAGAAAACACGAAGCAAAAAGATAGAGGTTAAGGAAGAAGACAGCAGACAGTTTGTACTGAAGTTGTAGAAGCACTGGTAAGCAGCAGGAGCAAACTGTTTGAGAAGAGAGGCATCTAAAGCAAACGGATGGAAGATCTGTAGAGCAGCCTGGGCAGGCTTTGTCGTACCTAAAAGGTGACCGAGAAGAACTGTGGATGAGTCCTGAGACACTAGTAGAAAGCAAGTTGTTTCAGGGAATACTAGTCATGAAAGAAGGAACGTGCTGTGAATCGCACTGAAGGACAGGAATACACAGAGCTTTTGAGGTGTTATGAAGGCTGACGCCGAATACAGCAGTAGAGCCAGCTAGAGGATACTTGGAAAAGGAGACTGACATCCATCAAGGAAATGGGAAAGGCCTTGGCTGCATTTTTGCACGGCTTTCAGAGAAGAATAAGGGGATCTGAAAAGCCAGAAGCTGTTCCATTACTAAAGCTGAGGATAATGAGTCCAGACAAGGAGTTTAGAGGTAACAACACAAAGGAAATAAATGAATTCCAGAAATAATTAGGGAGCAAGTAATTCAAAGTTTGAATTCAGTACGGATGTGAAAAACACAGCCTTCAGGAGAATGCTGTTGGGATGCAGTGTAATGATACAGTTAATTTGATCTAACTGCTGTACTTTGTTGGCCCTGGGGCTTGCCTGGTGGTGCTGGAATCTGGTTCAGAAAGCTAAATAAGTAGGAAATGACTGTTAGGAGAAAAAAAAAACCCAACCCATGGATTCCTGCTGGGTTTGTGTCCTCAACTGACTCAGCACAGAGTCAGCAGAGCTTCAGAGAGCAGACCCACAGGTTTTAGCTAAATTTGGCCATTATTGCAGGTGTAGGGGTGGCAGGGGAGAAATGCCTTGTCAACAGGGAACCCGGGAGGAAGCAGAACAAAGTTTGCAAAACAAGATTAAGAAATCTGGTTTGACCCTGTGAAGAGATCTGGTTTGACCCTGTTAGCTTTTGCTGATGGTAAGATAACAAAACCCAGACAGATGGAGACAAAACTGATCAAGATGAACGCATATTAACAGATTCTGAGATCTGGCGATGGCGCTGAGGTGACAGTTACGCAAAAGAGAACAACAGAAAAAAAAAAAAAAACCAAACATGAACTTACAAGAAATTTTGCATAACATTAAGTAAGATAAGAGTATTATCCAGTAGCTACATGTAAAGGGAGAAGAACAAGGAATCAGAGAGTTTCAGAGAATACTTAGAAGGAAATTGAGGAGCACCCAAAAAAAGACAAAGGGCAAAAAGAGGAGTATCTCAAAAACCTAGTGAGACCACCGTATCGAGAAACACTAGAAGAAAGCATACACAAGTAGTAAAGATGAAAAATACAGAGGCTGTGATGTAAAGGGAGTGTGAATGTGGTTATGAACTGAGAGCAGTTTTGCATAGTGAGAAGCCCGAAACAGTCTTGTCTGAAATTGACATTAAAAGGTGAGTATTAGAGAATGTAGTTTGAAATCCTACGTAGCACAGGACGTTAAAAGTTATTTATTTAACCCTGTACTGAACCCTATAACTTGTGTTCAACTAAAGCACGTCTTCTTGAAAAGCATCTGCCATTGCTTAAGAGATTTCAGTATCGGTTCTTTTTCAGTAAGTTACACTATGTGTGATTATGAACGTTTAGGATGTGGTACCCAAATTCTACTTCCAGTTTTTCTGGCTTCAGCTTACAGTCACTTGTTTTTCATATGCTCTTATCTACCAAAGGAGATAATGCAGTGGTTGCACACAGCTGGATCCGGAAGTTTAAGATATGAACTGTCTATTCCACTTGCCCCATTGTCATGAGGACACCAGCAGAACACACAACCGCAGCTGATTTCCCTTCACTCATCAGCACTTGGGGATGAAAAAAAGATACAGGCGCAATAGCAAGGCTATGTACAGTTCCTAAATGATAGACAATAAATGGGTTTTCATTCATTTTTCTTACATGGGTTATCCATCTAAGAGAAGTAAAAACAAAGAAGCAGCAAAAAAATGGTAGCATACAATGGAAGTGTAGGCATCAGACAGGAAAGGATCTCCCTTTCGAAATTAGGGTATTTTTATATTTTGAATCACTGTTCAAATTGTGTGTGTGTGTTTGTATCAATACAAAGATTAGTAATGGGTGTGTGTGTGTGTCTGTATGTCTGTGTGTGTGACACTGGAGAAATTGTATTAATGGTATAATGGTGCACAGATAAGTGCTGCTGACAATATATGTTACCAGTATATACATCTATGTTACATATAAATGGACAAAGCTTCCCCAACCTCTACAAAGAAAAAAATAATGAGGTTGAAAAAAAGCATGGCAGTAGTTCAGTTAACTAAATTTGAAGTTTTTAACAGATTTTTAACTGAAGATACTAAAAGATCTATTTAATGCGTGGGGTTTTTTGGTTCATCTGAGTGCTAATAGAAAACACTTCCCCAAAACTGCTGTATCTGAGTTTCTTTCAGGTGCTTGCAGATTTGAAATGTTTAATTACTACAGAATGAACTAAGTCTACAGACACAAAGCACAAATTCATGTCCTCACTGCTAGGCTGGGATCCGAGCGCCTGCTTTTATGGCTACGTTAGATCCCATTATCTTGTCTCTGACATTATCACAAGTGTCTCAGGGGGTGGACTCCAGGAAGTGGAAACAAGTATTTGAAAGTTCTCTTCGCTTTTTATTGCTGATTAAGAAGACTTCACAGAAAAGCCTGAAAGAAGAAGTAGCTGGGGCGGGGCAGGGGGGGAGTAAAACCAGCAAAGTAGAAGGGATGCTTCAAGTAGAAGAGATGCTTTAAGCAGGAGAGCTTGAGATGACTGATAGGATTTATTGTCTATTTTCAAAGATTATGTTTGATTGGTAGGTAAGGTTCACCCACAGTGTAACCCCATTAGCTTTAATGGGCTTCACTTCACAAAGCTACTTCATTAAATCCTGATTCAGCAGTATCCTAGAATGAGTGTTTACGTATTTATTCAGCAAAGATCTTGCTTGACTCATGACATCAACTGTTCTGTAGCCATCAAGACTAATCATGTATGCTTATCTTCTTTCGAAATTCAGAAGTTAATACCAGTCACCCAAATGATACTATTCCTGACAAAACGTTAAATAAAATCTAAGCTAGGTCAAGCGTTCCCTAAGATTGCTGAAGTAAATCTTTGTACAAGGCTGAGGAAAGGGATTTTTAAGTTATTTGCTTTCTGTTAATACAAGGCTTCCAAATGGAGGGAGATCATAACTAACTTCGTGGCAGCATGTGTTCCTCCTTTTCACCTGTACTCAGGGCAGACCAGCATCTGTGCTACATCTACTCTACACCTGTACTCAGGGCAGACCAGCATCTGTGCTACAGAAGCGGCTACAGACTGGACACACAAATGAAGAAATGGATATACTAGGTAACGGTATGAGGAAGGCATAGTTTCTTTCTAAGAAAATTCTGAATGCAGCCATAACTGCCACTAGCCCATCACAATCCAGCTGTAACACAGTTCAGTCCTTATATAATACATATAGGGATATATATAATATATCCAAATAACACAGTTCAGTCCTTATATGATGTCTCAGTTAAAAACCCCACATATTCTCAAAATTTCTTTAAAAATGGAAATACATAAGTAAGTAATTTCCATGCAAGCATGAATGCTCAGAGAACTTTGTAATAGAAAGGGCCATTAAGTATGCTTAACATTTCCCTTCACCGTGCCTTAATGCTCTAGTGCACTTAGAAGACTTGGGTAGCACTCTTGAAAACATATGAAAGTCATGGGAAAATACTTCATTTTCCAGTAAACCTTAACTGTTCAATAGATGACATTTTTCTTTGTCCACCTGTCTCTTGTGCCAACGCCAGATTTCAGAACAGAGCACAGGCTCCTGAGCAGCCCAGCTGCAATGCTTTTGTGTTAAATGCTGACGAGACTTGCCCAAGATGCCAGCTCTGGTGGTCATCTGCTTCTGGTAATCTTGTGATGTACTTAAGTGATACAGAGTCTGAGGCCTGTTGGAGCAGGAGAAGACCCAGGAAAACCAAGAACTAAACAAAACGCTGTTCTGAGTTTTTTTTAAAAAACTGTTGACATTCATGAGCTACATGAAATTTTCTGGAGGTGTTCCATTATTGAACAGTCATGATAAATTTGGCAAACTCTGGTGGCGATTATCATCTTTGTGCAGTGCAAATTAACAAAAACCTAGAATGATGGCTAAACTTAAGCCTGAATGCATGGGGATCTTCTTAAAGTCTAATACTCTAAATCCTCTGGAGAATTTAGGATCTGTACCAGCTTGCAGTTTAACCTTGTCTCCAGCATCGCGACACCGGTATGTTTCCGTGCCTGTTAAGGGGGTTTTGGTTCATTGTGATCTGGGCTACAACCTGGACCCACCACCACTCTTCTGTCTTGCTGCACCAAGTGAAAACACATTAAACTGACTTTCTTAACCTAATCAAATTAGGGTTTCATGCTTCAGTTACCTTTACTCAACCTCACAAATGACAGGAAGGTACAGATGGATTTAATCAAATAGTACCTGGCTGCAGGATGTATATAAACACAGAACGTTGTGGATGCTTGTAAAGACCACAGGCAAAATACACAGAAAATGACAACAGATTGCTGTTCTTCTCGAGGCCTTTGAAACAAATTAAAATTGCCAAATCAGTACAGATCTATTGCAGCTACTTAATGATAATATGAACATACCTGTAAATAAAATGTTCCCTTAGGCTGGGCATATAGCATTAAAAAGCTATAATCCAGATTCTGTTTAGTTCTCCACCTAAACATAAGCAGCAAATTCTGATAAGCTTTTTGGGGGGATTGCAAGAGTTATTTCTATAATAAAAGCATTTCTAATGCTTTGCAGTTTTTCCTCTACAGTAAAATTGTAAAGTTGAGCATTCTAACTCATTGTTAAGTGAATACAAATTCCTCTATAATCAGTGTAAACATTTGTAAACAATTGGACTTGCCTATAAAAGTTAACATTAACTAAGCAAAAAATTTTGATCTGTATTAATGCAGCCTGAAACTAAATGCCTAACAAGTACATTCATGTCAAATGACTTAAAGATTCTACTCATTACATTATGAACAGTAGAGGTCAGCACACAATGATTATTTAAAGATCAAAAATTAGGTACTTTTACTGATGAACAACACAGAAGCAGGCTGATAAGCTTCATTTTCAGGTTTAAATCTGTTTAAAACACAGATTTTTCTCTACAAAGTACAGTCTCTCATTTCACCAGATTATAAAGCTGATGTTTGCTATCAATGCTAAAAGACTAGAGGAATTAATCAATATTGGCATAAAAGTCTGATTCAAATCTAATCATATCTGAAACTTAAGTATAAATATGTAAACATGCTTATGCTCTGAAAGATAAAAGGTTTCTAAACCCAATATGCATACACTTGCTGATTTCCTCCAACCTAAACTGTCAGTACTGCAGCTCTCTTGCTGCACTGTCGGGAAAACTTCTGACAAATTAGTTATTGCTGATTGAGAGAAAATTACTTTCCTCCAATAAATCAATTTTGTTGAATTATAATCTCTGTCTCAGTGAATTTGGGGCGCATGAGCGACTGAAATCACAGTTAGGATATATTATTAACAGTAGTATAAAATGTCCACGATCACCAAAAGTTAGGTCATTAATTAAACCCACAGTAGCTGTTACTAGTCAGCTAAGGGGCCACATGGGGTTTCCTTTGTGTGCTCACAGAGCATCTCCCTTACCTGTCACATAAAAGATTTTCCTATTTTTTCCTTTATGACCAGATCATCTAGCCTATCGCCCCTTGGCATGATCCATCTGGTTTAAAACCTGCGGGATGCCTAGAATCAAGACCCAGAGGAGAAGCCTTGGCTCTGACCCTGACACTGCTGTGCAGCACAGCTTTCCTCAAAAACCCCTTGTGTAATAATTTTTTTTAAAGTACACTTGCTGTCCATTAGCTCTGAAATACAAAAACATTATCATCTCAAACAGTGTTGACTTTTGCAGAATTTTCCGTTTTATACTCATAGCAAAAGTTCTTAGATTTTATACAGCTATCTTACCTTACTCTGTCCTCCGAATCCCCAAGTGTTTTCTTCAGGTTGGAAAGATCTGGGTAATAGGAAGCAGGAGGAGAAATAACCTCTAAGACTCCAGACTGGATTTCTGTGGGGAAGCTGAGAAGAGAAGCTTAGTGAGACCCCATTCCTCAAAATAACTTTTAAGGGCAACCACGCACAGCAGCTCCACAGAGTTACGTCTGTTCCTCCAGAAATGCAATTCACAACTCCAGCAAAGAAACTAAGTCACAGGGGTGGCAAATTAGGAACCAAGAAGGGGTCTTTGACAACCACCAGAACAGACAGGACAGTAACTCATCATGAGTCTCAGAAAACAGTGAAAAAAAGTGTGTCTCAGAAATCCTGCCCTTCCTGCGTCTATAGATGCCTACTTGTAATCCTGAGATAGTGGCCAGAATGCAGCAGTAATTCACAATCAAATCCACTATCTAGAACTACACACAACTGTTCCCCCTTGCATGACAGCTCCTCACACTTGCTTGAACTCTAATTTTATGTTCTAGCCAAAATTATACTGTCCTGGAGTGGGAGTTTGGTATGGGCACTGTGGATCTAGTCTCTGCTCCAAGGATTAAATTTTCCATTGAAAAAGTCATTGAAAAAATGTGTAATCGACTTTAGGAGCCAAATCTGGAAGTCAAATCTCCTCCTTCCTGCAGAATATGTGGGGGAAAAAAAGGATCACTGATGCTTATGAGAAAGAATCTCAGTCTTACTGTGTAACACTGACAAAGCATCCACTCTGGCCGAATTTTTTTCAAAAAACATAAATAAATCATAAAAATTAATTCACTTCTGGGGGAAATCTGCACCCTAAATACAGCCTGGAAAAACCCTGAGTGGAGCAGGATGTGCAGAAAAGCCTCAAAAGTGAAGCAAAAGGGCCACGTTTCCAATGATCTTCTTCAGGGTTTTCTGTTTTGTTTTATTTTGGGTGGGTGTCCATCTCTCTTGCCAAGTAACAAGCGACAGGACAAGAGGAAATGGCTTCAAATTGCATCACGGGAGGTTTAGACTGGATATTAGGAAAAACTTCTTCACTGAAAAGGTCAAGGATAGGAACAGGCTGCCCAGGGAGGAGGTTGGGTCACCATCCTTGGAGGTATTCAGAAGATGTGTAGAAGTGGCACTTAGGGACTTGGTTTAGTGGTGGGCTTGGCAGTCCTGGGTTAATGGTTGGACTCTATGATCTTAAGGGTCTTTTCCAACTAAATGATTCTATAATAAAACACTGATACAAAGACTGAGAGCTCTCTTGTAGTCATTTTAAAGAAGGAGAGAAGGGAAAGGCCGTTTCACCTCAAATACTGGCCAAAGTGGGGTCCTGTCAGAGTAACCACTTCACAAATAAGTCTGTGCGTCAAAGAAACCAGCAACACCAGTACGGCAGCATGATGCACATTTCATCTCTTGCTTCTTTCAGTCAGCTGGGCATCAGGGCCTTTAGCCTCACCTGTTTTGTGACTGTTGGCTACCCTCTACCATTTCTTAGAAAGCAGCTTTTGCAAGACAAAATAAACCTACTGAAGAGTGTATTTTTTTGCCCAAACATTTTAATTTAGTAGTTCCTCTCGAGCTGCTCTAAGGATTTTAACAGGCACAAGATGCTGTAAAAGTCTATAGGAAAGAACGATAGATAAGAGCAAGCAAAACTGCAGGGGGAACTAAGCCTTCATTTGACAGCTCTTGCAGTGATTTGGCATGGTAAAAAATACCCATCTCATGTTACCCGCCATAAAATAGTATTTCACGTTATAAACTTAATCCCATTGCTGTCCAAAGTCCATGCCTCTTCATGAAAAAGAGGCAAACGAGGAGACAAAGACAACTAGAAAACACGACAGACATCAGAATGCATTGCAGGGCTGTGAAGTCAGTGGGGACCTCACGCATGTAGCCTCAAGGTGCCTTGAATCGCATCGTTAACTTTGTGCAGAAAAGACTTCGGTTCAAGTAAATATTTAGCAGAGGCTTAAGCTGAGACCTTGTCTGATTAGTTAAGGCATATTTATGAAATAAGAAAAGGAAAATAAATCCTTCTGTTCTGAATTTCAGTGTGTTACGATACACATAGTGAGTGCACCTTTGCCTCATTCATTAGCGGTACCATTTCAGTATGGCAGAGCTGTAATTTATTGCTGAAATGCTCTAACTCTTTCCATAAAACCTCAGAATGTCTTTACTCGCTGTTGGGTGTTACACTCTATAGGACTTACCTGGTTTTAACACTTTCTGCAACTCTGTTAACATACTGTGCATTCACCTGAAAAAAAAAAAAAAAAAAGAAGGGGAGGTTCATTTCAAGTCACCCATTTTTGTATTCAGCAACATTTTGTAGGGAATACTTATATGCAAACACTTCATTTTTATTCTTTTCATTCCAAATAAAAGCAGTATGTTATAGCAGCATTTCTACTGAAGGACAGTATCGCATTTTCAAGCCAACTGAACTTTCAACATAGTTGAGATTAGAACTGAACTATCTCCACTATGGTTTCTGCATTTTATTTTTTCACTGCTTCTGCAGGAGGCCAAGCCATTTTCTGCCTAAAGTTCTGTTCCAAAGCTTTCAGTTATGCCAGAAAATCATAGTCATATGACCGTCAGTAAAAAGAGCCATTTCAGGTTGATCACCCCAAAATCACAAAGAAGCCTGAGGCTGTTGAGCTGTCACCTAAGCAAAATTTTCTAAAGCTAGCGATACTTAGAATTTTTATTTAGAGCTTCTTCCTAATATAACAAGCTTACAGCTCTTAGTCCGGAAATTTTGAGGACGTACTTATTCATTGCTGTTTCGTAAAGTAACAGTTTTAGTGTGCAAAACACATCTGTTAGCTATACTAAAGAGTGCTAAGTTTTATGGATGTGATTTCCAAAGCAATACAATACCTGCCTTGGCAGTTCAGATATTTTTTTTTAGATACTCGTTTTGTAAAAAAATACTTGTTACCAGCTACATACTAAAATTGTAGTAAGTAAAAATGATGTGAAGTGGTAAGTAAAGAACTGTGCTAAGAAAAAAACACCCAAACCCCTGCAAATCACTTTCAGTCATTAAGTTACACTGACTTAACCTCTGATGTAAACATTTACATTGATCCTCTGAAACTTTCTGGGAAAAAAGGAGGTGTGGATCCATCATCAGTGAACACACCTGCCCTCCTCTCATCATAAAATGTTCCTATCACCTCTCACATCAGCACGATCAACCTGCTCTAATTTACTGCACGGCTGAAAAAAGGAAGCTGCAAGAACGCGACTTTGGGGATGGGAGAAAGGGGAAAGACCGATTTTTACAAATGTAGTTTAATCCTGAATTGGCTGAAATGGACTATTACTACAACCAAAGGTACTACTTGTTAAAAGTGCCCGGTTAGGACTGTCCACAGTGGGAGACTGTACTATTCAGATGTTAACCCTTAAAAACTCACGGAGCTCTCTGAAGCCCGGTAAGAGAAGTTTATCCTACTGGCAGCTAGGTAAAGCCCGTCGTTGCCAGGGCACTTCATTAGGAAATAGCGATTGTAAAATAAGTTCAGCTCCTGAGATTGATGCTTGAAGAGGATCCACAGTCACTAAAATCGGGCCTATCTACTTACCTCTGTGGTCCAAACAGAAAAGTGGAAGTCACGACCTAAATAAAATGAACTATGTTCTGTTTGACAGTATTACAGCTGCAAAAGCTGCTCTAAGTGATGACTGAACTAAAAAAGCAAACTTTAACAGTTAACGAACACTCGTATGAAATTTAATGTTCCTTATGGAAGGACAAAGAAATATGCAGAACAACTATGAAGTCTGAATAATCGCACAGTCTTTTTACCTTCAAGTAACTATCACTAGCTAATTCCCTTCTGTAGCTTTTTTTCCAATGTGATCAAGACATTTCGGAATGATAAAAAACGTCATTTACGCCTAATATTTTACCTTGACCACTGTTTACTTTCCTAAACATGGAATGGTTCAAGTCTCTGAACAGTTTTCTTTTTCACAAGAAAAGCCATCGCACACGAAGGCAGCGAGGCTCCCAGCATGTCAATGTCCTTTGTGAAGCATGGTACCAAACCAGCAGATAAATCATCTGAACTTTTGTTAGACCGAGTAAGTTTACTTTTTTCAGGTTCTAAGGAACTTTTCTGTGGAGGATTTGCATTTCGCTCTTGAAGTAGAATACTTTCAGAGAGAAATCATGAGTTGATACGGGTTTATTTGAAAATCTGACTGCCACAACTGTGTTTGTAAATGTGATACGACTTCTTACCCTTCGGTCATCTGAGTTACAGTGGGTTTCCCACATATGAATGCCGAGGCACTAACTCCTCACTGCCTCCTCCAGCCCTGAAGAAACCCCCCCCAAAGGCCAAGCTAGCAGTGTTTTGCAGCCTCTCCTACACAATCACACTAAGACATAAATCTCCACATTGTCTTTCTATCAGCATACTGCACCTTTCCGCGCAGACTTACCTCTGCTACAAAGATGATTATTACACAGTCATTCTTCTGCTCTTCAGAAAGTTCATACAGTAGGGAATGCAGCGTATTAATCAGATAATCTTGTTTTTCCCTTTTCACGGTAGGAATACCCATCACCAGTGAAACTGAAAAAAAAAAAGTCCACAAACCATGTAATTTTAAGCCAGGTAAAGGGAAACTGAAAATACATTCTAATTCTATTACAATTAAATTACAATTTAATTGTGATGTGACCATGAGACTTGGTGACAGTTAATTCTCCTATAGTACTGTGACAGCATTTGCTTGATTACCTGGAAGGGGAGAACTTTGCTAACCAGCTATGTTCAGGTTAGACACACCTGTGCCTGTGTATAACCACCAGGTCTATGCTGCGTGGGCTGTCAACACTTGAGAACTTGGAGGTATTACCACCTCCAGCAAACACACAGGTATCTGCTGCTGAGTTTCAAAAGTGGGTATTGCAAAACAAGTGCTAGCTCTTGGTATAAAGTTGGAGGTCTGAGGAGTAAGAGTTAAACCGACACTGCTCCAGTGAGCAAGTTCTCACAAGAGGTGAGCGCTGTGTATCTCAGAAAGGGATCCAACTCAAAGGTTTTTCCAAGCTGTTTAATTAACATGAATCAATGGCTTTGACATAATCAATGATAAGAAGAAAGGACCTTGGATGTTATTGTTATTAAGAAGAAAGGAACCAAAATTGTCTCTGGCAAAGACTCTACTGGTAGCAAACCTGTGCTGTATTACATCTTTAGATTGCAAGCAGGACATCTCCATTTTCACTGGTGTGGGCATTAACCTAAACCAGTTACCTAATACAGCTCAGTAAACCTGTGGAATTCTTAGTCCTTGCAGATGATTCCTGTTCACCAAAACCTTGTGAGTCTGGTAAGGAAGCAGCAGACTTTGAAGGAGTAGGTGCAGTTAGTGACTTGCTCCAGACTTCATCACCCATGCCAGCATCAGCTCAAAAATGTCAGAAAAGTTCCGGCGTTCCTTCCCAGCACATAACCTGCTAAACCGTTGGGGTTTTGTTTGGATTTGCATGCCAAAGGTCAACCTGTACTTGTTAAACTGCCGTCTTGCTATTGTGATTTTCATGTACAAATAAATGAAAAGTAAACACAGAGCATTCTTTTATTACTTATTATTTTTCTTCCTTTTTTCCTTTCTTCTTTTTTCCCTTGCTTGTGAGTGTATCTGGTTTTCTGACGGTTTTTTGCAAACCCCTTTGCTGACAACCTCTGATCTCCTGCAGACTGACACCGATCTACGGGCGCTCCAGTGAGAACTACAGCACTCAATCACGTTGCTACAACTACACCTACTAATGAGAAGACTGCAAAAAGTTATCCATTGTCACAGGCAAGGGCAAGGATTTTTTATAGTTAAATCACAAGTGGTGCAAACGTTTCTTTACGTAAAATCACCCCTGACAAAAGTCAGAATTTCAACAAAATAGAAAACCCAGCAAATTGTTCCTTGTTCGCTTATCGCTTTTGAATGTTCTTTTTACCTATCACTTAACAGTGAGGAGAAGATGAAACTTTGTAATTTGTATATAGGAATTAATTATCATTTGTGCAGGTGTCACCTGATTTCTCATGAGGATGAAAAAGTTACATTGAAGATTTATTAATATCCTTTAAGCGAACATAACGCCTTTCCATTTGCTTCTAACCTTAGCAAACTGAGGGCATTATAAATTCTCCTTGGCTTCCTCACTCGTACTAATTTTGTGGGGGAAAAATGTCAGCTAATGCATCTTAGCTATATCAATATACAAGTAAAGTAAAAAATAACACTGTTTTTCAATGATGACTACTTTTTGTTGGTGTTTCAGAGTTTATCACAATACTTTGGGGTAAAAACTTGACATTTGGATGGGCATGGTAAAAGCGCTTTTGCCATCCCTGTTCAAATTTACTCCGTTTGGCAACATTATAAAGTTTAGGGAGAAAACCCACTCTGAACCGCAAACTTCATATGCTTCATTGCTAGAACTTAATATAAAATATAAACATATGGAAAATATAAGCCAAACTTTATTTCCTACCTCCAGTTCTCTGTCGCCCAAAAATAATATCTGGGAAAATGGCATCTTCATACTCTCGAAGGTGAGGTAGATAGTAGTACATGTTTGTAAGATGCATGGGGAGTTTTCTGGTAAGGTTTAACATTTTCCACTTCGTATCATCTTAAAGAAACAACAAACCCACACACACACATAAAATAAAAAGCCAGCAGTGAAGCCTATTATTTCAAACTGTCTTCCTCAACCGAATACTAGCAGATTACCACACACAAGGTTGTTCAGTCGGAACTATTCCTCAGAAGTGATTATATGTTACCCTCCTGTGGTAATAAACAGAGAATTGCCCAGTATGACACCTCACCCCAGGCGATGGTGCCCAGCTCCGAGCCTGAATGTCCTGGTAACTCTGCCTGCCCTTCCCTGTGCCTAAACCGCTGCAAGACCCAGCCATCTTAAAACACAACAGCAGTCATTTTAAAAGCAGCAGGAAAAAAAAAACCCCGAACACCTGGTTTGACTTTTGCACAGTTGGCAAGTGACTTTTTAAATGAAAAGAAATACAGGTTCTTATTCACAGCTTTCTTAATTACTTAACACTTAAGTGCTTTCCCAAAAAATGTAACAGAGGGTGGTTTTCAGGGCTCAAAACACAAGTTCTCAGGTTAGAAAAAGTCCTACGGCAAAAAGGACAACCCCATTCAGGCCTTTAGAAACTACTCAAGAAACAAAACGAACTTAAGAGAAAAGTAGGGATATTTTTTTTCTTTAGCAGTTTAAAATAAAGATGAAAATAATCAGAATATTTATTCATGTTGAAATAACTCAAGTGTGACCTTATAAAAATAATCCTGTTCTTTCTCTTTTTTTCGTAAGCCATATAAAAACCAGATACCATTAATTTACTAATTTATCTTCCTTGATAT
Source organism: Falco rusticolus (assembly GCF_015220075.1). NCBI lineage: Eukaryota > Metazoa > Chordata > Aves > Falconiformes > Falconidae > Falco > Falco rusticolus. The sequence continues at coordinate 114,749,723 of NC_051187.1, read as the reverse complement.
ATACATTCATGGATGTTCCAGTGGTGGCAAAAATTGTTTAGAACAGATTTAATAAAAACTTGAACAACTTAATTCTAACATCATTACAAAATTAATTATAAGCTTGAGAAAAAAAAAAAAAAAAAAGTGCTTAATGTACGATACCCATGGGGGCAGAAGCGATAATGCACCATGCCATTTTAAAAAAGGTATTTGAATGGCTTAAAATGAAGCTGTATTTATGAAGAATAGCAAATGGTCTTTCTCATATTTAAGAAAACTGCTTGGAAAGAAAACTGAAGATCACTCCAGACTTTATTTACCATCGTCTAAAGGCTTAAATCTTGCTTTCCTGACACAGGCAGCATATGGCTCTAGAATTCTGTCATTCTCCGTGGCTGAATTTTTCTTTACCCTCCTGGCTAGCTACAATGTGTACGTCTTTTTGCCCTGAAAGAAAAATAAAGCTCCCACGGATTTATCTAAGGTAATCATACTGCAGTGGGTGCCTCCTCCAGATGCCTTATCGGTTGTGCAAGGAGGCTGGTGCTAGGGCACGCCGCGATACCAGACCCACGCCTTAGCCTGAGCCAACAAAGTCATGTTAACAGCCCTGCAAGTCACAGAAAACTTGAAAATTATAGTTTCATAGTCAGGAAAGCCACAGAAGGTTTATTGACTTAGATGCACCGTTATTTTCCCAAGAAATGCCTCTAAGGTAACTCCTCCAATTTACCACCCTTCACAGTTACTTGCAACAAGTCCTACAAACAGCCACGTGCTCAGATCAGTGAAGCCCGAGGCTTACTGAGTGGGCAACATTTGTTTGAACTTTTTCAACTTCCAAAAGATATTCCCACTGAAAATTAGGACTCGACAGAGAGCTTCACCACTCTACAGAAAACTTTCAAAAAACAAAAATCCAAACCTATATACCTGTCCAGGCATTTGTGTATGAAAGAGAGACCCACAACTCCTCCCGCGCTGCTTTGCTGGAATTTTGCTGCATAGAAACTTTTTTTTTTTAAACCACCTTCATAACTTTTCAAGTATTTCCCGCTTTTATTTGGAAGCAGTACCTATCGAGGGTTGGGTAAGGGACTTTGGTTTTATAGCGTACAATAAACTTTTTCATTTTTGCTGTATGGTAAAACTTGGCTGGAATGGGAAACAGAAGAGGAAGTAAAAACAAAAGGAAAACTGTTCAGTGATTGTAAGAAATTTCAGCTTTGAACCCTGTGAACTGACAGCTTCAATGCTCTCCGATATCCAGCTGGCTCCAACAGGAATGAAGAGCAGAGGGAAGGGGAACTTGCACTCTCCTCTGCCGCTATCGGGCATCAGGCAGTAACTCCTCATCCGCAGGGTGTGGGGCTACTGGGGGCTGACACCGGGATCTCTGCCTAAAGCTCGTGAGGGGCCACAGCCCTGCCAACACTCAACCATTTGTTTATACGCATCTGAACAGTCCCAATGAATTAATATTGAACAAACAGACAAAAAGAGGCAGGGAAGAAGAAGATAACCAGCTGGCTACGCAAAGCTGGAACGCTCCTTGCTCCTTCTTCCCCTGTAACAATGCTGGGTAATTCCCTATTTTAATTTAACGCCAGCCCACGGTACTGAATGCAAATAAGGATTTTTAAAAAGTAGTTTTCAGTAGCATCCAGACTCTTTGAAGTCTTGATGTGTTGTGGAATGCCTCCAGCGCAGAGATGGATGCGCCTTCTAGTTCTCCTTCTCTCCCCTGGGAAGTAGCTCTTCCAGTCTGAAGAGGGAGGAAGGCAGATCCTGCACTACTGCATCGTTACTTTTAGGGGACAGAGTCAAAGTGCCTGATCTATGGTACACAACTACACTGTGCAGACAGATGGGGATGGACAACAGTCTATAAGCAAGGATCTAATCTATTTTTAAATAAAAGTTTAAAAAACAAAAAAGTTTAAAAAGTTTTTTTACAGTTTTAAAAGAAGTTTAAAAAGAAGTTTAATGGGAAGAAGCCAGATCGCTAGAGTCAACTTAATTGCATGTTGGTGTCCATCTTAAAGCAAAACAAAACAAAAGGCAAAAAGCTGAGACACAGACACCCACCCCCCCACACCCCCACCCCCCCATCAAAGGTTTTCTTTTAATTGGCATCACTTGCAAGCATTCGCATTTTCTTCAGGTTATTAACAAACTACTTGCAAAACAAAAATAAATTCTAGAGGGAACATTCTTAGGCTGTACCCCCCGCCAACATCACTCCACCTGGACAGCAGAGCGACCAGGACTGCGGAACATCTGACGAGGTGTACCTGCCTTCCAGATTAGACACAGACCTAGTATTTATCAGAGTGTAGTCACATAGTAAAAGCTGGTAAAAATACCTTAGTCAGTGCTCTGCTGGCAGCAAGGGAGGGCTAAGCAGTGTAAGAAACCCCATTAGCAGCATGTACAGCTTTGCTGTGATGGCACCGCTGAAGTCTATTGTGTCCTCCCTTTTTTCTCTTATTTACTAACCAATCCCATTTAAAGAGGGGCTACAGATTACTTCCCCACCCTTCTTTTTTAAAGCAGAAACTTCTACCTAATGCTAATATAATCTAATCAATTATTTTTCTCCACACACCAGTGATAAAGCAACTTGAGCACACAAAACTTTGAACTGTTAACACAGTACATTTGTATACATACAAACCTGTATGATTTGTTAAGTTCATTCTTTTTGCAACTACATGTTTAATTTCATCTAGGGCACTGCTCAGTTCGTGCGATCTCTTTTTATTTTCCTTTTCAGCATACAATAGTCTCTGTCGAAGTTCCAGAAACTGGCTTTGGTACATGTCTAACTCATTTCCTGCAATGAGAACATAATTTCTTTTCAAAGAGGTGAATCATGCGATGGAATAAAGAAAAAGTTTAGGAGACAGTTCAGAAGACGTGACCAGAAGTGTATAAACAATAATAAAAGAGGCTGCTCACAGCTTATTCATGGAATGAAGAAGCCTGGAAGAGTATTAAAAAGTAGGGTTTAGGTAGCATAGCTGGGTAACGGCTTGAAACTGAAGACAAGAACAAGAATATGACATCCATAAAATGGAAAAAGGCAGAGAAAGACTACAGCTTGCAGGGGAAGGTGCTATCCAGGAAAGCCAACAGTATTTTTCACTAAAGTGACAAATCTCGATGACACTAAGATTAAAATACAGATATTAAGTATTCAGCCTTCATCTGCAAGTTAAAAAGCATCTGCAGTATATTAAGAACTATTAGTAAAGATGGTCATTTGCACTCTTGGATAATATTTAATTAGAGAACAACTGAAACCATGCTCTGGATTGAAGAATACCTTCATAATACGTAGCCCACCTTTGATGAAATACTCTACAATCGTATCAATATTACAAACACTGTACTCTCAGTCATGTTTTTCAGGCACCTCTGCTGTTCATTATCTTTAAGATAATGTTATGTTTACAGAAGATCCACTTTCCTGAGAAGCAAGTACCATTTGAACTTCCCCGATAGCACAGATGACATACAAGGCTCATACCGGTTGGTGCCTCCACTGCTCATTGCCACGAGAACAAAGAAAAGTTAGACTTATTAAAATGAATATAATATTCAGTAATGTCACTCACTTTGCAATGGGAAGTAAAAAAAAAAAAAAACCAGTGCAGAAGGGGCCTTCTACTTCACTTTAAAATGTTTTATAACGCTGGGGGGTTTTGGTGCTGTGTTTGTTTGGGGTTTTTTTAGTTAAATGTTGTTTAGACACTTGATCCATTGACTGTGCTGAGTCCCATCCTTGGCAGGACTCATTTTCTCAGACCCATCATTATCCCTCAGCACTCCCAGTAAATTGCCAGGGAATCTAGCCTGTAAAAGAGACTAAGAGCAAAATGCCAGATAATATAAATTCGTAAGGATTTGCAGAGGCATTTAAAACTGGAATTAATTTGTATTTTGGATAGACAGGGTTTTTTATTTACAGTAAACACAATCCCTTAATTTAATCAATAAATGTATGATTGAAAGACCTTGAAGTTTAAAACACTTAGGAAGAACGTAGCTAGAAAGAGAGAAGAAAACGTGTGATCTGCATTGTTATTATTATTATTATTGGTCTCACTAAAATTTTGAAGTATGTTTAGTAAAATGCCCGTAAAATGAATGCTTCCTAAAATTTTCCGACAGCCCTAAAAACATTTTAACTTGCAAGAAAGGCGTACATATCTAGCAGTATTTTGTACTATGCAACTATGAATGTATGTTTGGTGTTGTTGAAGGGAAGGGAAAACTGGATTATTTCAGCTGTGTGCAACAAGAAAGCTCTACTTCTTTCTATACAGCTATACTGTATATTATAATGTATTTCAATTATTAAACCGTTCTTATCTCAACCCTTGGGGTTTACCTTCCTTCCGATTCTCCTCCCCATCCCACCGGGGGGGGGGGGGGGGGGGGGCAGCGCAGGGAGTGGCTGCGTGGTACCTAGTTGTTGGCTGGGGTTAAACCACGACACTATAGGAATGCACTGTCTTGTTTTATGCTTTTCTTTAGCAGCTGTGTTTGCAATGCCATAATCCAATCTTTACCTTTTTGCTTTAGAATGTATATGAATAAAATGGAAACAGAAGGTTTAAGCTGATTTAGGTGACAGACACTAATCATACTGTTTTCACAGCAAGAAAGTGGTCCCAAATAAAGCATCAATACATGTAAACACAGTGGAGATTCATCTTGCAATTCCAAGACTAATTCAGAGGCATAAACTACAGATACAGTAATGGATGGATTATTTTTTTTTAAGTTCCAATTGCCTTTGTTAGGAGTTAGATAGCATCAAGTGCCAAGAAAATGTGGAGGTTTGATGCAGTAAAGTTCCATATGCTCCTGGGAAAGCGCAAACAAAATCAGCATGACCACAGTCTTAGGGTAAATACATGTTATCACAGGAGCAACTTACTGCTGCTGAAAAGGGAATAAATCATTCTGTAATGGAAGTGTTTCTTCATAAAACGTTGGAAAGACTTGTTCCATTGACATTTCCAGTGCTGTATAATGTAAAATTTTGCTAAAACAAAGCAAAATTCCCCTCAGTGCAATATGTTACAGAAGGAATCAGTACGGAAATCGCAGCAGAATAACATTGTAGTTCCTCTCTCCAGAATTCTTTCAATTATCCAGTGTTAGCGTGACTCAAAACTAGCGGTGTCACTACTGGGCCGACGTTTTTGGTGAGCACCAAGTAACTGTATTTTTATTTTCTTGCTTACAGGCTATCGGTGAGTGCGCCCAAAGAAGCTGGCATTTGTCATCAGCCTTACCTAGTGCTTCAGGCAGAAGAGGGAAATAGCATTTTAGAGTCTTTCAGAATTGAAGCCTCTGTTCAGTTAGTAGAACAAGACTTTTAATAATTGCTTACCTCATCCGATTTTGACAGCTGGGGAAGCATGGGTTTGGCAAAAGGGATGTAGTATTCACTCACCCTTAGCAAAGAAGGAGTTTGTTATTATAAACATACACAGTTTAAAACAGAACCTGAAATGTTCTAGGTGTTACTAAAGCATAAGCAAATGAGCAGTATTAACTACCAGTAAACCTTTGACAGAAAATGAGTGTTTGGAAAGCAGTACTGAACTTTTTGTATTTTGCTATGCAATAAGGTGCTGCCATGAACAGTATTTGTTACCAATATAACTGTAGCAAGCTAAAGAGATAAAATTAGAAGCATTATGAAGCTAAATACTCTTAAATATTTATATGGTCATTAAGTTTAAATGGATTTTAGTGTGCGTGTGGAAAATGTTGCTCTTTAGGTATCGAAGGATCTCCAGAGAACTAAATGAGCTGCTTGCACTAGCTGCTTGCAAAGAAGCAGACAGGGCATTTTCACAAATATAGCTGGTTCTGGCAAGGAGGGTCAGGAGAAAGGAGCTTTGGTTTTATCATGAAACACTGTCTGCCCCCAGCAAGAGCCCGACTTGGCAACACCTCGTCTACCAGCAGTTCTATCAGCAACAGGCAGCGTCAGGCTGCAAGTAGAAAATTGTGAGATGAGGACCTATGGCAAAACTATAAGAAGTAAATGAAGGTAAAGGCTTCTTTTCCCTTCGGTGAGCTGAAGATGAATCACTGCTGGGCTAAGAAAACCCTACTAGGAAATTTCAGTGGGGTTACAACTGGCTAATAGTCTGGGCAGAAAACACCCCAACAACCAACACGCCAACCAGATGCAGTGACAGCACTCAAAGCTTTTTCAACAAAATTTCAGCTCTACTGCAGCATTTCCCCTGGCTATGCTCAACCATCATATATATTTTGTCATATATACTTACAGCTACTGTAATTCTAAGATGGTGATACTTAAAATGCTTTTAAATGTGGTTGTTATTTCCTAATATATATAGATATAGATATATACAAAACTTTTTGCACCGGATACTGAAACTGTTAAGAAAGAACGCTCATTTCTAAAGCAAATACTCATTCTAAAAGTCAACTGATTTTTTTTCTTAGCTCAATGCACACATACTTCCTATTATCATAATATGCTTCCAGTTTTATTAACAACTGATTTCTGGCAATACCCAAGAGCTGCAAAACAATTCATCACTCCTAGCATTCAAAGAAAAAACAAAATAAAAGGAAAATTGGGAGTGGCAGAGAGTAGGGAAGAAAACATCCCAAAGTCTAGCAATGACTCTTGTTCTTATTTCTTGATTACAAGGCACGCTGTTGATAAAGACACCTAAGACCTGTTGATAAAGCACCTAAGACTCTTTCTTTCAGAAACTGAATTTTGTGTAATGCCTTCCTTGAAAGAAAACTACGTAAGCACACTTAACTGCAAAAGACCTTGTCATACTCTGCACTTGGAACCACTGCGCACTGTTCAGGTTAATGAAGCATATTAAACCACTGAGGCATGCATCGCACTAACAACTGTGGCTGTTTATTATCTTCCTGGAACTGATCTAAAATAGACCTTTCTCAATCCTGTTACACGCTTTGCAAGCTCGGGTATTGTTCTCTCAGAGTAAGGAGGGGGGGAGGGGGGAACAAAAATCTCCCAAACAATGCATCTGCCTTAGTTCAGAACAGCCAGTTCTTACGCAAACACTTAAATTCAACAATGTGCTAATGTCTAACGGGATTTAAGCACCTTCCTGAATTTGTGCATGATCTTTTAATATTTTGTTTGTAGCATGACAGCACGGAACTGTTTGTGTCTCCCAACAGGTTAGAGACAGCCGAGCAAAACCACCATGAAGTCAGAAGCTGCTTCACCTGCACTGAGTTATGTTCACCCATTATGTTTCATGTCCAGCCCAACCGGGGTAGCTTCGATGGTTGAGCTTTAAGCACAGGACACAGCATGCCTTAATGCGTATCTTAAATGTTCAGGAGCCTCTGAAGTCAGTCAGCGCTCGGGCTGGTTTATTTTACATGGCTGAAAAGGGAAGGTTAAGTGAGCAGGTTAAGAAGCTTCTGATTGTTCCTACTCATCCATCCATCCTGTCCATGCCCTGACGGCAACTGGGCTGCAGGGCCCGTTGCGTTAAGTAGGAGGAGAAACACTAGTTTCAGCCAAGCACAAACCTCGGCCTGCTTCTAACTGAAAATAGGTAAACAAACTTGTTTCAAAGAAAATACAACTTAAGTTCTAATATTTTCTTAAATGTTGGCAAACAATTCTCATTTTAGATCTGAGTTTTTTCCTATATTAGAATGTTGTGAAATGTGATCTTAAAACATTCAGTCAGAATATCACTATACAGGAAAGCAATAGCATTAAAATAAGTGGAAAAATATAGAAATTGAATGGATATTGTATGGTGTTTGCCCATAATTGGCATACCTTGGTTTTAAAACAGTAATGTTAGTAACAATACAGGTTCTTAATAGCAGTGGAAAATTCTGATCTGAATATGGCCTTTACCAGTTAAATAAAAAGCACTCATTCACTTCAAGCAATGGTTATTGTTTCGTTCTGGTTAGTATTTTAAATATTTTTACTGTTCTGTCCGATGTAGCAACAATAACTCATTTACACACGCATTTAATGAAATGCCTAGCCACTGAAGTATTTCTAGATACAACTCGGTTCCTCAAGACTCAGTGTGCTGCATTAGGAAAGCGTGAAGGTCATGTGTTTACACCTGTTTAAGTACAGGTTGTGATGAGACACTTGCACAGCGAACAACGAGAGTTCTGAAACGTTCCCTATCCCTTTCTCTGTGAAAACCAACAGCGGTCTCATTTTGTACCTGAATCTTTATAGGATTTATGACTCGGTTACTCTGCTTTTGAGGACAAGGCAGCCACTATTCTGCCTCAAGTAACTGCAAGAAGCAGCAGACTCTTAGTTCAGTGAATTACATATTTAGAAGCCAGTACAACTATACAGCTTTTGTAAGTATTGCATATGAATTTTGGTGTAAAATTTCGGATCAGTAAATACTGCATCTTAAGTCTCATTTGAGGTCGTTGTATGCTGTGGGTTTTTTTAACACCTAAATGCAGAACGACACAAGACACTGAGTAAAGCCATCAGTGGACTGGAGAAACTGCTCTTACCTCACTGCATTTCCAGCTACATCCCGACTGCATATTGAGGCAAAACCTGGAAGTGCAGTAAGCTCTGTACCTCTCAGATCCACTGGAAGGAAATGCATGCAAGGAGGGAAGGTGCAGCGTGCTGTCGTGGTTTAACCCCAGCTGGTAACTCAGCCCCGTGCAGCCGCCCGCTCGCTCCCCCCGGTTGGATGGGGGAGAGGATCAGAAGGTACAAGTGAGAAAACCCATGGGCTGAGCTAAAGACAGTTTAATCGGCAAAGCCAAAGCTGCACACACAAGCAAAGCAAACCAAGGAATTCAATCCCCACTGCCCACGGGCAGGGAGGTCAGCCCCCCTTCCTCCTTCTTCCCCCAGCTTCATAAGCCAAGAATGACACCATATGGTATGGGATATCCCTTGGGTCAGTGGGGACCAGCTGTCCTGGCTGTGTCCCCTCCCAGCTCCTTGTGCCCCCCAGCTGCTCGCTGGTGGGATGGGGTGCAGAGCAGAGAAGCCCTTGGCTCTGTAAGCCCTGATCAGCGGTAATGAAAACATCCCTGTATTATCAACAATGTTTTCAGCACAAATCCAAAACATAAGCCCCACACTCGCTACTATGAAGGAAATTAACTGTATCCCAGCTGAAAAGAGCACACCTACCAGCCAACTGTGACAAGAACTGTGGAAAATGGTGGTTAAGCACAGCCTAACAGGCCTAGAGAAGGCAGGAAAATTGACTCTTGCATGTCCAGAAATCCGGATAAGCTGCACTGGCTGAAATGAGAACGGCGTAATTCAAGGCTCCTTATCAAATCTGACAATTTGCCACTGTTTAATTGAAGCTTTGAGCCAGCATGTGCCAGTTGGGTCTGGCAGGAAACCTGCGCAGAGCTCCATCACAGATGACAGAACCTCCTGAGGACCTGTGCTTGGGTGCACAGCGGGAGCAGGGGTCAGCCAGCTGAAGCAAGGCAGCACACCGTGGGCAGAAGATTATTGGAAATAAAAAAGAAATTTTTAATCAGCTGTTTGGACTAGCCGTGTACATGGCTATATTTCAACTGCAAAAAAATACTTTCATTAGAAATACCTTTTTGACCCTTTGTAGCCCTTTGCCTGATGAAAGTTTTGTGAAATAATGAAAAAATTAGTATGTTAAACAATTTAATAAACCTTAAATATACTTCTGTGAACACACAGCACAAACAGTTTATCTCTTCTTCACCCCAGTTCAAAGGAATAACTTCAGAAATCCAGATTTCACAATGTTTGACTCGACATGTATATATTAACATGCTTAGGTCTTTGTGACATCACATTTTAGCATCGCATTATCCTAAGTTCCAGGCAAAGCTTAACTTTAATTTACTTGGTTAAAGTATCCCACAAATTCAGGTGAAGAGGGCAGCAACACATTACAACTCAGTTCAAGGAGACCTAATCCTGTAACCCGTACAAGCAACATGAAGGAGCACTGCCATGTGAGATGATACAATTTACCTCACTGCTGTGACTTCCAAAAAAAGTAATTGTTATTCAGCCAAACCACCAAAGTTTCTTCTTATTCAGGAATAGCGTTTCCTCTGAAGAAACTATGTAAGTTCATAACGAGTTTATTATGAACTCTTGCCTTCTCCTTTACTGTTTTTCAGGTGGTGTGGCAGAAGGAAATTGCTACTTCCTTACATTTACTTTCATATTTTTGTATACCTGTGATATTTCTTGTTGATTAATATCTACATGGAAAACAGTAGCTAAAACTGTGTGAGAAAATCACTCCATCTATTGTAAGTTGTATACTACTTCCCATAACTACAAATCTGTATGAAGAGTATTTATATGAGAGCAAATACTTTTGGTCAGGTGAATTAACAAGTGGACTGTAATTCAGTTTCGCAAGAGTAGGAACATCTACATCATCCTGACAACTGCCTTTCCTAGCCTCTGATGCAAACTGTTTCAGACAGGTTTTGCTTGGGGCATGGGGAGGGACCGAAGAGTTCACAGCAAAACCATGCAGGACGTGGAACAGGTGTTGCTACAGCGTCCATCTGATTACTTGCTAATAGCAGCCTGCGTTTGCAAGCACTCCAGAGGATGCTGAAGGAATCAGCGTGCAAGTTTAGGCAGACAGTTCCAGGTTTTGCTGAAAATCTGGTGCTTACTAATTGTCTCCTCCATAATTAAGTTTTCTTTTTTTTCCCCCCCACAAAAATATCAGCCTATTTAAAATGAAACCTGTGCTTGTATTTATAAAGCAATGGAAACAGTGACTATGAAAACATCTTTGTAAGGATAGTTAAAATGTATATAATATTACCCACAACAGCTGAAGCCTAGTGACTTCGGTAGATTCCGAACCTTCATTTTTAAGGGCATGAGTGACATAGGAGCATCTTTCCTGCCGTGCCAGTTCAAGCGACCCATACTCAAGTTAAGCCTCACAACTGCAAGTCAATGCTTAAGCTCCACCGAGTAGTTAGAAGCAGTACCAAACAGCCAATTATTTACTGCTGTTGTTGACAGCAAACACATTGCAACTCAAATCTCTGAAGATAGCTAGCCCTTTAGCGTTTGAACGAAATGCTTTTAAGTGTTTAAAGGTTCCCAGCTTAAGCTGTTGATTTTTATTTGCACAGAGTCGGGGGCAGAGCCAACTTACACACTTTCAGGGGCTGAAAGGCTCTGAGCCTGCAGACAGACTGAACAGTGGTTTACAGGACTATTATATAGCTTTCATATTATGGAAGTACTTGCCCTGTCCTATGCCCTGTCCTAGTTGTACAACAGACAAAAAAAGATTATTTGCTCTCCCAATGTCACTACAATCCAAGAAACAGTAACTGGATAGAAACTGGAGGGAATACTACAGACTACTGCTGCTTAGCATGATATGCTGCACTCAAAGATTGAGAGTATCCTAAACCCTTTAACGGGCAGAGCAGAGGAGGAGACTGAAGTAAGAGGAGGTTTAACAAATGTGTGGAAGAAAATGAGCAGGAGAAGAACTTTTGACAAGTAAGTGAAAGAGTCTGGAGCTGATAAACTGAGACAGTACTTGACCTCTCTGTAACAGGTGTAATAAGTGAAGATAGCATTAGAAAAGATAACAAACACCACATTTGAGATGGGAGACAAGTGGGAACTCCTGTAGTGCTCTGGACATGTCACTGGAGAGGCAAGTTCAGCAGTGCGGAAGGGAAGAGAGGTTTAACAGTAGCTAAGCAGAGGTATCTGACCGTTTGCAGAGGAAAAGATTAATTTCAAAGCACCTTCTTAAATAGGTGTTCTTTGACAACAACAGAGCATTAGCTGGTTTGCTCCCAACGCTTCTCTCTCAAACTGTGGAAAAAGGTAACAACATGCGGCTGTTCTTGGGGTATTTCTGGATGGGCAGAAGGCTTCTGTCTTCTAACATCACTCAGGAGCAAAGACTACCCTTCCAGTGAAATAAACTTAGCACAAAGTCATTCACACTGTGCTGCCACCTCCTCCTCTAGTTACCACTATCAACTCTTTTATTTACACATTTGTGAGATTTACCAAACTGAAGAGATATTGTGTCTCTGAACACTACGTATTTACATTTGTAATAGTTAAAAGTTTGTTGAAAAAAAACAGGTGCTAATAATAATTAGGAAAATGATACCATCTGAGAGGAATTAATTACTCTGTTTACTGTGGGGGAGGCGACAACTATGGAAAAAGTTAAAACAACACATATAGCACAACACATATTGCTCCCCCCCCCCCAAAAAATAAAAAAAACCCAAACAAAAAAACCAAACCCAAAGCAAAACACCCCAGTACAGAAAGACCAAAAAGAAAACAGGATGAAAATGGCATTTCAGTAACAAGGAGTCACAAAATGACATGGTGACAGGGGTGGTAACTGTGGACGGAACAAACGCTGTCATTCTATCATCTCTCGGATCTTGGTTTCTTAGGACACACCCTGCCTGTACTTCTGTTTCTCCTTCTCCACTCCTAGCAGGATTGCCCCTGAGAAAATCATCAAGTATTGCAAGATAAACAACCATACAGCTGACAAGAAATGATAAAGGCAGGAGGATCACCACCATCAGTAGTCCGTTGGGTGGCTGAGATCTCTACTGCCACTTCTTTCTGTTACAGAAACAATGAATATAAATACATTAACAGCTAGTTGGAGCTCTGTGTTCATCACAGAAATTGCTAATTGCCTTGTTCTAATTCTGCATTTATAAACCAGACCTTTATGAGGGTGTATATAGGCAGTACTTAAAGATCCCCGCTCTCACCCTCACCTGAAACGGTCACGTAACAAGCCACGTCTGCAGGTCTCAGAGGTGCTATGGGAAGAGATCTTCTAATTTATTTTTGGAAAAGAGCATCAGTTTTCTCTTTCCAACGTAGGCTCAGAGAATCTTAGACATGGCTTTCTGTAGGTCTACCCAACATGTGCCACCTATGTAACCCATTAAAAAGATCTTAGGCAATTTTAAAGTTTATAAATAAAAACACTCAGGTATTTTTTCTATGGATTGAAGATCGCGTTCCGGTGCTGGCAAGGTGCACATGGAAAAGCAACTGTACATGAGGCGCAAACTCAACTGCAGGATGGATAACGCTTCTTCATCCTCCCTTGAATAATAATATTAAAACCAAACCCACGGCCAAACTGACAGCCATGGCAATCGCCTTGACACGTTCCCTCCATCCCAAAGCGAGACCCTAGTTCGTAACTTTTATTAAATTGTTTCTTAACTTTGTTCCGTTGTTAGTTTTTTGGTGGGTTTGGTTTTTTTTTTTTCAATCGGACAGCTTTGACCGAGGGTCAAATCCCGCGGGCTGTTACACAAAGCTACTGGAACCCGGTGCGCCTGAGCCCGGCCCCTGGGGAACCGGGGTTCCGCACCCACAGCGCACCCGGCGCCCCGCTCCCGCCGCCCCCCCGCTCCCACGCGAGCCAGCCGCCGGGCGCCGACCCGGGGCCGCCGGCGGGGCTTGCGGAGCGGCCCGCGGATCAGCCCCCGCCCCAGCCCGCCGTCCCGGCCCTCCCCTCCGTCCGCGGCGGGCGGCAGCTCCGCGAGGGGACGGGGCGACCCGCCGCCTCCCGCGCCACGACCTCCCCTCCGCGGCCCCGGGCGCCGCCGTCCCGCCGTCAGGCGGCCGTTGCAGCGGGCGGACCCCGGCCGTCGGGCGCGGGGGGCCCAGCGCCGCGCCGCCCCCGACGGCCCGGCAGGAGGGAGGCGGCAGGTGCCGCCGGGCCGCCCGCCCTTGACGCCCCCCGGCCGGGCCGCCCCCCCGGCCGCTGCCGCGCTCACCTCGGCTGCGCTGCCACGCCGCGTACCACAGCAGGGGGACGGCGGCGCCGAGGCACAGCGCCGGCAGGAGCGCGCCGGGCCGCAGCCGCATCTCCCGGCGGGGCGCTCCCGCCCGGGCTCCGCCGCGCCTCCTCGCCCCGCCGCCGGGCAACTGCCGGCCGCGCCCGCCCCCGCGCCGAAGGGGCCGGGGCAGCGCCGCGGGGCACCTCCCGGCCCCCTCCCCGCCGGCAGGGCCGCCGCCCCGCCCGCCTCACGTTGCCGGCGGAGCGGCGCCCGTCGGGAAGGTCCCGCGGCGGTGGGGGTGGCTCCCCCCGCTGCGGGCCGCGGGGCCGTGAGCCTGCCGCCGCAGAGCCCTCCGCACGCCGGGCCCCCGGCCCCAGCGGCTGGCAGGTGCTGCCTCGCCCGGGTCACACCGCCGAACTGCTTATCCGGTACATCCAAAGCCAACGGTGCGTTTGCTTGCGTGTTGCTTGTAAGACTGTGTCAGGAAGCCAAGCAATTGATACCTGCGTTTAGCACTCGGGTAAAGAAATAAAGCTTTTTGCTTCATCGTTAAAGTAAGGAAAGCAGCCGCAGGGATCTAAGCTGATGCAGTTCTGATGTACGCTGGTGAAGGCATTTTGCTTCGTCCACCCACACACGTGGTTTCCCACCATGGCAGGCACACCTCTTCTCCTTCCTACATCCTCAGCAATCCATAAGCAAACAAAAAATTGTCACCGTTCAGAAGACGTCTTCTATAATGTAGTTTAAACAGGGAAGGGGTATCTTACTTGCCGGGCTGCCCACAGTCTGTTAGAGGGACACAGTTCTAATAAACCACCTGTTCTATAAGAAAAAAGGCCCTCCTTTTTATACCTGATCAGCAGGGAGCCAGTGGCCTTCGCTTTGATGTGTTCTCTACCTGCTCACAAACCTACCCCCCATTCCACACCTGAAATGATGAACATACAGTTTCCCGTTCTGTGCTGCAAAGACCTAAAGGACAACTGTCATCATACTGGACTTGAGTCACTGATTAAAGCAGTAAGCTGCTCGCTACCTACTCTGTAACCTACTTCCTTAACTTATTACTAGCCTATATAATTTATTACCTTCCTTACCCAAAGGATATAGTATTTTATATAATTTGGTTTATAAAAATATGCTTATATTCTTAATACACAACCTCTTCCCTCCCTTTCTCTATTTGTGTACTTAACAACTACATCTCCTCTTAGACCAAAACCCAAAATCATTTGGAATAGTGTTGTGTAAAGCGAAACAAAACCCTGTAACGCTGGTGTCCAGGCGCAAGCCCGCGGGAGGCCCAATGCGATCGCTGCCTGGTGCATGTGCCACTCTGTATATACTGCCAACAGTGTATCTATGTCCTGTTTTGACAGTTAATCTTAGACTCCCCAAATGGTACTTCGTTGCTCTTGAGAGGTTAGTGTAACCTTCCTGTGTTTGAATGATGATATGGATGGGTTTACTTCTCTGTTTACTAATGATTTTGAATTATAAATGTTATTATTCATTAATAATGCAGGAGACTGATAGTAGCCTGCATCGCTGTACAAATGGAGAACTAAAAATCTGAGTATGGCTCCATGAATCACTGTGAAACCTTAAGTGAGACCTCACTATTCCTGATCTACACTCCTTCACTCTAAACCTCCCCCTTCCTTCTGTTTCTGACTGTATCATTAATATTTTTACAGACAAATCTTCTTTAAGCTACATTTTGAATACCTATTTGTAATTGTTCATACTAACCAATGTGATTACGACTCAAGTTCTCTCATGCTGTTGCCTCCCCATCGCTGTTTCCCTCTCCAAGCTGACAAACTAAAAGCACTATACTTTTGATGGAAGACCAATGTAGACTTTAGCACATTTGCAGTAAAATAGAGGTTTAGAACTAGGAGTAACAAGTAAGCATTAAATGTGTCACATGTAATGAACAAAATGCCTTTGAATTGACTGGCTGTTGTTTTATCTGTTACGAAGCCAAAGCGAACATGTAAATGATGTGGTCAAGGAAGAAGGCCAATGGAGATAAGAATAACAGAACTCTAACACATGTTCAAATTTAGCTTATTTTCAGAACCAGTAAGAAAAAACCCCAAACCACCACATATTTCCAGAAACTAATAACAAACCTACACACTGTACAGGGAATGTCTGTGGAGACTGCCACTGAATGCATTAGATGTTATTTATTAAGGCTGACTATAAAGCATACACAGTTTACTCAGCCATGCTGCGTTGTGGTGATCATTTACTTAATACTGACTTCTTGGGATAGCGCATTAACTTACTATGAGGTAGTGCATTAAGTGTTCCTAAAAAAAAAAAATATCTAAATACCCAATCACTGAAAATGCCATGAACTTCCACTGCCTTGGGACCTACTTGCAAGCAGGCCCCCTTACTCACTTAATGCTTTCCTAACCTCTTCCTCCCAGCGCTCTCTACATATGTTATTTCACATGCTCAAGAACTATGTACAACTGGAATAAGACGTGCAGGGGTTTTGTTGGAGGGTGTGTGTGGCGTGTTAAATGTTTCAGACCAGTTTTGCCTCTCAGCAGCAGACTTTCTGCCATTTTGGCGAACTGATCATCTTTAAAAATACTGTATAGAACATGTTGCTGCATAACCTGTAATACTTAGCCCTAAGCAAGTCATTCAATGGACTAGTTCCATTGAGGTGGCTTGCCTGCAAGAAAAGGGTTTCTAGGCTTGTCTTCATGCTTTGTAGCTGAATGCTAAGATGATTGTGTCACATTTTCGATACTGTTTTCACACATCTCTGTGTAAGCAGGAGTAGAGATAAGAAAGATTAAAATAAATATTTGACAAAATACAGGCTCATGGGTGAAACAAGCAATGGATTATATTGCATGCGGGTTGCAGCTGTCCTTGATCTACAAGGGTACAGGAACAAAGAATAACTACCAGTAACAATAGGTAATAGTTGCTGCCATGGAAAGTTTTCTGACCGTGTAGAGATCCAACTGATATTGCTGGTTCAAGTCCCCTTTTATTTGCTCTGCTCTCACCTAAGAAATATGATTTTAAAAGGTAAACAAAAGATCATTATCTTTCCTCCAACCAAAGTCTCTGTGAAGGTAATATCGGAAGCCAACTACTGAACACAGAAAGAGGAAGCTAGAACTCTTTCTCTCAAGCTACCACTTTATATTTTTGACTGTCCTAATATAATTTATGGATTGACTGAACATGACGATACAGAAGCATCTTGCATGATTCAGGTACTAACAGTTGTGTAAAATCAAACACGCTCACTGTTTTGTGAGTTATAACAAGCTGTAAAAAACCTGTCCAAAACATGTGCTTTAATATTTTTAAATAAATAAATGTAACTGGTTGCAGATTTTACTTTAAAAAACAGATTTAAGTAATGAAAATGTTGTATGAGCAAAAAAAAAAAGTACACACTAGATAAAAACTGGCATCTTTTAAACTCTTGCATTTCAGAAACGCTTTAGAACAAGACCTCAAAAACTGTCAAGCTTACCTCAACAAATCTAATTATAACATAAACAAGTATGGTGCAATGTATTGTCAACACCGGATACTCTACACGTCAGTCCCGGAGACTGGAAGCAAAGAGAACTAAGAAAACAACGATCATGTACTGTATTTATTGTTACGATAAAGTTTAAGATTGTCATAAACCAAAATAGGAAGTGGAACAAATTCCAAAATCTGTAGTAGAAGTTGCCTCGGTTGTCCACAATCCATGCAAAAAGGAATTTCTTTTTAAGTATAAATAACAGGAAAACCTGTATTTGTATTGGTATGAACTCTTTAATCCATTAAAAGATGCAACGGAAAGTGAAACTCTTGAAGCAGTTAGGTTTTATTTTGATATACATCAAGAAAAGTCTCATCAGCTAGAAATGTCCATGCTGTTCGCACAGACCCACACTTTAAGGATGCACCTGCTGGACTTTCTAAGTAATTCCGGTAGCTCATGCTCCTAATGAACTGAGAGCAATCCACACGTGGGCATAAGGAAGTGACAGCAAGGACCTGACCACCCTTCCATTGCTGTTACAATTCCTCTGCCTTCCCAACATCAGACTGTTAACACCCCGCTGCTGCTGAAGCCAGGATTCTCCCGAGGACAAACTTTCAGCCTACCTGTGTTTAAACACTGTAGCAGCACCAGTGCTCGGCCAAATGGCCAGATGGGAGGTGTAGCACAGTCTTTTTTCTTGATCTGGATTATTTGCTCAAAGTTGTCTCACATACAAGCTAAGCAGGAGCTGTAGCTTACCCAGGCCTTGCAACGCAGATGAATTTCTTTCTTCCAATTCCTTTTACCAGTTCTTAGGCACTGGATCTTTGATACTTTTTAAAGGTGTTTTTTGTTTTTTGGCTTATGTGTAGGTAACGCGATAGAACCATCACGCCATCCTCTCACCAAGTAAGAATACTTTTTAATAAAGGGAAATATTTATTAGTTTATTTTTGTCCAGCAGCACGCCAATGCTTTAAAATCCAGATTACTTGCTTAAGAAGTTACACTGAAGAAACCAACCACCTGCTGCCTCAACATGCACCGCCTCTCCTCGTGGTTGTGAGGAGCAGGAATCAGATCTGCGAACAACTGAAGCTCACATATCAAGGTTTCCCCCACATGAAACTCTGCACCCCTCCAAAGGGAGGGTGCCAGACGTGTTGGCCCCCCCTCAGAAATCCTCTGTGGGCCACAGGCCACCAGACCTGCTGTGTGGCTTTTGATTCTGTACGAAAGGTGCTTCAATTTCCTCACATCAAAAAAAAAAAAAAAAAAAAAAAAAAAAAAAAAAAAAAAGTACCAGAATGTGGTCAAGCAAGTCTGTCAGCTGTCTTCCAACCCTCCAAATTTTGCATACAATTCAGAGGAACGGGCACCCCTTCCGCTGCCCTCAGAGGAACTGTTCAACCCATATTTACCAAAACAATCGTTAATTACAACACAAACACAATGGGCGCAGCAACCTGGAACTAAATGAAAGGCTTGGGCTGAACCTCTTCCCTTCAGCCACGGCAAAGCACCCCCCCTTAGAAGCGCCGAGCCCAACTAAATCCCCAACGTCCTTCCCGGTAGCGTTGCCTTCAGCTATAGCGGCACCTTGTATGTATAAATATATATATATATGCATAGCAAGGAGCCTTCAGGCACGGTTTTGTGACCACTAAAGGAGCACAAGCGATCCCCAGCCGTTTTGCACGGCGCCGCCAGCAGGCTGGAGGCGGTGGCCAGCGGGACGGCCCGCCGGGCTCAGCCTTGAGGGCCCGGGGCCGGCCTCCGCGGCGCTACCGGGGGCGGCCTGCGCCTGCCCCGGGCTAAGGGGGCAAGAGGCGGCGCTCCCCGAGCTAGGCCGCCCGCTCCCCGCTCGCCCCTCCGCCCGGGGCGGAAGGGCGGTGGCAGAGGGAGGGCGGGGGAGCGGGACGGGGCGCCGTTACGGCTCCTCGAGGAGAGCGCGGCGCGGCCGGTAACTGCCCCCGGCCCCTCCGCACCGGCACTTCCGCCCCGCCATCACTTCCGGGTCGGGGCAGGCCGGCTTCCGGCGGCGGGATGCGGGGGGCGGCTGGGCGCCGCTAGGTCGCCGCCACGGTGGGCGCGGGGCGGCCGTTGGCGGCGCAGGCGGGCGGCGCGGCGCTGAGGGGACGCGGCGCTGAGGGGACGCGGCCGGGCGGCCTTCCCGGAGGGCTCTGGCGGGGGCGGGAGGCGCGGGGGGCGCGGCTGGGGGCGCGGGCGCTGACGCGGGGCTCTCTTCCCGCAGAAGATGCTGGTGCACTTGTGGGGCTTCCTGTACAGCAGCTACGTGCGGTTCTGGCTGAAGTGGCTGTGGAGGCTGCTCACCGGCAAGTGCGAGCTGCAGCGCCTCCTCGACGGCTGCGGGGCGGGGGCGCGGCGGACACTGAGCATAGGTAATGCGGACTACCGGCCGGGGGGGGGGGGGCTGTCCTGCCGGCCCGGGGTTGGGGTGGGGGCTACCTCTGGAGAGCTTTTTAGAAACGCCGTGGAAAGCGGGAGGTGGGAAGCGGTGCCTGTCCCCGGCCTGTCCTGGGTCGCTGTGCCCGCCCCGCCTTCCCGCCTATTCCCTGAGGAATTTACCTCAGAGTGCCAGGTTTAGTTCCCTCTGCCCGCTCGCCAGGGTAATTCCAGTTCGCTGCAAAAGGGGGTTCGGAAATCTCAACATTCCCCAAGCTTTGCCTTTGTTTTTACGTGCCTGTTACTAAAAAAAGCCCCGCAGAGCAGACACAGATGCCTGCTGCGGGGGACACGATACACACACACACACGACGAGTGCTTAACTGCACCGCTCTGCTTGATGCAGAATTCTGGTCAAAAATAGTAATTTAAGTATCTACTTATAGTTCTCGCCCTTTGAACAACAGTTTGAGGAAGTGACTTTGCTTCCTTATTGTCTGCAATAAACACAAAAACATTTCTGAGAAAGGAGACGTTCTTCTCTTGACAGCTTTGTACAACTGATGGATGTTTTAAAAAATCCGTCTCCTTTCAGCATTGTACTGGAGGTCGATAAAAGGATCCATGTAAACTAAGACCTTCAGTTACCTGATACCTGTTGATTCTAAGGTGCAGTGATTTTTGATTCATTACATGTATATAAGTGATGCAAAATTTTATACTACCTGCATGCCACAAGAACACCCATTGTCATTGATTTAAAACAACTCAGTTCAATTTAACTCTGACATATTTTTTTTGTATTACAGAACATTCACTGGAATCATCAAAGAGTAAGGTAAAAGATGCTAGAGATTAAACTGTAATTAAACCTTCTTTCAGCATCAGATCCCAGAAAAGAACATGTCCATTTACTTTCTGAGGGTGGAGGAAAGTAGGGGAATAAAAGGCAGAGGGGAGAGAGCAGTGTTTTGGGTTCTGGATGCTAGGGTTAGTCAGGGTTTCTCAGAAATAGCCCCATGTCCCTATTTGCTTCCGTCTCTCTGAAAGATCACCTGCTCTCTAGCAGGAAGTTGGACACGTCGTTAAGAGCTGCTGTTCTTGGAGAGGGTCAGTTCTCCCTGTCACACCGGTCTCTTTTGCTGGTTTTGTAGAAACCAGAAGTGTGATACCGACAAAACAGTTAAACCCAGTGTATGCAACGGTGTCTTGAGTTGTTGAAAAAAAATGTCATGCGAGTTTGCAGGTAGACATTTAACTGACAAGCTCATTCCAGTTGTACTGTAGCAAGTTAGACATAAGCTGACACTTGAAACCCTCAAATTTGTGTGTCTGGAACAAAACTTTTCCTCTTTTGACAGTGAGGTGACTGCATTCTGCCTTTTTGTAGCTGTGATGTTGAGAAAGAACTAGTAACTGCCACAAGCATCTTTGTTGCAGTAGAGCACAGTATGGGTAAATCTTTTAGCATCTCTTAATTAGGTCAAATGTATTAACATTCAATTTTATAAGAGTTAACCTTTTGCTTTACTGAAATGAAGCTGCTTTGGTGTTAGCACGAATTCTGTTAAAGAATGCACTGTAGCCATAAAAAGTTTAGAAGATGAAGTAAAATTGTTGTGATTTTAGGTGGGCACCGTATAATTGTCATTACTAGCGTTTGCCCTTTATTCTAGAAGACTGCAAAAGAGCAGTATCTTACATCAAGTTTGTTTGTTTCACACCAGCATTGAAACCTCAACTCTGTTAGCTCTCCTAATTCTGAAGCATTATTTCCTTGTTGAAGTTTTACCATGTCTGCTCCTCCGTAGCTGTGTTTGTTTCAATTGGATTAGGAAAAACATCTTTCAATTCAGCATTTGAAAGCAAACAAGAACCTGGACTAAGCAACTCTTGAGCTCTTTATTCTTTGTGGGACTTCTGTGTAATCATTGTTTACAGTCTGACAAAGTTATAAATTATGCTTTTATGTAATTAATACCTTTTATATGCGAGTTGAGCCCATTTGTTGTAGACAGTTGCAATAAACTGACAGTTCTCCTTTGATAGTAAAGAATACATACACGCCAGGTATACAGAAGCTGAGAAATAAGAATAAAGTGGATAGATTTCTGCATTCCTTATTAAGCCTTTGACTGTGTTAACTGCCTAGGTTTTAAGAAATGCCGTACATGTTGAGGAAGCTGAAGTAGAGAAGTGTGTGAGAGATGTAATGAAAGAAAAGAAAATTGAACAGAAGGATACAAGGTATGTTTGGAACCCGAACATTAAGTTCTTCATTCCAGACAATTCTGACTTCTTGGCACGTTCTTGCAGTTGCTTAATCTGATAAAATATTTAGGCCATTAAGCACACATCTTTACAATGAAATTAGAAATTAAGGTATGGTTACATCCTCTTGAGTTCTAGAAAATAAATTGTGAAGTTTTACTTGACATGGATTTGGGATAACTGCACCTCTATCTTGTAAGTCCCTTCTGTTACTACTTATTTCTAAGTAATATGATTATTGCATAGGTTGATTACGTGAACTGTATGTAATGGCTTGGATATTGTTTCTGTTCATCAGTATAAGTAATTATGAGTAGCTGAGAGGAAATATTGTCAATAGTCAAAATTTTAAGGTTTGTGAAATGCTTCTTTGAAGCTATAAATATTTCTGACAGTTTCATTTTAAGACTTAGAAAAAGGCTGGGGGTAAGTGAAGGTAAAAAGAGTCAGCATGGTATACGGAGTTTTCTTGTGTCATCACAGATTTTAGCTATTTAGCTTTTTCTTCCATAATTTAAGTGACAGGGCCTGACTGAGTTTTTCTAAGTAAAAATAAGTTCCGTATATTAGTATATTTAACCAGTATGCTTTAGTTTGAAAGATAAATGTAAAGCACTCCTAATTCTAATGTTCAAATTGCATTAAGGTAAGAAAGGTCTTACCTGGTAGTTCAAGCAATAATTTATGGCTGACTACGCCTCTTTAACAGCTTCTGTGTGGTGTTTTTTTAATTATTTCAGGTTTAAGACAAATCTGCATATATCCTTACTGCAGATATCTGGTTATAAAAAACTGTATTTGAATGTGGAAAATCTGAGGAAGGTCCCATATGATTCGGAAAATGAAGAACATGAGGAACAGTTAATTGAGGTAAAAATAATATTTTAAATACAAAAGCTGTTTGTTTGGTTTTTTTCCCCTCCAAGTCCAACAGCTTGATTTATCAGTAGTATTCTTACCAGCTGGCCTATTTAAAGCTCTTTTCTACTTGTGAACTGCTAAGCGATTATTGAAGTGACACATTGAAATGCAACATTAAAGCAAAACAAATTAGTAAACTAGAATTACTTGCTCTGGGATTATTTTATGTGAAATCAGACGTAACAACAAGAAGTAAGTAGGAAAACAATTTTGTAATGGGTCACTGAGGAATCCTAACTAAAGAGATATTTAACCTTATGCACATGTCTAACATTGTAAATGAATAATTACTAAATAAAAAAGACACTAGTGTTTTCTTATATCGCATCCCATCAATGTCAGAGAGGGTAGTCTAATGCTGGAAGATAAACCAATCAGTAATGTATTTTAGGTAAGAATAAATAATAGCAAGCAAATAGCATAATACTGCTTGAGGCTTTTCTCAATAGCTTCTACTGTGCAAATATATTAGCATGTCATTTTCTTAGCATTTCATAATTAACTTGCTACACAAGTCCCAACATTGACACGTTAAGTAAGCATTCACTGAGAATTTGTATTTTGGTTTATAGCTGTCCTGTTAGAAAATGATGCATAAATTAATTTCTGAAGTGAAACAAAGTCTTTGTTTCTTTAGTGTTGATGCAGCGGCTTATGTCTGTGAAGGGGAATTATCGCATTTAATGTTAAATGTAATAATTTTCATAATTGCTGAAATAAGCCATTGTAGCGTGACTCCAGATTGCCACTAACGGAAAAGAACAGCATGCAGATTGTATCCTGTTCCTTGGTGAATGGTTTCTAATGTGCAGCAGCAAGTGTTCTGAATGATGTGACCTGGAATACTTTAGCAGCTGTGCATAACATGGAAGCATATTTGTGCAGCTTTGGAATTTGCTGATGCCTCATGAGAATCTGAAGGCCAGAATCACCAAGCAGTGGTGTGACATTGGCTTCCAAGGTGATGATCCCAAAACAGACTTCAGAGGAATGGGCCTGCTGGGGTTAGTGAATCTGGTGTAAGTGAAAAGAAGTATTTATGTTGTAACTAATTTTCAGTATCTGTGTATTTTCTCTAGTTAGTGTTGTTTCTAATAATGACTGAATAGAAGCAAATGTAAGTGGTAGCTTCTGTACAGCAAAGCCTAGTGTTTTCTAAATAAGTCAACATTTCTGGCAGCTGCACATCTGTAAACGTGGTTGGGTAGAGGCCAACAAGCAAGGGGAACAACAGAAAGTTACCCAAGACACCTTTTTTCTTGTCATATGATAGATTCAGTAGGTTATAACTTAGAAAGTAACATGTCAGAAGCTTAAAAAAATCCTGAATTACTGTAAGGAAAAAAACCACAGGTTTGCATAACTTTGCTAAGCTAATTTGCAGACTGGAATGAACTTCTTATTTGATGTTCAGACACAATGATTTTTTTTTTTTTTTTTACTGTATTGGTTCATGCTGAATATAATCTAATTTGCTACCTTCTCCTTGGTTTTCATTTTTTGCCATTTTTCAGTACAGAGTAGTTGTCAGCTTTAAAGCTACATGTTTTTATGTTGAACGCGTTAATATTTTTTCATATGATCTTAAAAAAAAATAACGGAAGATTCTGTTTTACATTGACAGGTATTTCAGTAAGCATTACACTGATGAAGCTCGTCAGATCCTTTCTCGTTCAAATCACCCAAAGCTGGGGTAAGTCACTATAGGACTTTTCCTGGCTTGTTCTGTGCAAGAGCTCATGTGAAGATTGCCAAGTGCATGTCCTGAAAATAAAGAGGAAAATATTTGTGTGTTTTTCCATTAAAGGATGAAAAAAAGGGCCAAAGCAGAAAGGCGTGAAAAACTGAACACAGAAGTAAATTTCAGGCTGGGAATTATGTGCAGCTTTTTTTTTTTTTTTTTTTTTTTTCCTCCAGAATAGACTTGTTGGGACAGAAAATACTGCAAAGTATTGGCTC
The DNA here is from genome assembly GCF_015220075.1 of Falco rusticolus. Lineage (NCBI taxonomy): Eukaryota > Metazoa > Chordata > Aves > Falconiformes > Falconidae > Falco > Falco rusticolus. The sequence continues at coordinate 114,724,804 of NC_051187.1, read as the reverse complement.
TGGTTAGCACAGTGAACACCTTTAACGTAATTGTTAGCTTTATGTGTAATAAGCTTAGGTTTGATTTAGAAATGAATATTAGTTTTTTGGCCTTTGTACTAATCCTGTGTGGGGATGGTATAGATTATCTCTTATTTGCTAGGTTTCTGTTCTGTAGTAAGCATCTACAAACAGATATTTTGTTGTTCAGCTTTAACTTCATTTCTGAAAACTCTGTGTATTAATACACTTAGCTCATTTTACAGGGAAATATCCTCTAAAACGAGTCCGATACAGAGGGAAGCTGGTAAACCTGTGCCTATCACCTGATCCATCTAGTCCCCAGTTAACTCAGCCACCTACCAAGAATGAGAGGCTTTCGTGACTTCAATTGTAAATCATACTGCCTCACGCAACTAGGTCATGAATAGGATATCCGAGATGTTTAGATCAATTGAATACCCGTATCATTGACACAAATTAATCCCTTTCTTTTTTTCCTGTGCCGTGCAATAGAAAACCAGGGTTTTCCAGCTTGAAGAGGTTGAGATGGCCAGTCCATTTATATTGTAACAAACATTTTTGATGTCAGATTTTTAATATTCCAGCAGATGTAATTATTTCAAATGAGCAGATGGAGGTCAATGTTGATTAGCCTTAGCATCTCATTATTGCCTAATGGAGGCATTTGCCATACTATCGTATAGAAAACTAGCATTTTAAAATAACTTTCTACATGATTGGATGCACCAGGGAATGGAAAGAGTGGTCTGTAGGCCGGAGTCAGCTTGTCCACAAGCACCATCAGAAAAAATTGACTCTACAGTTACCTTAATATAGACCATTTCAGATCCATAAGGTAAAACGTGACCTATGATTGGTGTTGCAGATATTCTTATGCAATAGTTGGAATCAATCTGACAGAAATGGCATACAGCTTACTTAAGAATGGTGCTTTAAAGTCTCATCTGTACAACATGGTCTCTGGATTGCCACAGATGGAGCACTTCCATCAGTTTTACTGTAAGTATCCGTAGCTGCTTTAGTACAGACTGCTCTGGGGAGGCCTGCAACACAGGTTAGGTTTTTTTGAGTGCATTTCTGCTCTTTTCTCATTAGGCAGAGCAAGCTGTTTATCTTCTGGATCAGGTGTTGGAAATGCACCTGGTGCTTATATGTGCTACAGAAATGTGCATTTAAGGGATAAATTTGGGTGGCTTTCTATATATTAGAGACTGCAGTCTGAAAACTCAGTATTTGTAGATAATTTTTTCTTTGTTCATTGTTACAGTGTCCAAAAACCTGCAGTTGACCAGGATGGAATAGCCTCTGTTTTAAGGGATTGAATAGAGTCTAAGGGATCATTCTAAGTCTAGCTAGATCAAGGTAGAAAACTCTGCAGGTCATTTTTGCAGATTTTATTTTCTTCACAGGTTATCTGGTTTATGAGTTTGACAAGTTCTGGTTTGAAGAAGAACCAGAAAGCATTATGCACTTCAACCAGTACAGAGAGAAATTCCATGAAAAAATTAAGGGACTTCTACTGGATTGTGATGTGATACTAACCTTACAAAATACAAAGAAACCTTAACTCCTCTGCAGTCTATGAGGTTCTGCATCACAAATGGAATTATGCATTTGGATGGAAGTTTTGCATGTTTCACCAAAAACTGTTTAATAACAGAATTTTTTTTTTACATTTTAAAAAAATAATCAAAATTCAGTTAAGAAAGCTTGGACAATCAACTTCTGTTTACAGCTCTTTATATGCTATTCTCCAAAGGACAGCTTTTTATAAAAAAAAACAAACACAAAACAACCCACAAACAAAACCCCTAACCAACACACTAACACAAAAACCAACCCACAAATTTGAAGAGCCTCTGAATCACTTGCTTTCACAATTTCTTTAATACTTCTTGGCGCAGGAACATGAAGCAGATATTTATGCTGCATCATGTTTTCCATGAATAGGTTTGACTGTTAATTGTCTTTTAAAAAACTTTTTAAAATTGAAGTTACTCTGCTTTTAGACTTTTTGTGTTCTTGTTCTGTACATGTAGTTGACACTCATCCATGTTAAATTTTTCTGTAACGAAGAGGTCCACAAAGGGGATGTATTAGTTGCTTATTATTTTGGAGGAGAGGCTTAATCCATCAACATACTGACATACTTACTAGAAATTACTTCCAAGGAAGTTGTTTTTTTTTTATCTATGGATTTGTGTCAGCAGATTCCTATGCTTGGAAAAAAGCTTAGTTTGCAAACGAACAAAAAGAACTACAGATCATCAGTGTGAGGATCAGATCCTCAGACTAAAGCTACTCCTAAAAATATTCTTACTGTAAAAATATACAATTCTTTCTGATCTGATTGAATCTGCTCAGGTTGTTTGACTGTCTGTCTGTTGTCAGCCCTTTCTTTTAGCAGCTAATGGAGTATTCTCAGTGGGAAGTACAAGAGAGTTAATTAGCCCTTTTATAAAGTTCACTTGTAAAAACCTTCATTGCAGCTGCAGTTCCTATTTTGTGAAAATAAATCCACACCTGAGTACAAGTCTCTGACAAAGATGTATTTTCCATGGAAGGGATGCAACTGCGATGTGTTGCTTAGTCTTGGCATCCTCAGACAATCTAGTCAATAGGACTTCATATCTATATTGTAACTAATTATTGCTTAGAGTAACTTTAAACAGATTTGGTATGACCATCACTTCATTTTTTAAAACCTACTATTAAATAAGTGCCTTCTGCTTTATTCAATCAGCATTTTTATGATTCTGTAACCAGATCATACCCTTAGAAGCTTGATTTACTTGGGAAAGACTCTTTCAGTATATACCTAAATAGCACACAGTGGCACAAAATTTGTATGCTAACAGAAGCTTTCATGCCTTTTATTTTTTTTAAATCATCTCAGGTAAATTAGTTAACTTCTAGTCAATGACTAATCATGAAGAGATTCCTGAAGAATACAAACACTGAACGCAAGAAGAAAAAAAAAGACAAGCCCCATTTTGTAATGAGTAATGTTACACTACATAAGTATTAAACGTGTTGTTAATAGTATTTAATACAACATCTCCTTGGAGATAATCAAAACCCAACTGGACATGGTCCTAAGCACCTGCTTTAGGTGACCCTGCTTTAGGCAGGGGGTTGGACAAGGTGGTGGTGTCATATCACACATCCAGAGGTGCCTTCCCACCTCAGTAGTTCTGTGAGTTGGTTTTGTGTAACGCGGGGCTTCTTGCACTGCATCCACCCAGTTGCTCTTGAGCCCTTAGGTGTCAGTGGTCTTTTATTTGTGGGAAAGCTCCTGATCAGGGTAGACAGGGTGTGTGTAGGAGGTAATGCACACTGGGTTCTTTTTATGATACGCAAGGTACAAACAAGAGTTAAACAGTTCTCAAGTTCAACACGTGCAGGGTGGAAAAGGGTTAATTTCATCTGTGTTGGGTTGATGCTGCTCTACTAAAAAAAAAAAACAAAACTAATGTTAAGATGCTTGGAGGGAGCATATTTATGGTTATGCCATGGTGTGTAAACTGAACAGCTAAAGTGACTGGATTAGGTACAAAACTGACTGCGGGAAGCCTAGTTCTGCTGCTCTGAGGTACTTGGGTCCTGGAATTCTCACCACTGAAAAAGCTGAGATCCCGTGGAGAGTGTTCTGGGATTTGGGTCGTGCGGCAGAGCTCTGGTTCTCTGACCCTTGTAGATACTGTACTGTACATCCCTAAAATCCGAGGGAGGAAGCGGGAAGCGGACATTCCCCCAGTGGCCGAGAGGTTAGTTGTCTGTTACTTTCTAGCCTCAGCTTCTGTCATGTTTGTCTTCCTTCATTAATAATTGCTTGTAGATTTCCTTTGCAGGTGACATGAGACTGACCTTTTAAATTTCAGAAGCCACCCCAGTATGTTTAGCAGCAGCAGGAAAGGAGATCCCAGTCTCTATTGTCATCTACCGCTTGCTAGCAAGTACCCCCGTGCTAGACTCTGCAACCTTTTTTTGTTTTTTCCCCCGATTTTTGCAACTGTTGCCAAAAAGAAATCTACTCGGTCCTCTTTCCAGCCCCGAAACTTTCACTCTGTTCCTTGTTCAGGAGGAGACCGATGGTTTAATTACTGTTGTGGCTTTTAAAGCCCAACCATCAAGTTTCAGATGTCCTATCACACACCTAAGGTGTTTTAGTGTAGAATGTAGATTAAGACCGATGCGAGATGCATAGTCATTTATTTTTTTTTAAAATCCAAGTGTTAGATGGGAGTAAACTGTGGCAGTATACAAGGAAAAAAAGTAAAGCCAGCCATCATCAGATGAGTGAGATATATGGGAATTAATTAGTTTGCATGTAGTAACTATGGTGAATGTTTATGTTAGGCTCCAATACAACTCCCCAGTAAACAGTTAGGATTTGCATGTAGCTTCCTATGAACAAGTAGCCCGGTCCTGTCTAGGAGTCACTGTGCGTAGGTAGACTAGTACTGGGCATCCCTGTTTTGCCCCAGTGGTAGGCTAATTGTATTATGGTGGTAGCTAGAAAATATATGGAAAAAGGTAAAATTGTGTTTAGGGAAGGGAAGAACAATGTTTTACTAGTCAGTGGTATTTTATACTAACTGTGTTGTAGGGTGACAGTCCTAAGGTTATGGAAGATTCAGAATGGAGGTAGGCCACCTTTCTGCAAGTTGATATAATCAATTTGTTGTTATTTTTATTCTAAGAGTCTTGAAACCTTGGTAAATACTCTTGTTATTTATTAACTGTTGTGTTTTAAAATATGTGTTACTAGAATTCACAAGTACTGTTAGTTTTCTAACTTGCTGCCTCTTTAAAACATTCACTGTGTGAAAGCTTATATGCAATTTAGAAAAAAATAATCTAAAACTGAAGACAACAAGGTGGTTCTCTAAACTTTTTGTTGTTTCCTGTAGCAAATCTTCTAACAAACTACCTCCACTTTTGTTGTTTAGTGTACACTTGAAACATGGTGCCACTCCCTGAACTAATTAGTCTGAAGATAAGTAGAAGTTTGACCACAAGCAAAAGCAAAATCTAGTCTTTTTACTAAGTAAATGCATTGTTTCATAAGTAACCGACTTGGTTGGAAAGCGATTTGAAGATGGTGCTACTTAGGAAGGAAGAAACTGAGAATGTTTTTAAACTGGTTGTGCTTCTGCCATCTGGTACAGCACTGTAAAGAACAGGGCATTTTGTCATTTTGTCCTAAAGGACAATAAATAGGAAAAGGGGCCAATTTTAAGCACCTCAGATGAATAGTTTTGGATTTTTACTCTTTGAAAAAGAAAACAAAAAAAAAAAATGAAAGACACACCCAAAGCCCCAAGCATTCATTTTCCTGATTTTTCATCCTAGTTTAAATAAGAAATATTTTATAAAAAAATATTGTTTAGCCCTTTTTTTTTTTTTTTAAGAAATATTGTGATGAAAAAGTTTGTATTTAGTTAGGTGGGAGTTCAACAGTCAGTATTCTTGAAAATACTTGCTAGTGAATGCGTGGTAAAGGTGTAACCTATTGTTTCTCTGTCATACTTGTTTTGTGTTGCTGTAGTACACGAGCGATCAGTCTCTGGACCGGTGTTTGTTGTACCGGTCTGTATATTGTCTTTCTCTAGGGGAGAAAAAACCCACAGCCCAAGACAGCTCGTGGGCAATTTCTTCTTATCACACTGTGCTTAGATAGCTGCATACTAATAGCAATTTCTGTTTACCACAATATTAAAGCAATAATGTAAACTGTGATGTCTATGTAATAGAAAGATGTTTACAATGGTAGCAAATAATAAAAAAACCCAGTTACTCCAAAATATTGTCAACATTAGTGTGTTAATGGCCTGCTAGAAAAACATAACAAGTTCCAGTTAGCCCTGCTCTCAGTTCATGCACGCGCACTGTGATATGGCAGAAAGCTTTATCCCTTCGTATTTTTTTTTTTTCCCCCCTCTCCAGCTCTGAGAATTTGCTTAGAGGTCCCTGTGGTTCTCGTACTGGGCTGTGTTTGTGCCTGGGAAAGGCATTATTAGGAAACGGCGCTCCAGCACAAGCTGCTGAAATGGCAGGCAGCAGAACAGCTGTGTCTGTGGAAGCTGAACTGGAAAACACAACAGCTGCAACAAAGGCTAGCTGGCTCACATCTTCTAGTTTGTAAATAGTCATCCATGACACGTGCCTTAAATCAAACACCAGAAGAAAGGAGTAAGATCTAAATCGGACAGATCCATACAAAAAGTGTTGGCTTTTAACTCTCAAGATTAGTGTGATACCACAGGAAAACATGCTTACATGCAAGTCCACTTGAAATCTTACATCTGTTGTAACAGGATACGGTGCAATCAGAAACTCCGAGCTCGACACACGTTACAAATGTGTGTTACGGCCTAATTTAACTCTCACTCCCCTGACCTTCCTCAACCTGTTATTCCTGATGGAAGCCACAGCTGCAGAGTGTGGCACACGCCAAAGGTGAGAGCAAAGGTGCCCTGCTTTGCAAGCTGAGGGGTGTCTCCGTCCATCTTCTCACTTTGTCTTACACCTGACCTGAAGGGTGGTGGCATCCCTTGCTTCAAATTCTTATGGTTCGTGCCATGGAAAGCAGACCTTACTTCCTTGATGTATAGCATATATTAAAAGCATGTTGTGTTGGAAGGAGGCAGAGTAGTTTTGCTGAGTTTCTTTAGCCAGAGCACTACGTTGCTCTCTTTAGTGATGGACCAGAGTTTTGATTATGGAATGTAAAAGAGTATTACACAGGTAGGCTGCCATGCTCTGCTGCAAGCGGTAAAGATTATTACTGCTTTACTTCAGTTGCTTTTGAAATCCTTGCTTTAAAAAAACCCACAAAACCCACAGAAAACCAACCAAACCCAATCAACCCCCCCCCCAAAAAAAAACAACAAGGGTTTTGTTTGAAGGACCTGGAAGTTAACTCTTGGAGTTAACTGGAAATGCAGATATTTTTTTTCAGGAGTGCGAAACTCCAGGAACAAGACTGAAAGTTGGGGAAGAACTCTGGAGAACTTCTCTGGAGAAAGAAAGAGAAACCCTGATGAGTTTTAGTGTTCGGGTTTTGGTTTTTGTTGTTTTTTTGTTTTAAACCAAGAGACTATTTTTACCTTTGTCATTTCTACCATGCCTTCATCTCCATATAAGCTACATTAAATAATTTACTCGTTTTTTCAGTTCCATTTGATTTCTCAGGTAGCCTTTGTTTCTGCCTCTGAATTTTAGGCCAAACACATCTATTAACATACCAGAATACCACTACATGAGAACAAGATGTCACCTGTAGTCATTTTTATTTCTTTGGAAGCACACAACAGGCCCTGCACTATAGAAACATCCCACTCCTCCAAACCCCGAATGCCAAGTTGGTCAGTTACGCAAATACCAGTTATTTTAGAGAACAGGATGAGGACGCAGCTATGCAGGAAATATAAGCAGAGATATTGAAGACTGCAGAAAAGAGAAAACCAGAGTTAAATTCCCTTCTGATGCGACATGCTGCGTGCGAGACGTTATCTGCCACCATTTATTGGGAGCATCTTGCACTGCAGTTGAGTGCACTGCGCTGTATTTCCATCCCTTGCATTCCCAGCACTGAAACACTCGTAGCAGCAACACTGCGACTACCAGCTTGTGTCACGATTCTGTTACTAGCCATGTTCCAATGTAGCATTCACTGCCACAGTTTTGTTCTAATTATTTGCTGTTGGGCTAATCCATATTTTCACTATTGACTAAATCCGCATTCTAGATGTGCATCAAAAGACACAGTTCCCACTTGAAGTATATAACATCTGACTCAAGACTATCTTCTAGCGGAAAGAAACAGAGATAGCATAAAAGAAATGTTTTTTTCCCAACCAGAGGATGAGGCACAGTAATAGATGCGACTGCTTTGCTTTCGTTCTTGCTTTAACGTTACACCTCAGTATGTATCTAAACTGGTGAGCGCTAGTCACGGCCCAGCCTTCTCCCACAGCATCAGGTGTTGATGCCAGGGTCCGAAGGACGGCCCCAGGTGCTGGAGCCTCATGCTTTAGCTAAGCAAAAGGCTGAGGCACACTCCACCAGAGGCTGAGCTAACCTACCAACCCATATGCTATTCCTCAGTATTTTCCTCTCTTTTTTTTCCAGCTGTTTTAGTCTTAAGCCCAACTAGTCCGTTTGTCTTACAAAAACATATACAACAGCACAACAGCATCCAGTATTTTTTGCAGTTAACATTTCATTTCTGATAAAAAGCATCTTCTAGCTACAGCGTACCTCATTATTAATGAATTATCAGGAACTGGAACAGACAAAGAGATGATGGTTAAGTCAGTCACAGGGATGCCAGAAGTTTGGAGAGTAACAGCACTGGAAGTCATCACCGCGCGTACAACCCAAGTTGGTGGGACCATGGCAAGGGCGAGCTGTGCTCCCTGCCTGTAATAAATACACCGGTACCGCCACAGCTGCCTTCTCTGAGCTGCTGCTTTTTCCATTTGGGAGGCTGTGGGTTTACAGTGCTTACGCACCAGCTTCATTTTGATGCCCTGAGCACCCTGATGGAATCTGGCCTCTTTGCAACAGTTTCTTGGTTTCTGGATCGCACCAGATTCAGATTGCGCCAGACTGCACCATGACCTACTGTTGTGAGACCCAGTTACCACAGTTTCAAAACGCTGCCACAACATTAAAGATAAGTAATGAAGACCCTCTGACAGGGACCAGGCACAGCTTCCCAAAGAGAAGCACCACCTCTTTGCGTGACCATCTGCGTTAAGGCTACACCATTCTCCCACAGCCCCACCATACATACCATACCAGCCTCTGCCATCTTAATTTACGATACAACACCTGACATACGGCACCTACTGTAACGGAAGCTCCAGCATCGCTGTGTAAGAACTCCTGAGGTGCTTTTCTCTTTACAATAGTTTGGATGTCAAATTTTCAGTAGGTTTAATATAACATAACAAACTTTCTGTCTGCTTTTCCAAAACTCATGTCGGAAACCTTTAGAAGTCTTGAACACAACCTTCAGCTCTAACATCACCTAAAATGCAGGGACTATAAGATGCTATAACAAAGAAAGTAAGTACCATCAATCAGCATATGAGTAAGTTGAAAGACAGATTGGAAGAAAACGAGAAGAATGCTTATGGCTTTTTTTTTTTTTTTTTACCTAGAGTAAACTCCATAAAATAACCTCCCACTGCTCCATCATCAACTGTCTGTCTCTCGGCAGGCAGCACCCTGTTGCCACCAGGCTCCTACCAAGCTAGAAAAGCAGCTCCGGTCAGTGCCCAGTCAAAGATCTCAGCTGTGAAAAGGAAGCTTTTCCTTTTATTTCCGTCCCAGCTTTGAGACGAACAGCCCTAACTAAACTCTACAGTTCACAGATTAAAGAGACTCCATCTCAAAGCACACAAAGAACAAGACATAGGCGCTTCTAAAGCCATACCAACTTGTGTTTAAGTAGCACCCCTATACACAGAAGTAAAACTTGAAAAACTTACTCATTTTCTCGAAGGTTTCACATCACTGTATGCTGTCGCTTGAACTGTAGCTTTCTTCTCATCAGCTCCCACCCAGCTACTGAAAAACAGGTCACAGCAGATCTTGTCATCAAATAGGCAACAGCCAGGTGGCCATTTGGTGTGGCCCTAATGAGGCGAGCCGCCTCACCCCCAAAAAATCTGGAGAAAATCAGCTCACCCAGCTGCTACCTATAGCAAAGCCATTCTTTAAGATGACCTGGCTTACACTCAGGAGCTTTGTTGACACGCTCAGGAAGGTAAGGAAGGCTCCTGGAGCAAAACAAAAAGCAGATACCTTGTAAAACAGCTCCTGTTATACCAGAGATCCACTTGTGGATGTCTCTTTTTGTTACAGCAGAATAATTTTCATGATACCGTGGTACCCCCAGCCCTGTGGGTGGGGTGTGAAGCAAAGCTGGCAGGCCCTTCGAAGACAGATGTTTTTCGTTTGTGCGTCTCTAGGGGTGTGTGGAAGAATGCTGATAGGCTTAAACGTACTTTGCAGTGACATGTTAGTGTGACAGATGTTTAAAAGAGAAATATTTTAGGTATTCTGCAAACTTTAAAAGGTCAACAGGCTGCTTAAGGATGCAAACCCTTAGGGCTGAAGACTTCTGTGATGACTTATTCAGCTGCCAGGCATTACAATAAAGCACCCTGCTCTGGCCTCAGCATCTTAAGTTAAAACAAAGTCATATTCTTCAAAATGGTGCTTATGGCTTCAAATTAATGTCATTATTTGATACAGATATAAACCAATCTGCATAGTCTCATATGCAGAAAGACTATTGCTTTTTCATACTGTTACATATATTCTACATATAGCTAAATTATAAAGAACTCTACTCCCAACAAAAGGGGGAAAAAAATCAACAGTAAACTGACTGAGGCAAGGGATATACGAGCAGTGCTCTGAAATCAACAGTCGTGTTTTGCAAATTAACTTTATATGCACACAAACAGATGGTAAGCTTCAAAAATGTAATTCACTGAGTAGAGCACCATCCATGTCTGTTCTGTCACTGCCATGGTTTCAGGCTGACATCTCAGCTTACCAGTACCCTGTAAAAAAATACATTCAGATATTTAAAGCTTTAAAAGCATGCCTAGTGAGCTACAGCCAAGCATAGATGGGTCATAAAATATCTGGAGTCTTAAAAAGTAATTACAACTGTTGTCACCAAATGTGAGCATAGCAGGGAAAACTTTAATGAAATTGGGTAGTGTGAGAGAAGCTTGCACGGGTTGCTGACTGCAGATGAAATTAAACACATTCAAGTGTTAAAACCAGGCATGGAAACAACAAAATGTTTTTGTTCTGAAACCTGGTGTTGAAGATCCAAAGTCATTTGTCTGTGTAATAAATCACAATCACCTATTTTTCCCTCTAGCATGACTTTAATAGTTAAAAATCAAATCTGTGCAGAGTGTACTTTATTTGTTCACATAACCTATCTGTGGTTAAAAACCACTTCATCTGACAGTTTAAAAGCATTCTTTCGAAACAAAAGAATTAAACATAGCTTTGGCTAAAAAATCTGCAAGTTACATGGATGCAATATACAGGAGTATAAAAAAAATCAACAGTATTCTACAGAAAATACTCTCAAAACAGCAAATAAAGATTAGGCATGTAGGCATGATCCTGAACTGAACAAATAAGAATTAAAAAATAGCTAACAAAATTTAAAAAAAAAAAATCCTGAATATCTGTATAAAAGAAGCAAGGATTCAAAGTGCAGGTGCTCCAGTTTCATTTTAACATATTATTCAGTAAGTTGATACAGGATACTATTCATTTTATATAAAGTGACAGTGTTCTCAGTAAGACTTAAACATTCAGTTACATTATCTTGCAGATTTTTTTTAATTACTGCTACTTTACACTGTTGTAAATGAAGACTTACGCAATACAGGCTTTTATTTTCTTAATCTAACAAGGATATAATAGGTTGGTGGTAAAGGTTAGTTTTAAGAGCTAAGCTATATATGCTGCAGATCCAGCTTTAGAAGTATATATATAATTTTTTTTGTTTTAAACTTTTAAAAACACCTTTCGATTTTTAAAAAGACACTCTACCAATCTGTTCTGGGACCTGCATACACTGTCTTTGGAGCACACCAGCAAAATTTCCAAGTCCACTGGTTAGGAACACAGCTCCAGGCAGGGTCATGCTGGAGATCTTTCCTCGGAGGCTGCAGCTGGGAAAGGACTTTTTCTCTGCCGGGTTTGGTGCAGCCAGAGGCCGCCAAATGCTGGGGAAGGCAAATGGGCTCTGCCTTCTGTCAGAGCAGAAAGCATCACGTTTAACCACGTCTGCCTGATGTGCCAGCTAGGCTCGGGGTGGACTTCTCACTTCTATTTGAGCGTATCTCGAGCAGAGGAAGTTAGGAGCCAGGCAGGTGTCACTGAAGTGACGTATTCAAAGTGGTACGTTCAAAAAAAAACCCCAAAAAAACCCAACCAAATGAAGCTTATGTTAAAACTCATTATCCTCTTTGAAAAAAAAGATGGCATGAAATAAAAGTTATCCTTCCGGGATGTTGCCTGGAACTTAATTTCACCTGAGGTCCTATTCAGGTTGACAGTGTCCCTTCAAATTGTAGCTACTTCTTGTTTTTTTTATTTTTTTTCCCAAGAATCAGATCTCTATATATGTCTATTTTAAAAATGCACATAAATATAGGCATTAAGTTTACATTTAGAAATTAAGAACTAATCTTTACCATTTTATATTGACAGCAAGGTTAATAATACACACACTTCACTGACAACTGTTACTTTTTTTCTGTATTTTGAATAAAATTTGCATTTGTGTAACATTTCCCACAGAAAGAGTGATTATACTTCAAGATAGTTAAGTTTGCACCCCAACATTTTCACATTAGTGAAAACAATCATGTTTTGAAAATACCAGGGACTGTGCCAGGTACTAATAAATACAGAATAAAAAAAATAAATAAAAAACCCGACTGCCTTTTATCCCGACATAGTAGAGATTTCATAGTCACTGGCCGAGGTTATTGGCTTACCCCTCATCCTTACATTTTTAGCATTAGTAATCCTAGCCATCATGGACACAGGCTTGTCAAAGTACCTAACCAGTGCTGGCTCAGTCAAAAGGGAAGCTAAAAATTGTTCGAAGGTGATGGCCCAGTCTCTGTCAATGCTAGTGCTTCTACGAAGAGAAGTGGAGTGGTTGCTCCGTACCAAAACGGTGTCTTCACCGATGTCCTCGCAGTGCAGCTTTTCTTCTTCATGCGAACCTGCACTCAGAACTGAGTAGGAGGACATCGAACTATCATCCTTTGTATCATCATCAGAAATGAGCATGGAAGAACAGGCTCCGTTGTCCCTGGGAGAAGAGTCTTCAAGCTTAATGTCTTCCATCTGCATGCCCAGGGCGCTGTTGGTGCAAACGGCCTCCTCGTTGTGGGTGACGAGGCTGCTCTGGAACAGCTTGTGCTGTTCGAGGGGGTACTGCTGGTGTTCTTTCTTCTGAAAAAGCTCACTCTGAATAGTTTTGCTGCAATTGTTACTGCTGCTGTCTGTCTCTTTTGTGGGCTGCGCACTGAAGAGCTTACCAACCTCACCTATCTCCAAAAGCAAGCTCGTCACGGCAGCGGTCGCGTGGTACAGATCTTGCTCATTGGGGTCTTCACTGAACATATTGTACATCGTCTTGCACAGTTCAATGAACTGTCCCTAAACACAGGGGGAGGAAACAGCAGAAAGCAGGGAAGAAATCAGACTGAGATCTACTAAATCAGCTAAAAAAGTCTGGAGTGGAGGTATGACACAATCGTTTCTGTGATTAGACTGAAACTGGAAATAATTAGGTGCATTCTAGAAAGCACTTTCTATGATCGGACAGCCAGATGTGCTGCTTTTCTCAAACTATTTAGAATAAACTGTTGGATGTTTCCTCCAACATACCACAAATGTATTTCTCTGCAGCCACAGGAGGGCAACAGAGGGTGAGCAGTGCGACACCTGGTATTCATTCTGGTGGATTTTCTTGTAGGAATGATGCTAAGTATAATATACATGTATATACACACACGCAAACACATACATGGGTCTGATAAAACTGATGAGAAGTAACGAATAATGAAATAAAAGACCTGCAGCTCTCTTTTAATTGATAGTGGTAACTTAGTTGAATGCCAGCCTTTTGGAATTCAAAACTCGTTATTAAATAGGAAGGGGATTTGATTAGGGCTACCTTAAGTAAGACGCATTGTTCTACAGGGAATAAACCTTCTCTAAATGCTCTGGAGGAAACAGCTGTCCCAAAGGGTCTCCCGCTCCTTAGCAGCTATGGATCTAAGGGGGCTGAGACTGACAATATGAATTACAAAACATAAAACGCTTCTTTCAAGTAATGTGCATTGGACATTATGAGCAAGTTGGTGATAATACTCGGTGTCATATCACCCTTTGTCTAGAGATCAAAATAATACGTTGTCATTCCTATATGCATGTATCTCATTTTTAGGATGTTTTGGGAGCTGAACGCCAGTTACAGTATGTTGAAAACAACGAACCCCTGTCTGTAATCAGCTGACTGCTGCTCTGGTAAAAAAGTATCTGCTTCAAAATAAAACCTTTGTTCAGTGTTAATGTATCAAATATTATGTAGAAAAATATGTATAGATAAAGTTAATGAAAAATAGGTGTCAGCAGAAGTACCTGATTCAGTTTGGGCAAGTCCTTCGTGTTTTTTGCTTTGGATTTGTTCTCTTGGCTCCACATTCGCAGATAATTTCGATTCTCTTGTGAGCTCTTCTTGCCTACCGCCAACAAATTACCCAGAGATGCAGGAAAAGTCCATGAAGAAACCTTAAATTAATACTTTTTTTTCCCATTTTCAAACGAGCATCTTTACAAGAAATTAAAGGTGTAATTCAAATGGAGACACCATGCATACCTTTGTCTGTTTTCAGACTCACTGTAACAAACCCATCATCTACTCCTTGTTTGTTCCTGCTGTCTAGGCCAACAACTAGGAAGTGGAAGGGCAGGGGGAGAGAGAGGTCAGTGTGGTTCTAGATACATACATACTTTTCAGGTGCACAGTGCAAAATAAAATGTTTACACTGCAGAAAACGCAGAGCAAAAAGGATAGGACTAAATGATGATTTCTGCTTATTCTTAAACCTGCTGACAAATTCCATGTGGTTACTAATATAAATACTAAGACAGGGACCACCTTAGGTTTTGTTTGTGTAGTGCAATGATTAGCCTGCATAACCACAACACAAACAGCATCTAGTGTGATAGGTGTTTGGTGGTTATATTAGCACATTTTCTTTTGTCTGTTAAAATTGCCATCTCTAGCCTATTAATTCTCATTTGTATTTTCAAACAACCTTCCTTCCCCCTGTAATCTGAAGGATGGGCAATATTTTTCTTGCATCAAAGAGAAACTTACGATCAAATATTTCAAGAAAGAGAGTGCCATTTAAGACAACAGCAATGAGACCCAGGTTCTCATTAGGGCACAAAAGACTTCTAAACCGCTGAACTACATTTTGGTGTATCTTCTAGCTTCAGTGTTTTAGGATATTTTAAGTCCTGATCGAAGTATGTCTTGAAAGCCAATACATTTACTCTCATTCTCCATCAAGGCATATATGCTGCACTTATCACAAAATTACTTCTACTGCAACAGACCGATGACATTACTCTGTGAGTACTTCCGCAATGCACAGTCCAGGGGAGTTCTTTGTGTACACACGCCTGCACCTCTATGGATATCAACATATTCAAACTGCGTACTTCTTTTTACAGAGAGTACTTCACTTACAAAGTTTAATCCAATAAAAGAGTAGCTTCCTAAGAAGACATGTTGTTTGAAATGCCTTACTTCGTCTTTTCATGCCTGAGACAAAAGATGCCTACCGTGAGTACATTCTGGTGTGATGTCTTCAAAAAAGTACTGAGTAGCTTCAAAAGCAGAGTCTGGCTCTTCTTGCTCAGGGGATGGATCTAAGCAATATAATAGAATTCTTTCATTAAAAATTCCCCCCTTTAATTAAAAACTAGAATATATTTCCATTGACTCATTTAGAATGTCAGTCTCTAGAAGTAAAAGTGTGAGGATGTGATGGGTTAGGAATCATCTCTTTTCAGCTTACAGGAGATGAACTGGACCTGTACGGTCTCCTCTCGATATCCAGCAAACTCTGACCAACAAGTAGCTGTTTGCTTTCAGAGGCTGACTTGCCCATCTTCCCACCTCTACTGCCATTACTTTCTCCTGTGCAGTTCAGCGTGTCCCAAGCAGGGTGTGAACTCTTTCCTAGCTCAAAACGGTCTGTCATGATTTGGTATGAGCTTACCAGTCCCCAAATACCAGAAGCGGCATTCTTAAAAATGGATCTCTTCTGTCATAGTTCAATAAAATTGTATTTTTTTCCAGTTAAATTAGTGAATCACTCAAGCCTACCTCCAGCAAAGCCAGCTGGGAGCAATCACAGACATATGTTCAAAGCACATGAAGATGAACGTTCTCTCAAAACTTCTGGATTATCTTTTCCAGAGGATGTAAATGTGCGCAAGAATTAAACTACTCAAACAGCTCCAGTATACCTAAATTGCACATTCAATGAGGACAGCAACAGGTTCTTTATGGCACACATACGACAGGCCAGAGAGGATATAGTTCCAGGACATAATTTTCTTCAGGGGCAAAACTGTTTTGAGGTGGTTCTGAACTGCCCTTCTAAGGCTAAGTCCAACAGTTTGTACAGCTCCCTTGAAAACACATCTAGGAAATAATCTGGATTTTCCTTGGCAAAGAGTTCTATCAGACCAGAGGGGAAACCAAGAAGAAAACCTGGGAACAGAAACGAGTAGCCAGGGCATGCTAACTTTACTATTAAATAAAGTGCATCATGGCACCAAATGCTGAGGAACACTGCATTTGTTACGCACGGGGGGAGTCACCAACCCCGGCTAAACCAGCAAGCGACACATATGAACGGCCCGTTTGTGGTCAGAGCAATAGAGGACTGCACGGGTGCTTTCAGACTTTCCAAACCCATGTCTGGTTTGGTAGAAGGTCTCTTATTTTACTGCTGCATAAACAGCTACGATACTTCCCACAAATTAATTTTTAATTGGAAAAGCTAGTCATAAACAACTCTGCTCCAAATTTCTGTTCTCAACAAGATGACAGCTATTTTAACATCATTTACTTACCAGGCAAAACATGCATTTTATACAGTAGCTTCAGCTTCTCTGTAAGATCTCCGTGGCATGCGGCACCTAAACAGCATTATACATACACAGTATGTTAATACTCAGCATTCAATGCCATTCTATTTATTGCTACAATAATTCATTTTAGAAGCTGCTACATTCACCCTGGGAACCACTGTGCTCCCTTTACAGCCTGAGATCATAAGGCAGTCACTTGACTTCTAAGATCATACGGTCTGCAGCAGAAACAGCAAGAGAACGCAGACCACCTTACCCTGAATTCCGTACTTCACCCTTGGGTCCTTCATTAAATGTCTTTTTCAAAATGCTCAAAAATAATCTACAGTCATCACAATACCAGTCAGAAGGGCCTCCAGCTGAAAGTTAAGACGACCTTTTTGTGCCGACTTCAGACTTTCTGATCTGAGGATCCCGTAATAACGTCACATGGCTTAGAACAGTAAGATACTTCTCAAAAAAAAAGAGAGAAACTGAAGTAAACAGCATTTATCACAGCTTAGCCACTGGCTAAACTGATGTTCAGGCAATACTCTCTAGTGATTTATCCACCTCAACCCTTATTCCTTTCTGGTCTACGCTACAATTAGCTGTACAAAATCTATTTGTATTGTAGCCCCTCTTTCCAATTAATTAAACAGATATCTGTCAATTTTAAAGTACTGAAATAATAAATAATCAGACTTCTTCACAAATATTACTTGTTATGATGTGTAATTCATAAACAAATGAATTAACCTTCATTAATTAGGTTACACAGAGATTCATTTTACTTTACAGGCTACTGTGTCAACTCACCTCTGCGATGCAAACCACAAAATGTGGTTTGGCAAATACTAACAATCACAGTCTACTGTAAAGCTTAAGACTACAATAAATACAGAAGTTAGACCAAAGAACCGAGTACTTCTACGTTAGCCATTCTGCTTTCAACTTTGTTCTTTTTAAGCACAAAATGTCCTTACGTTCCTATGTGGTATACTACACCGTGCAGCTAATGCACTCTCTTCTGGTGAAACTGTGCCTTAGGTTATGCACCCAGGTACCACAAGAACTGCCCCACTGCTAAAGGCAACATGAAATAACCAAGGCACGCAATGGGCTGCAGTTCCGCATCCTCCAGCAACAGCTAGGGATGCATTCACCAACAAAGGATACGGGACACGGGATACCTGGTGACACATGTAGCCTTGTTCCTCTCCCTGTCCCCAGATGGGAACAGAACTGAAAAAGCTGAACTGCTACCACTTTTCACTTTTTGCCTGAGATGAATCTACGTGTACTTCCTAATGTCAGACCCTTTTCCTCCCTCAAAACATATGCAAATAAAGACAACAATGCGAGACCAGATGTCATGTGGACTCTCAGAGACAACCCTCCGGGTCTCCCCCTGGAGAGCCCAGGAAGCTTTACAAAAGAGCAGAACAGCCGACTGGCAATTTGCAGGAACTGCTTGACAGTTAGCTGCAGTGGGCCACCCAAAATCTGAGGATTGATGGTGTGTTAAGAAATGAAAAAATAAGGCCACATTCATAAAGACAACAGAAAAGGAATGGACCTCTGGTAGACGTGCCCCTGTTATGGAGAGTTTGTATGGGTGGATACCTCTGCTCAGGCCACCGTTTCGACCTGCACACTGCAGTACAGGGCTAATTTCATAGGAGAGCTCAGAGAATTCAGCGGCCTTCCGCACCGCCCCTGCATCCCTGAAGAGCAAGGCAGATGATACTGGTGAGGGCCTGTGAACAGCACTGGGGAGGTGCTTAGTCCCAACCAGAACTCCTTCCTGGCACCCTGGAGTCACAAGTCTTTAAACCTTCAACGGTTCTCCGCAAACCATGCCTTTTTGCCGTCTGAGTCTCAGATGATGCATCACCAGTTTTTATCCAGAACTTTTAAATTTACTTTGTGGTAAGAAAAGAAACCGTGCTTGGAAAAAAGTGCAGCTACACCCTTTGATTCTTTCTACCTGAAACAGCAGCAGTGAACACTGTCACCTTCACGCCGCAAGCAGTGTCCTCACGCCCACCTGCTCTTGCCCCTCTCAGGGCTTGACCAACACCCCCCTCCTCACAGCATGACCAGAACAACTGTCACTGAGCCCCCTTTCTGACCCTTCCCCTTCTGTCAACACCATGCAGGTGTCAAGTCTTTTCTGGGCATAGTGTCATATGTGCAGTTTTCCCCCATCTTCTTTGAGGCCATTAACAAAGTAATTAAGCAGGTTAGAACTTTATTCTGTTAACATAAAACTTGGTAGCAACATAGAAGCGTTGGCTTCAGTTGCCCCTCTCTTGAGTGTAAGTGGAGAGGGGTGTGGAGTGTTTGTACAGCATTTAGCTGCCTGAAAGAACTGGGGGAGTGGTGAGGTTAACACTTTGCTTTCGGAACATCCTCCTGCAATCTGTGCTTGGTGAAAAACTCTTTTTTCAGGAAAAAAACCCCATAAAATACACACACGCTCAGATACTCCTTGAGAGATGGAGTTTTCATGGTGCTGACTTCTGCATGAGGCTGTGGCAAGCGCTGCAGTCACCAGCAGTCATTGGGAAGGTGGAAGCGCCGCATGCTCTGAGAAGGGAGTATTGCAAAAACATGATCGGAGGCAGGGGGCCACTTAAGAGTCCATGTGGAAATGGCTCTAGCTTACTAGGATCCTGAGTCAACAGCTGACATGCTGTAATCTAGCGTGGTATAGAGGCGCAGGTAAGCTGCTTCACGAGTGCATACCCCAAACAGCTCACAACCAAGGCTGACGGCCCTTTCTGAGCAGCACAACTCCTAGCGGAAACTAGTCAAGATCACTCCTTTATTTGAACTTGCAGCAACACGACACAGAGTAAGTGTACAAAATATGCCAGGTTGTTCCATCTTTGCTCAGCTGAGGCCCTAGAGGCACCTGAAGTAGGAGGTTCTTGAGCTATTTGCTGCAGAGGCTACAAAAAGGAAATGGAGATTCCCAATTACAATTATGGTGCTTTCACGTCCCACGGATTTCACGCTGACACAGAAGGAAAGGGCCATCAGCCCATGCTGGGACACACAGCACCCCTTTTTACCTCCTCTCCGTGGAGCTCCTAGTAGGTGTCAGTGGCTTCAAAGAGAGGCTTTGAGGGAACAAATCCTTAGGGGCGCATGGAATAAGGCCATTGCAAGACAGAGTTGCAAAATGGAAATGCTTCAAGGGCCATGGCTGCTTCAGCCGCCATCAAGCACCCCCTGAGATGGGCCATGCCTGGGAAGTACTTGAACAGACACTTCCTTTAGGAAAGACAGACTTGAGTAACCAGGGCCAGAGCCCAACACTGCTGTTTGGACACAGTAAGAAGAGAGAGGACGGTGCTCACAGGTCACCTCCAGAATGCCCACCCTCTGACCATGCCTCCTGCGACAGCCACAAGGAAGAGGCGACACAGTCCCCTGTTGCTTCAACAGAAGATATTTCTCATTTAGGAGATTTTCCTAGCCAAGGAATATTGGGTTGGTGAGGCAGACTGAAGCAGCTGGTATCGGTGGAATGTTTCTAAGTCCCAGGCATGATGAAATATGCTTAAGCAAATCCATGTTGCCCTTGCTAGCATTCATGTGCTTCTCAAACAAGGAAGTGCCAACAAGAAAGGAGGTTGATTTAAAAAACCCCACAAACAATCACCCTCAGCACAACAAAAACCTCCTGTTTTCAAGCTATGCCACACTGGGCTTAGTCTCTGAAAAAATATGGCTTTGCAGAATGAGCAGTTTTGATTGTTTAGTCCAATGAAGATATCGTTCAGTCATGTTGGCTTATAGCCACATTTGTGCATTTAACATTCATTTCTGTTCACAGCTGCTAACGCTGTTCCTTGTTCTTATTACTCAGTATTAGCTCTAAAAAATGCTGTCTCAACCACAAACCGGTTGATTGTTATTAACAGCATCCTGCAAACAGCAAGAGTAGTTAATCCATGGGTCATGTCTCAAAAGGCCATTAAGTGTTACCTGGCGAACAGTCCCTCAGATACAACGCAGAACTGCATCACAGGAAGCACCGTTTTTTTAAGGTGGTGTGAAGGCAAGATGCGCAATCAGTTTTACTGCCACATGGCTATTTTGTACCTGCGAGAGAGCAGGTGTTACCATTGCTGTACAGAGGATTTCATGCAAGGCTGCATTTGGTGCCCTAATGCTTGAAAATAATTGTTACAAAGAGTTGCTGAAAGCCAGACTGGCAAACCTTTTCTCTCTCAAAAAGGATCTGGAGGAATCCTTGAAGAAACAGCTGGCAGAAACATTAGGTTGCATGAAATAACACATAATAAAATGGTGAGATACTGGTCACTTACAGGGAATAATTCCTGCTGTATTCAAAACATGGCTGTATTCAAAAGTGGCCAGCTCCCGCGCCTCCTCTTTGCTTCTTCACGTCAATCCTAGGATTTGCCTCTTCCCTTTGTTGCAACACTGACTTTCATGTCTTGAAGTCTTGCTTCTTCAAGACTTACATGGGCTGTAATCTCCATCGGCAACACTCAGCATTCCTATCTGACCTGTACCTCCACTTTCTCCTTTTCAGGTGACTTCCATCCTACTCTCTCTTAGTCAGCAGTCTTGGGTATTGATTTCAGAAGTAATACATGTAGTACCTCTCACTGCATATACTGTGAGGTACAATACCTTCCCCTCACACATGGACACATGTATGTGGGGTGTCAGCAGACTTCTAAAGAGAAGCACTTTTATGCAGGGGCAAACAAAACTAGCATCCTCACCCTATCCCTCTCCTGCCCCTTACATGTGCACATAAATTTCTCAAGTCTTCCTGAACAACCAGGGGAGGAAATGCTGCCTCTCTTCCTCTTCCCAGAGCGGGTAGCACTGACAAAAGGTGTACGTTCCCAGCTTTCAGGGAAAGTTTAAGGAGCAGATAATAAAATGCAGTGTCACTGAGAGGAACATACAGAAGAACATGCAAAAGACTTTCCTAAAGGAAATACTTTGATTAGAATTAATCACTCCATTAAGCACACAAGCTGTAGGTCATTTTTGTGTTGAAGGTTAGCAGTCGGGGAAATCCTCAGACCCTAATGGATGTGTAGTTCACGTGTAGTCCTTCTCTCTCTGTGATACACCCCTGGCAAATGTAGATGCACCTACTGAGAACAGCCTAAATCCGAGTGGGAACCACTGTCACAGACATGATAAAATGAACTGAACCGTAGCGTGAGCAACTCTCAAAACCAAAGGTGACTTATGCAAATTGGGATATGTCAAACTCAGACTCTTTATCTGAGAACCCTCCCCTTTAGAAACAAACTGTTTTGGTCTGATTGAGAGTGCTGTGAATTCTCCTTACTTAGCCCAGAGACGAATTCACGGAAGTTGATGAGCAAGTCTCCATTTTCATCAAGCAGCCTGAACAAGCGTGCAGCTAACACGTCTGAATGAGTTCCACATGCCCAAGGAAAGAGGAGAGCGAACATCCCCTTGAACTGCTCAAAGTCAATACGGTACTGCTCCAGGTAAGGCAGGCTGGGATCATGCCGGTCAATAGCATTGCTGTTTCCTCCCCAGTAGCAGCTAGTCAGATGTTCTGCCTGAACAGAAGGCAAATGCTGTGAGATCGTCATCACCATTGCTCTCAATGATACAAAAAATCCAAACAACTCATAAACACACATTCTTAAAACAACACAAGACTAGCAGATGTATTTCCGTCTATCTAGCCCTTGTACTTCTGCGAGAGGTTTCTCCTCTAACCAACACAAAAATGCACCCCTCTACATAAAAGAAAAAGCAAAACTTTTTCTGCCTCCCAGCCAGATGAAACATGAAATACCTGTTTTGAACAGAGCAGCAGGCAGCTGCTTACATACATACTTACATACATACATACACACACAGGCTTGCTGTGCTTGGTCACCCCCTTCAGCCTCACCACACAGTCAAGTCAGAAAGGGGATTCATGAAATCGTTATTTTCAGAGCATATGAAAATAGCTGTTTATTTGAAATATTTGTTGTTGAACTGTATAGTCTCAAAACCACTGTGTAAAGTCCTACTCTTTCAGTCTTACTGGTCAGTGAAAGTTCTGGAGCTGATTTCGGTGGAATCTAATTCTAAACGATTCAGAAGGTTAGAGAAAGAGATCCTAGCACTGCAGTGTGATCAACTGGAGTGGGCTGTCCGACTTGGTCTCACTGGTTCCACGGAAGTCTGAACGAAGGCACTGCAGGAATTGTAAGACCTGACATTATAGATGGGAAATTGAAAGGAAAGAAATTCTTTGTGGTATATCAAAAAAAATCTCTGTTGAAATAATACAGAGGGAAAAAGTATCTTATTTTAAGGCAACTGTGCATGAAGGTGAAGCTAAAGCATTTTAACTGCTCACCTTTAAATTTGTGTACCTAATGGTATTGCCATACAATTAACTTACAAGGACACATCACTTCGTGACACTGAAGTCCAAATAATGCAGAATACATCACTGCATTAACAACGGCAAAAGTCAGCTATTGTGATATGGAAGTGTTAACTGTCTAAGATAACAGAATAGAAGCATTTCTGTGCTAAATTCCAAAAGTTGGGTCAGGTAGAGACACACATACATGAGTTTCTAAAGACTGAACACAAACCCCTCTCTCTTCACTTTTTTGTTATAATACTTTTCATTTTTTCCATGAACAAATCATTTAGTGAATTACTTATTTCCTGAGCTTTTAAAAACTGGTGGGTTTGGGTTTTCTTTTTGGTTTTTTTGTTTGTTTGTTTGCTTGCTTTTTTAATATATTCAATAATACAGCAGCTAATTAAACTTTGTATTAAGATAGCTGACAGTAAATAAATCATAGACTCAACTTGGTCTTTAGACAAAAGCAAAGTCCCACATAAAAAAAATGTTTGCATTTCCTGCAGGCACATGACCTTATCTTCACTTAGTTTTACCTTGAAAAGAGCATACAGTTCCTCCAGTTCATCAATAGTAAAAGAAGTCTCTGTCACAATAGTTCGTACCTTTTGAAACACAACATAATCAACAGTTACGGATTTGAAATCCATGTCTCATTGAAAAACTAATTTAAATTATTTCAGAAACTGACTAACCTTAATCTTCGCACAGAACATTATTTCAGTACTTACCACATTGCGCTTTGTAGTATCTTCAAGGGTTTGGATAACTTTCAGCCTTTGTTTGAATCTCATTTGTTCAATTAAATCTGCTCGGATACTTCCAAATTTCTTAAAAGAGAAAAAGAACTGCAGTATAGCCTGTGTATTAATATTTGGAATAGATAGCTTGCCTTTAATGGATTTGAGAAATTAATTTAATTATGTGATATACCACAAATGGTGTATTTAAAAAACTGCTGTTAAGGCATTTTCCTAGCATATGACAGAGTTACAAAGACTTCAGGAACACATCACTAGATTTTGTTTTTCCCAGTAACTTATTTTCATTTAATTTGAAAGGTCTTTATTAAGTTACAAATCCTCACATTTCAAAGCATAATCTCAGTAGTTAGAAACGTCTTGCTTGGCAAATCTCTATGAATAGATTTTTTCTTAACTCCTTCTGTAGGGTTTTATTTCAGCTTGTCCTGGAATATCTCTTAATTGCTAGATTTATATAGAGAGAAGATATTCAGACTAACTGGATCCCCACCAGCTGAGACAGCATACCAGTCCTTATGTTCACAAGGATCTGAAACCAAGTATGAAGAATGCAACTTCCATTTGGAAGTACGTTCTCTAAAGAGCCCAAGTCTTATGTTCAGAAGTTGTTTTTCCACAAAGCACATAACAGTCTCATGGAAGCTCCTGTATATACTACACAAGCATGCTAGGGAAAAACCTATTGGGAATAATATTCAATGTTTTCATACGTACAGGAATGTCTAATTCCTAAGGTGTATTTTTGTGAACTGTAAGCAGAAGTTTTGTGCCATCAAGAAAACACTAACATACTTAGAAATGCACAGATGACCAGCAGGAACAATAATGCTAGATGTCACATGTAAAACTAAGAGGGAGTGGCAAGATACACCTTCATAAGGGTGGATTTGTATTTCCAGCGCAATTGCATCTACAAAAGCAGGTCATAATCTGTTAGCACATTCTTGTGTGATCAAATTAACACTAAAGCTGTGCACCTTCATCACGGACCTTGGGAGGAAAATATGTTTCATGTGTTTGGAGTATTCTGCAAATAAAGAAGCCTTTTGAAAAAACGCAATCTAGATAAACATCCATGAATATCAAGCATCCCAGAGTTCAAAAAAACTTGAAAAAGAGTGGCTCTGAGGCCGCATCTATTCCAGTTATCAGGGCTTATTCTTTGCTCTGGAAGCCAAATGAGATGGTCTGTTCACATCCATACAAGTGAAAGTCACGTAGCCTACAGAAAAGGAAGGCTGCATGCAATTGCCTTCTGGGAATGGTCCCTTGCCCATGTTAACTTCCAAATCATAGGAAGAATTTCTGGAAGTGTGTCACTTGTTCTAGGTCAGAACTCTATCAAGCCTTTCAACAGCACAGACCTCTGAGTGTCAGCTGTTTAGTTAAAATGGCCAAGACGCAGATGCTACTACAGATGGAGCTGAACTTTTTAAGGCCTATTTTTTTCCAAATTAGCTAGACACGCAATCAAAGGAATTAAGCACATTACAGCTCTGAATATGTGAGTCTACACTCCATTGACAGCTAGCGAGCTATGCACAGGCCTCTAAAGCTGTAGTGATTATGCATTATTTCAGTCACTTCTACTGTAATTATTATAATGCCAGGCTCTGTGACTTCTGAATTAATTGCAAAATTGAACAAAAAGAGATTTCTTACTGAAAAGTATTTTCAGTAAGTGAAAAAACTACTGGCAGGATAAAATGTATTTGTTATGTGTATTTCAAGAATGCCTCTCTTCTTTGAAAAGAAGTAGAAAGTCTGTTCAGTATCATCACAGACAGGGGTGCTAATTGCTTAATTACCAAAAACTTCCTCTGAATTACTTCAGTTTTCACTGGAGACTTCTCACATATGCATCTGACATGATTACCTAAGAGCTGGACAGGATCAGAGCATGATGGAAGCTAGCTCTTCATAAAACAATCCAAACAGTTCGTTTCTGCCAGTGCTATGCCTTCACCAAGTTCTCAGACTCATCACGTTCCCACGACAAACAACATAGGACAGTCTGCAAGGGACATGTTTTTTTCCCTCTTGGGGAAGTGTGTGTCAGTTTGAGGGAGGGCAAAGGACTCCCCGCCAAAAAAGCACATTTTTTTCAGCTGTAGGTCAGATGGTTACCCAACAAGTACCTTTAACAGCTTAAATTCTAAAAAGAGCCAAGATATGCTTGCTTACCTGCTATTTTGCTCTTTGTAGCCGCAATAAAGCTACCAGTGAGTTCCCAACCTTTGAGTACACACAACTAACTGAGGAACATAACAGTCATTGAGTAACAGATGTCCTGAAGTTTTTTTATCTTGATAGTTTACTGTTGAATTGTTGGGATTTTTTTTTTTAAAGTAATCAAATCAACCAACAACGACTCTCCCAAAACTAATTCTCTCTTTACAACTAACTCCTGCTTTCCTCACAGCTCTTCACTTCCCACGCCATTTGTTTTGCCTAACTATACTGGAGTACAGCTGGTTATTTATCTAGAAAGAGCTACAAGGTTCTGTGCTGCATAAGCCCCACAAAGACAGACTGGCTCTGCATGGAGTCAGGTTATTTATCTAAACGCAGTTGAGCCAGTGCAAGCTGTCTTCATGATGAGGAAATCTGAAAAATACAAGGGACACAATTTCACAATAAAAGTCCTTCTCCCCATTCTAACACTGTGTGAAGGAGAATATACATCTACCTTGATGCAGTTTGCCCTTCAGCGTAGAATACACTATGGACTACCTACCTCCTTAAACAGGTATCATGTTATTAAAGCAAGGTGGGTTTAGGGACATAGGAAGTGCCTCTGAAACAGCTGTCATATTGCCAAGTATGAACCTACACCTTGAACTAAAAATACTAATTTTTACACACAAGGGTAGAAAAAAGGAAATTAAGGAGTAACTCTTTATAAAGTTACTCTTTAATTATTATAAAAAAATTAATAGCGTAATCATCAGGGGGATTTTAACTGATGGCTTATTTTTTAAATTTAAGGACAATGAAGCTGGTTTGCAAATTATAGGTTTTTTGCAGGCTTTATTCTGTGCTTTACAGATATTGGTTGTTACCAGCTACTTTCACTTGAAAGTTTTTTTAGCTTTGGTGATAATATAGAAGCTAGTGGCCCACGATCATAATCAACACTTGCCAGAAAAAAAGGTAAAAGAAAGTTCCACTAATAATAGAAAGGTCTTCTGAAATCATATAGATTTTACTAGTATTTCAGTTTGGAAAAGCATGAAAAAGCTTAGATGAGAATTAACCTTTTCTGAATTACAAGGTCAGCCTTTTGTTTGTAAATCACTTTTTGGTTGTGGGCTGCTCTCCTTTGATTCTGCAAGCTTCTATACAAAATAGCTCCAGTTAAAAGAAAAAAAAGACTAAACCCTCTCCCCTGCCCCATTTCAGACTTCTAAGATGAGTCTGTATTGCTTTTATGTTCTTTCAGTTCCAAGCAAAGCCAAACTACAGAGCATCAAATTCCTCTGTAAAGCAGAACTAGTGTGGGTTGGCAAGTTCCTCTTAAGAAATCCTATCCTACCTCATAGGAAGACCTGATTAGTCTGAAGATATCCACCTCGGGATAAGGCTCTACATCATCACTGAGCAGTGAGTGAAGATGAGGAATGGGTGGAAGAGTGCTGTCCTTATTAGTGACGCTGTCCAAATATCTGGTGGGGGAAAAAAAAAAAAAAAAAAAAAAAGAAATGAGGAACCCAAGATTCATTTGTAACTCCTCCCTTCTGAGAGTTAATAGAATAAGGGTTACATATAGATTATTAAATGTAAAAATGATCAAGGTGCTCTCTACTAATGAACTACATGATTTTTTGACATCAGTAATTTGACAAAGCCTAACACTGCTTTTTCTCAAAGAAAGGTAAGGTAACACTGGTAATTCATTATCCTTATAAAGAAAGAGCTGAGATACTGCTAGTCACAAACAAGTGGCTTACCGAACAGGTTTGTTGCTTCTGGCTGTTTAAATATGCTAAGAGAATTACAACACCAAGGGAACAAGGGTCAGTGTGCTTTAGTCTACATACCCTCCTGTCCTGCTACTGCCCAACCTCGCTGCAAGGGGCTTTAGGGGCTTGTTCCTCCCATTGGTGCAGCTTCTGTAGATCATCTATCTTCTACCTTGCAGCTGCAGAACACTTAAATCCTCAGCAAGCACTGGGGCTTACTTCAGAGAAAACGTAACCATAGTCTTCCTTAATCCCAAAGAAATTAGAAACAGACTTCAGTAAGGCTATCTATACTAATGAAACTTATTAGGAAAAAATTTTCCAAAGTTTCAGCAGCATATTGAAAACTAAATACTACCACCAAACATGAGGAAATCAGAGATTACACTCAGCAGTATCAGATTGTATTAAAGGACTCAATCTGTTTTATTTATCAGCCTCCTGTTTCACTGAAATCTATTCATTCAAGAACCTACCCAATTCTTCTGAGTTCTGTTTAGTCCATTCCCAAAACAATTTCCCTTGAGCTCAAGGCTTTTTCTTAGCAGTGTTCAAAAGGTAGCAGGCAAAAGATGAAGTAACAAAACCCATGTCATCAACTGAAATAATCAATCAAAGTAAGTTTCTATAACAAGGTTTGGGAAGTTTATTTGAATGTCTTGAAAGAATAATTTATATCCTGTTGGTCACTTAATGTTATTTTTAGATAATGTAAAGAGTACCTTATATCAGTGAAAGGGCACTGTAAGCATGTAAAAGATTAACACATACTGTCCTGGTTTAAGCTGAGTATTTCAACATAGAACACCACAAATCAGAAAAGTAAGCAAAAAGAAAAATAAAATTAAGAGACTTTATTTTCTGTAATAAATACCTTCCCAAGACTGTCATGGCTTCTCCATCATCTTTACAGTTAAGCAGCTTGTCTACATTAGCATCGAGGACAGCAAGCGCTAATTGAAATATCACCTTTATTCCTTCACAGAAGAAACAATCCACAACAACCACTGCACTTTCAAATGGCATTACACTGAGGAAAAGAGTGAGGAACCAGGACAGGGAAATGGTGGATATTACACCCAAGTCCTGCATGCAGTCATAAAGCTGTGGAACATAGTCACGAGCCAGCTCTTCAAAGACACCCTGATCCACCAATGCTCCTGTTGAAAACAAATAAGGTTGGGTGTCCATTAATTTGGGAGCAACTGACCACATCACCACTTAGAGGAGAAAAAAATATATACATATACATTCTCTCTCTATAAATACAAAATCTAAGAATATTCTACATGATGCTCACACACATTTTCTCACTTTCAGATGAACAACGATTCAATTTGTATGTACAGTTCAGCAGCTGAACAGAATCTATAGTATGTTTTTTTGTTTTAATGATACATTTTGTAAGAGCTAACAAAGGATCAGTTTGGCCTAACACCTACAGAAGTTATACGATGGCTTAGTACTTACCATTACTAATTAGAGTAAGACTTCTCAGCATCACCTGTTGGAGGAGGCCAGGGTGACTGTAAGGATTTGGATTTATTTCAAGAGAACCCCGTGTTATACATAACCATGCTATAACATCAGTGTTTTAATCAGTCCAGGAAGAGTAATTTCTAAGGCTGGATAAGTATCTCAAGCATTTGTGAACTACAGTAAGACAGTTCCCACGATAAACTGAAGAGCCATTCACTTCCGTATACACAAGGAGACAGTCATCTGACAACAACAGCTTTCAGATACTTGTGCCCTTTCAAATCAGAGGTAAACAGGCACAAAGACTTCTACTGCAAATTGCCAAAGCTTCCGTATCCACCTTACCTTAATCAGGATCATCTGAAATTCAAATTTTAGCCTTCTGTCTGTTTTTTATTTACTTTAAGCCCACTTTAGAATGCATCTTATCCTAAGTAAATGAAAAACTATTGGCTATCACAGTATCTGTTTAGGGAATTATTTCTATGCTCCTGAACAAACTGTCTTGCCACTGGCATTTACAGTTGCATCTGTGCTACACATACATCTACACACATGGTTGTTTCAGTACAAATAATACCAATTAATTTGCTTAAATTTTAGAAAATTTCTCCATAACATACCAACAACTCTTGTGTTGTAGTAGTCAGGTAGCATACGTTCACACAGAGCCACCAGCAGCCAGAAAGCTTCCTCCTCTTTTGCATAAAGGAGGAGTACTGAAGTGACAATATTCATAGCCTAAAAGAGAGAGAAATATAAATTGCTAGACCCATTTATTCAATATGTACCACAGTAACTGGGCAGGGAAGTGGTTACTAGGGTTAGGAAATTAGCTACATCTCCCCCTGCAGACCCCAAACTCTTCAAGTATTTTCCTGTAAAAACAGTAGGCAGTGGTTTTTCCAGTGCGCAAAGGAAGGCTTAAGAAAGCCTCAAACAGCTGATGAAAAATTGTCAGCGTGTTGGTTTTTTAAAAAGGAAAAAGTAAATCAATATTTTTTTCATAATCAAGGGCCTACTCAGGTGTGCAAGCATCTAGTTACACTGCTATTGATATTCTGCCAATAGGTGCTCTGGGGAACCGGGGTCTGATGCAGACAAAGTGTGTCCTACAGCACTACCGATGGCCGCGGCTGCACCATCCCTTGCAGAGGCAGTCTGCACTCCCCGTGCTTTATGCTCCTACAAAAAGGTCAAGACAGCATCTGAGAATGCAGGCAAATGCCTATAAGTGTCAGCCGTGAACAACCAGAGCATAGCGAAACAGAAGTCTCTTCTGTTGCTTACTCTCCACGTTTGATTGTGTACCTGACAGTTTTTTATGGCCTGTTCCGCTCCATTTCAAATATCACAGCATCGTGCAATGACCTCTGAATTGTTTGCTTACAACCTTTGACTAGACCTCCGTTAGTCTGAAGAAATGAAGTATTTCAGCACCATTTTCTTCTCAGTTTGCCTTCTAAGGAATTAGCTACTCATTTCAGATCCTGTAACATTTTAAGACTCCAGTCTGATCATTATCTGTTTGAAACAGCAACTAAGGTTTCAACTGAAACTCAGAACAACGCTACAACTCTGTCGAAGTCTATGCTACTCCTTTTTATCTTGTCTACCAATGTATTAAATACTTCAGTGCCTGATTTCTCACTGTAACTGTGCGTGAGCATTCGGAATGCCACGAACCAAGGCCCAAGGCTATTAAAAATTACTGTGACAGCTGCAAGAAACAGAATCACAGTGTCCTTCTGAACAGCGTCACTGTTCCTCTGTTAAACAACCTTTACAAAAAGCTATTGTGGCTATTACTTAATATTACATTTGTTATTAAATAATTTATTATGGTATCTGTTAGAGTTGCTTGTACTTTCACTTACTCATGTTGTAACTAGGAGTCTTCACAGTCAGACATTAATCAGGCTTCTTAATACTCATGAATTCAAGCTTCCTTTTTGCAAAAATAGGTAGCAAGACCAAAAAATAACCCACAGGGGCCCAGGCGGTAAGTCAAAGTTACATCGCAAGAAGGAATGACTTGCACCCAGAAAATGCAGTGATCTGAATCACAGGCACAAGAACTTCAAAATCATACACTGGTTAGCATTAACTCTACTGATACACGGTTGTGATGCACAGTGATAAGATATCTTCTAGGGTGCTTTATTTTATTTTATTTAGTTTTAGCTTATTTTTGAATGATTTAATGACATCATTGAAAAAAAGTAAAGTTGGTTCTGGAGGGTTATTACAGCTAATACACTGAATAAGTAGGTAAAAATTTAAGGCTGAACAATAAAAGTTTGTTGTTGGTTTGTTTTTATTTTTTACTTAAAAGAAAAGAACGCTTCTTCAGGGTCCATTTGTCATTTTCTGTAGATGCACATCAGGACAGCTCTATTATCCTCTGTCCGTTCTCTAGGTTATGGGCAGAAAATATGCTTACAGAAAACTATGCACACCTCAGCATGTGCTGCTAATACTTCTGTTAGAGTAGGTCCTTGTGTCAAATCCCTCTGAACTCAGCATTACCGTAATTCTGCGGCACTGAGGCTTTACCTCACACACAGCATTATACATGTATTGTACTTTACACAGCCAAATGCTTGTCTACATGACTGAAGAAATAAGCATAAGGAAACTGACAGAGTGCCAAGGCATTTCAATTACCTGACAATATCCTATGTTTGGATTTCTAAAAGCATAAGCTGTCAAGACTCTCCTTAGAGCAGCAATACCCATCTCGTTCTGGAATGCAGGGTGTTCTGGAAGGGAGCGGTGCAGATCCCTCTCTATCTCTTCTGTAGCAAGATTATACCTTCCCATTGATTTCTCCACTAGGTCCTCATAATAGCCGGGATGAGTGGCCATTTCATTAATGGCTCCTGAGAGCGGGAGAACAGTATTAAAACAAGAAGAAAAAAAGCAAGGGTTAGCAGATACAGTATCTCAGCACTACGATCTTCTGCTACCCTTTCATCTTGAATGTCACCAACAAGAACTTTGAAAAAAAAAAAAGATATGAAATGTTATTTTTGTAAAGGTGATAAAAACCACAAAGGATGTACTTAGGTGACTGAGGTATAACCCCTTCTTGTCTTCTCCTCTACAGGCATTTTATAATGAGGTTGAAAAGGAAGAAGATAAGCATCTCCCTCAGCTGGAACAAACCAGCTATGCAGTCACATGGTATCATGAGCTCTCTCTGCAGCTGGCTGTGGGTTTGACTATCCTAAATAACTCAAAACATGCCTCTGAGAAAGCTACATGCCCCGAGGAAGAAGTAAATTAATGCTTGGTTGCAGAAAGTATGGTATGTCAGCCAAAACAAGAGACAGGAACTCCTGAGCTCTATTCCAGCTTCTGAAAATGACTGTCATCTTGGGTAGAGCACTTAGGCTGTCTTAGGGATACTATTGCATGCTCACAGAGTGGCTAGGAGATTTCACTGCTGACTTTAGAGCTTCTCTGGAAATGAAAATCTCAGCAGTGAAGGAAATCAAGCATCAGTAGCACAAAGTAATGCACGTGGAAGGTACTAATCATACATAGACCATGAAAATCAGTCCAAACTAGCTATTAATCACACACAGGACAGATCTCTGCATTCCTGTGTATATTGTCTGAAAACATTTGTTTAATGCCCAACAGCAAAGAGAAGATGTACAAAATTAAGCACTGTTAGGGAAGAAACAGAAAAACCAGAAAGCATCATTAGATCACCACGTAAAGTCCTTGGTTTGCTCATATGGAGTGGGTACCTGTGGTAACTATCTGGGGAGGGGCAGAGCTACAGGTGGCATACAGTAAGTGAAAGGTTATGAAGAAAGCCTGAGGTATGGACTGATTTCCATATGACTAGTAGCAAAACGAATAAAATTCTTCAACTTTGGAAAAAGTTTAAGGGGACATAGATCTAAAGAATTCTTCATGGTAGATGGAAGATGGACAGAAATATTTTCTCACCATTTTTCACATACTGAGGGCACCTAATAAAATGGTCGAGTAACTTTTTGTTACTATTATTAAAAAACAAACAAACAAAAACCATAGCGGTTCCACGCAACATGCTTAAGCTTTGGAATTCCTTGCAACAACTTGCTGTGAAAGCCAAAAGCTTAATTGGATTCAGAAATTATTAAATAAATGGGAAGTAGGCCTGCTGGTGGTTGTCGAAGCCCCTAGACTGCTGACTGTTGGTAACATTCTTCCCTAATTATTAGAGCCTGTTTGAAAAAGGGTATTTACTGGTCTAAACAGAACTCCTGTCTAAACCAGTGTGGTGCCTGCTAACAATCGCAGCCTTACTTGCTCCAAATATTTTTAGATGCTTATGATCTGCACCTTTAAATATCTTTGAAATCCTTTCTTCCCTCACACTTTTGCTTGTACCCCACATTCAAATGAATACCTACCTGAAAACAGTAGCCAAAGTTCCCCTCTCATGCTTTCTGGAATGCCCTTCAGCACAAGGTCTCTGGTTTTCTCTGTACGATACATACAGACCCCCTGGCCATATTCAGCAAAGTGAATCTTCCAGGCCTGTTCCTTCAAAAACTCTTTTGCCTACAAGCAAAGAAAGGCAGGTATAAAGATGCAGCTTCTCTTTCTAACACTCTGCCCCACTGAAATGCTAACTGCTAAAAAGCTGCAACATCCTAACTTTCCAAGCAAGCAAGAAATAACTTGGCTACAATCAAATTCTTTTCTTAATGGGCTGCCTCCTCCCATTTCTTAGTTTTTATGCCAGCAGACCTTGCTGTTAAAAGAATATTGTTGAAGCAGTTGTACTTAAGAGCAGGCATACAGCCTTTCCTTGATTTACATCCAACTTTGCTTTTTAAACATAGTGCAGTTGGTTTTGTTGGTAAAATGGCAGCATGTTTAACACTTTATTTCTGTGAAAAATACTGCCTCTTAACTGTCTGTGGCAGAACGAAACTCTTCTGGGCCAGAAACATGGATTTTAAAGAAAACATAATTTAACAACTTTTTCCGGTCAGGTACAGCACTCTGAAGTGTATTTTACCAGCTTGGGATTGAACTCCTCAGGCGACCTTCGCCTATACATTGTCATTAAAGCTTGGGTTGCTGTTGGAATGCCATTGTCATTGAGATTGAACTGGCGTTCTCCCTCCGACTCAGAGCTGAGGCTTTTATGAGGACTGGCAGAAATTAAACTACTCGATCTTGTGAACACCTGTAGAAAGCAGTCACAAGCAATAGAGACATGGAGCTGAGCCAGCATCTGGACTTTTTACTTCATTTTACTTCAGAATTATTACATGCCAACGGCTAACAAAAACTGAGCAAATTCAGTCACCCAGGTACTTTCACAGGCTGAGCATATGACAGCGGAAATTAAACCAGTATAGATGAATGAAATTGTTTCCAGTTTCTCAACAGCTACCCCACCCCCCTAAAAAAAAAAAAAAAAAGTAATCAAATTATGTAATTACAATTGCTAAGGTAGCGTTAACTTTAAGTAGTTCTGGGCAATTAAATCAGCTCCCTTGGTCTCCAGTCAACATCACAGGATTGTTGACTCCCCAGATGGCTCCTTGACCATCCAGAATATCAGACTTATATAAAATACGTATTTATGTATGTGTGCGTACACATACACACATGCCTTTGTATATATGTTCATATAGACATACATTAAAAAAAGTTTGCTTTCCCACTTAAAAAAATGTCCTATAGAAAATTCAACGCTGTCAGATTGTGATTTGGAAGAAAAATATTTTGAAGAGAAAGGATTTTCTGACTTCTCAAGCAACTTTGAAAATTTATCACAGGATGATCTCATATAGCAGTTCACACCAAATGCCTGAAATTTAAATGCATGTCTACCTATGTAGTTTTATTACTAAATATAATAATAATGCTGGCAATTATTAATTTGTGTTTCTAGTTCAATGGGTAGAATATGTAGATCCATTAAGGGCAAAAGGCAAGACAAAGTTTCGGCATTATACAGATATGCAATATATGCCCTGGTATACAAGTACAACACACTAATTACACCTCACCATTCACAAAGTAAAAAAAAATAATCTTACTTTTAAGATTTACATGGCAAACAGGGTAGGGCTACTCAGCACAGTACTAAGGTATGGCTTGGTACAACCTTGGGATGTGAGATCACCTACATAAAACCAAAATGATACACTACAAAACCCTTTTCTGCTTTGAGACCTGATCTGCTAAACTTTGCTGGGTTTAACAGATCAGACAAGGTTGCGATATGAAGCACCTAAATTTCATACATAAAATCTAGGAATTCAGTAGAAGCCTTTATATTCAAAGTGTCTGAGAAACATTTACCTAGTCATAATCTTTTAAGAACCATTTACTTTGCATAGATAAATAGGGAGGTGGTTCAGAATAGGGCCATCTGATGTCCAGGACAGATTTATTTGCTTTCAGGGTTTTTTTGAGTGTGTTTTTTGTTGTTGTTGGTTGGCTGGTTTTTTGTTAGTTCAAACGTTCCAAAATTTGCTAGCAGTGCACATGCAAACTTGCTCAGCTCAGACATCGTTTTCTGAAGAATCAAAGGATGAGATTTAGCAGCTAAAGTCTTCTATAAGAAGTTTCATATCAACTGATTATTTCTTCAAATTTTCGAAATTCCACAATTACATTTTGACTTGGACAAATTGATAGATATTAAACAGTATTATTCATTTAACCAGTTAGTTAACTATGACAGTTTCCCACAAAATTACTGTAATTTCACAACGTGGCAGCAGGAGTTAGAGGCGCTCTTCCACAGCAATAGTGATTTCTCTTAGGTCTAACATGGAAAGAACAGATATCCTAATCCTCACATTTTAACTGTTCAGCCTAAGGAAGCTAAAGGCATTAACACAAAAGACATTAACAGAAAACATTTCTGTGTACAAAGGTTTAGCTTTACATAAACTTAAAGGGTTTTCCTGGCTTCTCTCTCTCCATACACCAGTTAAAATCCCTTCTTCTAGTAAACGATTCATGTTGCTCCACATACCTCATCATCTGAGCTGATATAGCTTCCAGAAATATTTTTTTCCAAGTATATTTTTGAAGTGGTTTGTTGCAGGAAGTCTGAGATCCTCTGTACAAGAAAGTCTCTGTCTTTCAAGTTGGCAAAGAGAAATGTCATTCTGTTTTTCGTGCTGATTGATAATGGGCTAGGCAACACACTGGAGCTGTCTGCCTTTTCCACTATTGTCACCTAAGGAGAAACAGTAGCTACAGCTTAAGACCTTTCATTAATCAAGTTGCTTAGTCTAAGAAAGAATCTCAACACAATAAACCCACACCCCTTCCTCCTTCTATTGGATCACTATGGACATCCCTCTGCAGGAAAACAGGATTTGGACGCAAGGACTCACAAGTCTGAAAGATGAAGGCTGACATCCCTCAAAGAGCTGGCTTCAGTACATTCTCCAGTAAAACTCCTTTGAGCTACTTAGTTTATTTTCCTCAGGCTTTATTTTAAAAGAATCAGTAAAACAAAATTTCTTCTGTGGGATGCAGATCTATGGGCTTTCTTGTAGGACCTTCAAATCCCTCTCCTGCTCCCCAACACCAGCACAGGCTGAACCAACAGAGACTTTTGCTTACTTTTTATTGCCAGTATATGTGAACAAGCCATTTTTGGGACAACGCTCCTGTTCTGCTATACTGTAGTGGCATACTGTGATAACAACCGTCATTGCAACTGTATTTTCACAGTACATAGAAACCTGCAACAAAGGGAAATGAACCCCATGTCTTTCCTTACAAAGGAAAACATCTAACCGTGTGAAGTGGTTTCTGTTTGGCCTTCAGTTGTTAGTGAAATTGTCACTAATCTAACTGAACTCCAACGTGTAAACAGTACTCACACCGTAATCTAGTGAGTACAGGGCATCAGTTCCCCGAGCTTTTGGTAAAGCGTATCAGTACAAAGAGATTTTAGGGTTAAGTCATACACTGTGGGTGAATTATGTAACAGCTGTGTGTTATACATTACCAATTATTAGCCTTAAATAAAAAAATCAAGTCTGTGCAGTTCATACATTGAACAAAACAGAAATCACAACCATAAGTACTTCTAACCAGTGCTTTTATGACTTTAAATAATTCTCTAGGTAATGAAAACCGTCTTACTGCCTTCAGGCTAGAAGAGGGCACATTTCAGTTTATTAGGACCTTTAATTTTGCTTTTGCTTTTTTTTAACTTTTTTAAAAATAGTAATCAGCGGTAAGGCATTAGTGCTATAATATTAATAACTCTTTAGCTAAAAGGATAGGATAACCATTTTTCACACAACATTTTCTTTGAAGATATATTTGAAGACTGCAATGCACAGCTCAGGTGATAAACCACTTCTCTGTCCTTCCAACTTCCTCTTATGTGTCTGTTAACTGCAAATCTATTAGTTATTAATTTACTTAAAGCACCTTCACTGACAGCATATTGAAAATAGCTAAAAGGTGTTCCTATGTAATTTTTCTGTTCCACTCTAAAACTGCTTGAGCGTTATCAGCACAAAAGACAAGTTTGAGAGGCACAGGGCAGACATTGTGGTAGTCAGCATGCTCTGCTGTCATGAGAGCTGGCATCCACTTATTTCCTATTCAAGCAGAGACGTGCACATATCTATAGTGCTGATCTCGGAGACTGCACCTACTGGGTGCAGTGAGCAGTGCGGTCAGCCACTGAAAAGCGTCTCTTCCGATCATAATTTCTGAATTGATGCTTTGTTATTGTCTCATCTGTCAAAACATTTCCAGGATATCAGAATACTGGAATTAGGTTAGGGTCTGGCCCAAAGCTTTAATTAAATAGGAAGCTTCCTTTTAATTATTAAGAGTACTGATCAGTTGTTCTGAGGACTGGTGCTACCCAGTGTGTTACTGTTCTCCTTGCTGGTGCTGAGAGTTCACACAAAAGCACTCATCCCTTCAGCTATTTCTTTCTCTTAAAGCTTTAGAGCTGTTTTGAATCCCATGCTGCTGCAGCTGTGGTTATCAAAAGCAGTTGCTAAATATGCATCCAGGAAAAGAGGTCTTGTTAAATACACTTTGTTCTCCTCCTCCACTTTACCTGGAGGACTGTCGTTGCCTTGGCGTTCCAGACAAACAGTGCAACCATAATCTAATGTCTCTTCTCAAATAACCAAAGTCATTGCAACACACTGTGGAGAAGCTGTACTTCAAAGTTACCAAACAAAGACCATTTGTTTTTACTCTTGATGATTTGTGGGGGAAAACAGTGCCTTGAAATACTCCACAGTTCTTCAGTCAAGCCAAACTGTCCTTGGTTACATCAGCTTTGCTACTATTTCCAAGACTTACTTTACACATTTTTCCATGAACCCACAAATCAAGTCAATCAAAAAACCTCCCCAACATAATTTTTTTTTACTGCATCAGTCTTAAATACTGTTTACTGAATACATGTTTTAAGCAGCCAGCTTTAAAAAAGGGAAGCACACCAACTTGTAAAATGCTGACAAATGTTTTCCATACACAGGAATAAATGGTTGCAAGTCTGTATGAAAAGAAAATTCCAATCTTTAGGATTATGAATCTTTTCTTACATTTGACAAAAGCAAATTTTATCTGACAGATTCTTTAATAGAAGGTCCACTCATTAGTCTAGGAAGTTTTATCGTCTGTGCCTCCCTGTGAGGCACAAAAATCATACCATGGGGCTGTAAATCAGAATATAAGTTACAGAAGAGGAAGGACTCATAAGGGTTGTAAAAACTGACAGAGAAAGCTCCCTGTGAATTTTAGTAGTAGGAACTTTGAACTAAGACACACAGTCATTAAATATTACTTAGAAAAAATCAGAATAGTACGCTCACAAGAGATTAAAGGGATGAAAAGAGGCTTTCCTCCAATGAGAAAAACATCAAAGCTAGAATGCAATTTCCAACAGGATATTGCCTTATTATTTGCCCTGTAAATTTACAAATACTTACCTCTCGAAGAGGGATAATAAGGCTGCACAAGTTCTCGTCTTTACTAGTAAAGCAAATGTAGTTTGTAGAGACAAACATCTGACCCAAAATATGCATTTTGTTGAATGGAGTCCAGAGAGTACAGTCTGTGTGTCCATCTAATTTCTCATCCTTGGGAAGTCGGAACAATGCACGGTATCGCTCACTCTTTGCTCTGGCATCAAGATCCCTAAAAAAACCCCAAAAAACACATCACAGAAAGCTTTTCTTGTTTTAAGAAATACATAATACATTTTAAGATACAGTTTACAGAAATCATTGCAAGCTACCTGCAACATACAACTCAGTTAAACACTGGGTGTACAGCAAAACAGTGGAAACAGTTTGCATATAGGGGATGTGTAGTCTTCGCTGCTGGAAGATTCTAAAACTACTTGAAAAAAAATCTGCCATGAATGACAGATACATCGATTGTGATTTCTCGGAGAAGACAGGCTGGATCATCTTTTCATATTCAGTCCTACTTTCTGTGAATATATACAGTGAATCCATTTATTATTAAATAACACATGACTCCGTTCAATACTACACCAAAAATGCTTCTTTGAGGCTTATTTATTAACATGATGGAATCCTCGAGGCTAGAGTTTGTTAACAATTTCAAGACTTAGTGTTGATAATGCATTCAGTGCAAAACACTGAACAGTTAGAAAGACAAATCTAAGTGACATAACGCATGTCAGGTGTCACTAAGTAATGAAAAATCAAAAGCAGCACTGGTTACAATTCCGTATGTTCACATGATCAACATAAATAATGAAAAAATTAACAAGAAACTATCAAATCGCAGTATGGTATCTATAAAGGAAGCAGAAACACTTTCCAGATAATTTTTCAGCGCTTACAAAAAATGACATAAAATTCTCTCTCTGTTACCTAAAGTAAGTTCTAGATAAAATTCATCACCTAGCGTAATTTTTCAATTCCCGTTATAGGGCCAAGTATGCATGTTAGACGCATGTCTTAATAACACTTCAATCGCTTTGCTACCTTCCCCTGGTAACATAAAAGGGCCTTACAACAGATACCTAATGCAGCCAGTGTCAAGAGATATGTTAATGAGCTTCTGAACAAATGAGAATTTGGCTCAAATATGTTTCTTTTATTTTTGTAACACACTCGTATTCAAATGTTTTCCCTTTCTTATTTCAAACAGGAAACCAAGTAATCATATTTAAAGAATTATTCACATTTTGCCACTGCTGGAATCAATCATTCCTTTTGGAGTAACAATAAATGGCAGCAATATTAAAAAACTTTCAGATAAAATCCTGCGAGTAAAAGGACTGAGGAGAAATAAATAACTGAGAACCAGTGCTACCTACCGTTTTAGTGCAGATACTTTTTTGGGTGATTTCTTTTTCAGTTTGGGTAATGACCTATCTTGTTCAAATCCCTCATTGTCCAAAAGCTGTCGCATAGCTATATTGGCAAGCTGTTCCATGAGTTTAAAGGTCTCACTGATATTAAGGAATACTGAGAAGAAATGTTCACTTGACCTTGTGCTCACTTTGATCATATCAGGGAAGAGCAGTGTTGCATTCTTCTCAAGTTGAGTGATATCGACCCAGCGGATAACTAACTTTGCTGAACAGATAAAAAAAAATAAATTCAGTACAAAAATCAGCATATTCAAAACCATTTACCTTCCTCTTCCTATAAAATGTATTCAGCTGAAATTTTCTTGCATCTTGAAAAGCAGGGAGAGCATAAATAGACCCAGCTTGTACAAACAAACTATGATCACCTGACAAACAGCAAACAGCAGAGTTTAAATATCCTTTACTTCTGTGCAGGACACTACACAAAAGCATTACAAAGCTAGGAGGGCTAACATAACCTGTCATTGCCACAGCATGCACTCAGACTCTGATGCCCTCTTTTCCTGTGGAAGCAAAGACACATAGTCTAAACACATCAGACAGGCTTACGTTAAAAATTTCACATATTACAGTAATGGCAAAACCTTGCCTCTTCTTCCAACACTGCTACGGGTTAGGATATTGTCCTTAAAACAGGGACTAAATCTACATTTATTTTTGTCAAAATAAAAAAAAAAGCAAAAAAAAAAAGCAGCAAGCAGCCAGTCATTCATTAGGGTATGCCTACACAGCTAAACAGAAAGACTTGGGATTGCTCCACACAGCTTAGAATTAACTCCCTCTGGAGCAGACTGCATCCACACTGTAGTTTTTGATCCTGGGTCTGCTCTGAACCCTTTGTGATGCTCTGGTGTTGTACAAGAAATAAATGTAGTATTTGAGGTTGCAAAATCTGCCAGAGTAGTACTGGAGGACTGTGTAAGAGCAGAAGTCATCAAAACTGGTGTGATTTCATCCCTATTCCCTTTTGGACACAGTCCCTGAAGTGAACATGCATCTAAACTATGCCCAAGTATTGTTTTACAGAGAACTACTCTAAGAAACACAAACCAAACGAGGGAACAAGCACACAGTCTGGCAGCATGACAGTCAGGAAACTGCCCCCTGCTCCTCTTTTCCTCAGCAACGTCTTTGCACCCCCAATGGTTCAGCAGGTGAACAGTAACAAACTACAGATTTCCTAACAGTTCTTAGATGCACAGACCACCACTCCACTGTAAAACGTACCTTCCCTGCCCATGAGGAAAGAGTAAAAGCAAAGGTGATTAATGCTGAGATACACCCAGCCCTGACGGGGAACCTTCCCCTTCCAGTAACTGCAGGAATAGTAGTTCACTAATTTCTCTTCTTCCGGCATCCCAAAGAGCTTGTGAAATTTTACTATGGCTTCCTTAAATTTTTCTGTATCGTCATCCTCCTTGATGCCATTGATTTTGTTGTACTCAGCGATGATGCCCTAGTAGGGAGTGAAAGAAGCACACAGCAGGTTAGTTGCCATGGGGTATCAGATATCCTTATCACCACTGTTGTCTGGGCCGGAGGCCACAACAGCTACTGCAATGTCAAGAGTCTTTTGCTTATGTCTCATGCTTCTGCTCATTCTTTTGCTTATATATTTATTTACTTTATTCAAGTCTTTCTGATGTCCTTGCTCCCTAGCGGGCCTATGTCAAAAGCAACCAAAGACCAACCACTTGCCAGTACCCTGTTATTAACTAGCCTATCTCAAATACTCCTAACAACCTTGTAAAGCACCTATGAATTGTAATATTTTCACCTTCCAAGAAAACATGCTCCCTGAGGAGACAGGGATAGGATTTAACCAGAAAAATTTCTTTAAAAAAGCAAGAAAAAAGGATCTGTTACTCATTAGGGGAAATATCAAACAACTTTTATGACCCCTCCTAGTGGACCTCGAGCAAAAGAGAAAAGCAAGAGGAAAAAAGGAAATCTCCTGTTAGATTAACTGGCAGGATGGAAAAATCATTCACTTTCAGGTGCAGAAGACCATCATCAAATTTCAAGTGGCAGCAGTCTGGTGAAAAGCTGCTTTTTGATGCCTCAAAGACCACGGTACTTTTCCTTCTGTTCTATACTGAAGTTCTGGTCTATTCGCTTATTTTCCCCGGTTTCTTTTATGCCTCTTCTCTATTGCCTTCTGTATTAAAGTTATAAAAAGGATAGTGACTTCTTGCCTTCAGATTGCTCATTATTTACATGGAAAGCAGAGTATAAGACAGCAAACCATCATTCACATTAAGTATTTGTCCAACCCTAAAAAAATAACAATTTCCTTAAATTGTCACAAGACAGATGTCTTCTCGTAGAAAGTGTTTCCATGATCATCTATGGCCCTCATACCTGATTCACCAGTAAAACACAACCAGGGATTAGGACAGTTGGCTTACTACATGAAATGTTAAAAAGAGGAATGAGACAAAGCCAGTGCTGAGAATACACAGCAAGCAAGTACAGTAATATTGCTTACAATTAATCTCCTACCAAAATATTTATTTTTAGGTAATTCTTAGTGTGGATAAAGTACTTTTTACCAGTATAGCTACTATCTCTCCTATAAGGAAAAAAGTAATTCGGGTAAAACTGACCAAAAAAAACCCCCCAACTCCAAAAAACCAACCAACCAACCCATTTAACCAGTAACTCCTAACACCTATATGAATTGTAAATGCCAACACTACAGATTTAACTACATAGAAGAGGGTAAGGAGACATTATACGATGAGTGTGTGGAAAAAAATATAAATAATTAAAGCTTTGCACTGGAAAAGCAGTTACATAGAAAGCTGTCAAAGTTTAAAACAGAAGCAACAGTGCAATTAATTTTAGAACATACAATGTTTGAAGCCCTGCCTATAGTTTTTATG
This sequence comes from Falco rusticolus, assembly GCF_015220075.1. Taxonomy (NCBI): domain Eukaryota; kingdom Metazoa; phylum Chordata; class Aves; order Falconiformes; family Falconidae; genus Falco; species Falco rusticolus. Next base: position 114,681,197 of record NC_051187.1, on the reverse strand, counting down.
TATCTACATATATTTTAAATACACTGCTATAGTTATTTATGTGCACTAATCCCAGTTTCCCTAATTTTTACACACATGCTGTTACTTAGAATGTGGCTTTCCTTCAAAAAAGGTGGAGCAGCCTGGAGACTATCAGGTCAAACTTGTTTAGAATTCACATCAGTTTTCCTTTCACAGTCACATTTATCATTAACAACATTAATAATAACATATTTAACTACCTGTATTTTTCCTCTGACAAATGTATTTATGTCATTCTCATTTTCAAAGATTGAAAGAGTTTGCAACAAATTCTGTTCAAGCCATTCCCAGTGTTCAGTGATTTCCTTCCTTGAGCAACCTGTATATAAAAAAAACACCCCAAAAGTCACAAAATAAATAATTCATGTCAATGTCCTCTTAATAATGAGCAAAAGACTAATAAGACTCGCCAGTAACTGGAGATGCAATATTTCACCAGGTGCTGTGTCCCTGGAAATTCCAAAATTTTCTCCCATAGTCTTTGATTTCATAATAAATAGGTAGCAAACTTCAAGATTATTCTGTGAGAAGCACAAGCTACTTATGTCAGTATCATGAACAAGAATCCCCTCACTTAGAATTCTAACAATAACGACACCAAGCTGCCCAACGTCACATTAAAGAGTTAGCAAAGGTATTACCTGCATCTGATAGGAACTGACAAAAATACCCGACAGCTATATATTCCACCATTGTTCCCTAATTCTTCACCATTACATATATTTATAAATTATGAAACAATTATAAAATTCTGAGAGTAAAAGCTGAAAAGGATCATTTTCCTGACAAGCCTATTACAATGTCTCCTCCTCAAAAGAACAGTGCTGAAAGACCTTTAAGAAAGCTGTATCTTTTCAGGGGAAGAGGGTTGTCAGAGGTGGTTACTTTTAATGATGAAAAAATAAACCAAGCTTTGATGACCCTAGTTTGCTTAGGAGATTAAAAGGGCTCAAGTGACATATCTTTGATACTGAGGAATCAGCATACATGCAGTCTGTAAAGTGATACAGAAAAGCAATAAAAAAGCTTCTTGTACGAACTAGAGTTTAGATATGCAAATTTTTTGATTCTATTTTACTTGAGATTGATTGTAATAAATACAACTTCCATTTTGACCCCATTCTCAACATCTTGCAGAACAAAGTTGCTGGTGCCTTTCAGAATCTCTGTGCCCACTTTGAAGCAAGGATAATTCAAGCACTCACAAAAAATTGTTCCCCCCCCAAAAAGGATGTTGAGGGAATTACCGGGCCATTGAACACATTTTCAGAAAACAAACATTACATGTTCACACAGGAACACCTGTACCTGAAGCTTGATTAGAAGTACCCCAATCCAGGCACGAAACAGCATCAGTACTTTTCATCAAACCAGATTTGGCTCATTTTACTCAGAACTAGCAAATAAATGTACCTACCTGCTAACTAATGCCTACAGACCCCAACCAAGCGAAGGGGCTCATGTGAAGCCACCATTAGAAAAAGGCTGAATTGCAAGCTGTTGCTAATACCGGCTTCAGCTCCACTACAGGCACAAATTGTCACATGCCTGTGCGTAAGCGTTTCCATGGTTTGCAGAAGAATTCAATGCAACAATCTCAAACACATACCAAACAGTCGTTTTCCTTATTGTTCAGCTACAAATGATGGGGGAAAATATTCTTTCTACAGAATACGGTAAGAGCTTTACACAACTCCAATGAAAGCAACAGAATGCAAAATTCTGTGCAACTTCCATGGGAATTTAACAACTCTAGCTGTAGTATGGATACATAAATCATGTTGCAGAACAGCTTGCATATGTAACCAATATTTCAGAACCACAAGTGATTTCCACTGCTGCTTCTCCTTAAAACTACTGGATGCAACCAGAACTTTCTGGAACTCAGGAGGTGGTCTGAAGACTAATTTCTTCCTGGCTTTTACACTGCTGTCAAAAGCAATGATGAAATACATGAGCTATGTATATAAAACTAGACTATCATCAGAAAAATTCCTCGTCTCTTGAACAGCAGTGACAAGCAGGGCAGACACTATTATGATGAACTATTTCTTAAAGCTGTCTATTTCTTGTTTGCGGTTCATAAATTATTTTTCATCCTTCCTTATTAAGCAGCTTTGGTTGATTATTCTCAACCTGTAACAAACCACCTCATTGTTTCTGTTGCTGTTTCTCTCCACTATGTTACTGTTTACTCTCCCAGTCTCATCTACAGCAGATCATGCAATCAGGCCAAAACCCGCAACACAGTTCTCATCAATTTAACATCACAGTCATCTTTCTTTTTGCTTTGTTCACTCAGGATTAAAAACCACTTTTCCGGCAACGCTTTACACTACAGGTCTATTTTAACTCTGTTACTGGCAATTCTTTGCCTGTCTTGCATATTAGAAGCGTTCTCCGCTGTGCCATCATTGGCCTTTTAGGTAAATCAAGCAATACCTCTAACTCTCAGGGAAGGGAAAAAACATTTAACGCTGCACGTTGGAATACAGACCCTCAAGAGTGGCAGGAAATAAAAGGCAAAACGGCTGCAATGCGTAGAGTAGGCTACTAATCACTCCTTCCCTTCCTCTAAGTGGTACGCTCAGCTTATGGTATGCTCCATGTCTGAAACCGTGTAGTGCTGGCCAGCATCCCTGGCAGACCAAGCTATTCTCCTTGGCCTTCATGGAGGAAAGTAATAAATGTGTTAAACAGAAGCTGAGAGCTAAGGGAGGTCTAGACAGGAAAAGCTGGAAGGAGGAAGGATGCATGGTGCTGGAGAGAGGATGAGAAGGGCCAATTGCCTGGCAGGTGGGATGAAGTAACAGCATGAACAACACGGGAACGTCTCTGGGTGTCAAGGTTAGGTTTCTACCATCTGGGTTGGTTTGTCCAAGCTACGAGGTGAAGGTACAGAGGGAACGTGACCAAGTTCAGGACTAAGAAGAAAATTAAGAAGTCATATAAACATGCTTTCAAACACATTCAGAAGTATAATCTCAGTATTGTTTCAGTCAGTGCTTGAGGAACAGGAATGGCTTAACTTGAGATGTATGATGAGACTGTCACATCTGGTCTTTTCCTCCAAGTAGATACTTACCCGAGACGTTTATCTGTCAGCCTGAACTGCTGCCATTAACAGAATGCACTGCAAGAGAACCTGTAACACTTCAGAGAGCCTAAAATTGTTCTTGCAGGCTCAGGAGTGGACTGGCAAAACCTCAGTTTGTGCAGAAAGGGGGGAGAAAATAGCTACAGCTAGTAAACTCAACAGCATTCTAACAAAAGCTTGTAGCTTTGTTAACCAAAGCTCATGGGCTTTTGTGAAAACCTTTTACGAGGCATGTAATAAAATTTCAGTGTTGGTGCTTTAAAATAATCCATAATTCATTTTTTTAATCTGTAAAATACAGATTTAGAAACTTCTATGGAAATACATATAATTACCATTACCACAAAACCCCTACAGCAACGGTTCTAGACCTGATAAACACACAAAGCCACAGTAAGAATGACTGATTTTACAGGTGGAGAACGATCTAAAAAAGTTGTTCATTTCCAAACTGAAATTACATATGCCATCATTCTTCCCCCTAAATTGAGCACTAGCAGATTGGGGATGGACACTGACATGGGACACAGAAGGGCTATTGCAATATGCAAAGCTGATGACATACAACAGTTTGGATTCTTAGACCATTAGAAAATTAATATGCTTAAAACTGATCTTGAAAAGTTACCAAGAACATCTTTCCAGTATAGTTCAATAGACAGAACTCTAACCCAGAACATCTTCAACGCAACTCTGCACTGGAGAAAGAGCTCTTGACCAGCCTCCATTACAAAGCTAGAAAGCCTCAGATCTACCTGCTAGCATTCTCATACAGCCTAGGTCAGTAGAGTTAATACTCAAGAAAATTCACATTCAAAATTATTTATAAACAAATCTGGGGTCTAAACATAACTTAAGTCATTTTAGAGCAACCAAAACCCCTTGGATCGTTTTTTACCCTCTGAATAGTCTTGTACAGAACAAGACCTAATGTCACGCAGCATGAACGATCCAGGAAACAATCACATTTCTTCACGTCACTCCGTATAGCTACTTACTGAAGACAGAGATTATTGCTCTATGGAAGGCAGAGGACAATATGAAACATTTCTGTAAAACTAAGAGATTACAAGCACCAAATAACCAGCAGTCTACCCCTAGGGAACAGGGAGGGACAGCTGTACAATGTAGGACAAATCAGGCAGCCAAATCCCTTAGTAACCTGTATAATTGTAACACCCCTTACCAGTTCAGAAGGAATTGCTTTAGTTGCAAATTCATTAAAATAACCACAGCACAGAGCCTTAGGCAACACTGGGCTGCTCAGCTTCAAGGTTGCATAGATAAATAATTTGTTCTCTGTAAAATTTTACCTTCCTCTAAGACCCACACTATTCCCCTCAGGTGATGAGACTAAGCTAGTGTGGTCTCACAATCTAACAAAAATAACTAAGCCAACCTACCAGCTAGGTATTAGGAGACCAAAAAATTCAAGAAACACTTCACAAAATGGAAGCACAGATATATACATTAACTACTTTAGCAATTTCAGTTAGGGTTAAGATTTGTAACTGAAGATCACATTTATTAAAACTAGCTTAAATGTAATAAAACCTGCAATATTTGTCACAGAAGAGAAACAAAACCTTCATAGTTCAGCAGCAGTATAAATTTCTGCATTTGTTTATTCTGAGGCCATAACTCATCTGACTTCAATTTTGTGTCCTTTGTTATCTGAGAACACACATAGCAGGTATAAAATAATAGCAATTATCTACAGGTGTCATGCAAAAAAACTGCAAATGCACTTCAAGTCACAAGGCCCATTTCCAAAGTCTTAAAAATTCATTTCTGGATATCTGCACAGTGTCTTTCAAGAAACACTTTTATCAAGAGCTTTGTGATACATTATCTTCTTTGGAAGGAAGTCTGCAAATAGCAAGAAAATTTGTGCCCTCAGTTGCTCCCTTTCAAGTTTATGGGACAGAAATGCTTACTAATTGCTGTGCACTTATCTTTGGATGAAAGGAAAAAGTTATTGTACGTGTACTTCAAACCACCTCTGCTTGTGCACAAATAGTGTAAATAAACATACTGGCAAGTACTTCCACCATTCCTTCTCATGACTGAGATGCATGGAAAGCTGATATCCAAGGTCCCACTACTTATGGTTACAGTAGGGTAGCTGACAGTAAAAAGCAAGCAGTTAAATGAAGATTTGGAAACAACCTTCATAATACTGACAATTTCATTCGTATCTGTTTTTACTATTAGCCGTTGCTAAAGGCAAATTGCATTACACAATTTTTTTAAATCTTCAGTGAGTTGATACTAATAGGTGTAGAGGGAAAAGCAGCTGTTTAAATTGATGCCTTCTTTCAGGTCTGATAGCACCGAAAGTAGCAAGAAATAGTTCTGCTAAGATGAGCTATTAAAAAATTTTCTATTCAATTCAGAACATGACAGAGCTTTGATATCACCTTTGTCAGACACATAAATCATATGCTTATAAGAACAGAGCCTGCTTTGAACTGCTAAGATTATTCGATCTATGGCAAAGCTTCATCCATTCCTTCTCCTCTTCCCTTCGCAAGAGAGATTCGTCTGGAGGAAAAGTCATCCAAATAATCTAAATGTCAAATTTTACTGGGAGAATGGGCAGATGAGAGGGCACTCTTAGGCCAGAAGTAGTCCACAGCTTCATTAACTAGTATTTTTGAATGCCAGGGAGCGTTGGGAGTGCTGGAAGTCACCAGTCTACTAAAGAGATGACAGGCATGTATGCACTTCTCATTTGTCCTCTTCCTCAATTTTCTTTCAAACGAACAGAGTTCTGGCTGCTGCCTAAAACAGTGTTTGAAACTTTAGAGCTAAAAGAGTTGCATTCACAAGTTTCCATTTGCTAAGACTGAAAAGCAATACTATCATACTGAGGATCTGACCTTACAAGCTTGCCCAATTAAAGCTAAATAACCTCAACCTTCTGCATTCAGCTTCAGACACAATTTTCAGAGCCAGCAAACACAACCAGCATACTGTTTCATGCTACTTGCAATGGGTATCTGACCACAGAAATAAGCATTTAGTATTTACACCATCTGATGCATGCAAAAATCCTATTTAATGTACCAAAGTAACTGCATTGATTTCACCAACTACTATAATGACAGAAGAAACAGTCTTACAGTTATATCTGTCAAAGTTTGAGCCACGAAGACCAAAACTTTTCAGAGTTGTTGCATCTAGGTAAGAACATACTCATCTGTATTTAACTCTAACCTAGCTACCATCTTACTGAATTTCTGAGTACATCATATTTAGAAGGACAACACACTGCCTGAAATAAACGTTCAGGAGTTGGGCATCCCTGGGATCTAGATGGCATTTATCCTGAAGGAGACTGAACTCACTATCTAGGAAATGCCATACCAATATTCAGTACTCAGGTGAGACCTGGGGTTGCAAGTTTCCATTTCAAGGCAAGCCAGATGCCCCGTCTGGGTCATTTGGGGGCTATGACCCAGGTGCTCCTCCTACCATACTCTTTAGAGATACTCCATCACCCAGGAATGCTGTGCTTTAAAAGTACTGTAGGGAAGAGCCATGGGCATGGAGAAGAGCATGCAAGGAAGAGGGATGGATACTAGACTGCTTGTCTGGGAACATCTTTGGGAGATGAAGCATGGGATTTACTCAGTCATTGTGCATAACACACTCACACATGCTGGCATTCAAGGTCTGAATATTAGAACCTCTGGAGCTTCTTAGTTTAACCACTAGAGCAGGTTTTCATCCTGCCCCATTTATTTGTCCTGAAATGACCGTGCTCAGTAGGCAGGATGCTCTATTAGTTATGTGGAACAGTGTCCAGGAAGAATAAAAAAATCCACATGTCAGTATGTTTGTTCTTACCACAGGCGATAGTCCAATAGACCAAGGAGTCTGGTGCTTGGTAGAGGATTCGATATGGTGCCACTCTGGCACTGGAGTCCAGGACAACATCAAGAGTACCCACAAGGAGACCTATGGAACAGGAAATTCTGATAAATACACAATGATAGATCATCCAAGATCCCACAGGAAAGGGCTCCACAGTCATCTGTCCCCCCTCCTCCTCTTCCATTTCACCCTTCACAGCAAAATGCAGACCTATGTATTCATCCTCACACTTACTGCCTCATGTTGTGAAGAGGGAAAGTGACTCAACAGGGAAAAAGTCTTTGGTTTCAACAAGACTTCAACTCTTAAATATACATTGATTCCAGCATTGATAAAGGCAGATGAATTGAAGCAAAGCAGAAGGTAGCTGTTTTATAAAACCACATTTGAAAGTTATTTAGCTCTTTCCTGTTTCGTGTTGGAGCCCTGGGAAAAAAATAACCAAACCAAAACCCAACAATAACAACAAAAAAACCCACCACCGCAACACCAACAAAAAGCCCCAGACAATACACTCTAAAAGGGTTCAAAACTCAAAAGTCAGCTAGAAAAAACTAAGACTTGAAGCAAAAATAATTATGCTACTTAATGGTCTGATTCTCTAGGGTAGAAAGAATCAAAATGCCTAACAGTCAAGCTGTTTTCCAGCTAAAAGGATACTGATGAAAAACAAAGCCATACTGTTTTCCCGAAGTAGCTTTGAAAATTCTTTGCTACTGAGGGAGCCATCAACAGTTGCATACCAAATGCTACCAATAATCCCTAACTATACCTCCACAAACTCTAGATCCTATTTTTATAAGAAATCACACACAAAACTTTAACCCCCCCAAACCCTCTCCCCACAGGAAGCCCTATTTATTTTTAAAAGATGTAAAAGTTTTCCCCCTTTTCATCTCCACAAAGAATTTTCAACTTCCCTGCAGAGATGTCAGACACAAATTGTCATGTTGAAGTTCTCAGCAAATTCACATATTGAAAATAGATGGATGAACTTTCAAAGGTTTTCTTCCCCCACAAATATTTACTGGGGTAGAAATCAGGGGTTTGGTGTAAGAGATAAAATAAACAAACACACAAAAAAAAACCCATTCTAAAACACTCCTGTTAAAATTGTCTTCTCCTTTCAAGTGGCTGTTTTCATCTTTTACTGTCATAGTTTTATTAGTTCCTCATTCTGCACTGTCATAACTGGAATAGAAGACTGCTTCTCTCACTGCTCTTCTTTCAGATTTGCTTTATGCATCACAAATATATAAAAGCACTACCTGTTTTCCATCTCAGTAGATCCCTTAAATCCAAACTGAAACTAGTATTTGGAAATACCCCACCTATCAGTGGTTTCCCCCCCATTCTATGTTTTTTATTTGCACTTTATTTTATACAGATCTTCGCAGACCAGATCAAACGTAATCTCTTCCTGCCTGATGCATTAATATCCACCACTTTTTAATCCAAGAAATCTGAAATACATGGGAAACAAGGCTGAACACAACATCAGATTGATAACATTACAGAGCTATCTGCTGATACCAGGATACGAACACAAAATATCAATGTAAGATATCCCAGTGTTCATTAGTCTGACTAGCTTCAGTTGTTCCTACTGCCACCTTAAACCCCCACACCTCATGCATTTTGAATACTGGTGTACACGGACAAGCTGCCTCTGATCAATCCTCCATCAGACTTCCTAGATACAGCTTGACTCCTTTCAAACTCAGGAGACTGAAGTAGGTTATAATGTTCCTTTAAACGTCTTTTTTTTCTGTTAAAAATACTCTCCACTCTAGCTTCACAAAACCAGCATGGCCTTGGTCCAGAAAGCACATGTGTGCTTCAATCACAGGCAAAGATTCTCAGATGCTTAAAGCTGCTAGCAAGCTCAAGTACTGCTCAACCGGAGTGCAGACCAAGCCAGACACTACACTGGTTCATCACCTGGGCTTGCTGCAAGCATGTAGCAGAGCTTATGCCAAAGATTCTTCACGCTTTGCAGCCTCACATGTCTACTGACAGTACTAAATATGCACTAGGCATGACACAATATCTAAACAAACTTGTACGCTGGCCAAATGTAATCTTCTGTGAGGTACAAATACTGTTAAGTCCCTGCACTCTGTAAAAATATGCTTGTTACTCTCCTTCTGCTATATTTCCAAATCTGTTGGTGTGTGGGTGGTCCTGCCAACCAACTCTGCCACTAGCTCTAGGAGGACACCGCAGCTGTAAAAAATGGGATACACAGGTTAAGGTCAGGGCGACAGAACAAACCTACCAACTTGGGCTGACATCAGGCTATGAGGAGCTTCCCATCCTACCTTCTCCCTGAGATATGGGAGATGGGAGAGAAACATCCCCCTGTGCCACCAAATAGGAACAATGTAAGATAGAGCAGTATATTAAAGGAATGTGGAGAATATTGAAGAAAAAAAAAAAACCAAACAAAATCAGAAGAGACTAGCCAGCACTGAAACAACAAATGGGAGGTCGGTAAGGGAAAGAAAAGAAAAGAAAGAATACTTTCCACTGGTGCAGTAAGTAGGAGTTGCCCAGTGTCTTCTCACAATGCAAACAGGTTGTAGAAATACCCATGCAGTGGGGTTAAAGGAAGACAACTCAGAGAACTCCAGAAGACCCCATGGAAATTCAAAAAGTCTAGCTTACCAAGATAATTGCAACAGACAGTTTATCAGTAAAATGTTACTTCTATCACAAAATAGCTGTTTTGATAGATGATATATGTGATATGTAAAAAGTGATTCATGTGTTCTTATATACATTAAAAGTCAATTAATATTTACTCTTTCAATCATGCAGCTAGCCCTGATCGCTGTCCTTCAGGAACTGTTCCATTTTGCATTGTAGGTCAGTGGTTTGGGGGGTTTTTTTTGGTTGTTTTTTTTTTGTTTGGTTTTTTTTTTTTTTGGGGGGGGGGTGTGTGTGTGTGTGTTTTTTTTCTCTAATGCAGACATGTGATGCAACCAGAATGAAATCGCAGCAGTTCAGACTGATAACCTCTCTGAGGGATTTTTATATGAAGTGTTCATAATAAAATTTTTAAAAAATATTATTTTAATATTCATTAATTCTTCATCTAGCAAGTACTTTTTCAGACATGATTAAGAAAAACATAACCAAAAGTTTCCATAGGAAGTTTCCATGGGCAACAAAATCATATTTCTTAGATTAGACTGGTCCTTGGGCAAGATCCAGTGAATTATTCAGGCTTCAAATCATGTGACTATATACCAATTTCAGTTTTTCTCCCCATTATTTCATCAGGTTTCTGCCTACATAGTGAAAGAAGGGAAAGAATTCTCAATGTATGAATACTAAATCTGCAAGTCCTTGTTCAAGCAAGCAGTTTTCATGAGCAAAGGTTTAAAGCATGTGTTCAAGTTTGCGGGATTAGCATCAGGCTAACTGATGACAACCCTGATCCTGAAGGCACCCAAGCACAAGTAACCTTGTATCAAGGAACAGTCCCATCACACACACGTGCCAAATGTCTAGAGTGACCATACCTGTATGAGGGGGCAGGAGGGGAAAAGGGAGCGATAACGCCTTCATTTTGATACAACTTTTCGAATAGTCAGCCTGCTCTTTTGCAAACTTGGGTTCTAAAGCAAAGGTCCAGAAAATTGTTCAGTGTTTTCTTTCTTTCCTGTAAAATACAGGTATTAGCAGAGGAAAAGCAGTGAAAAGTAGCATCTGAAACCAGGGAATACAAAGCCACAACTGGCTAGGGGGCCTCGGCAACTGCTCTTATGTTTCTGGAAGGACATACAGTGCATTAGAGTGTATTACTGGAAAGGGGTTCAGTTACCTGATGCAATTTATGCTGAAGGAAGAACTCATACTACTTTTTACTTATCTGACCACTGTGCCTCGCGTTCCGTAAGCTGGAGGGGGAGCCTATAGCCACTACATGAAGTGTACAGATGAGTAGTCTGTATTCATGCTTTCAATAATGATGTACTGTACTTGTATCCTTACACCAGCAGTCAATTTTCCAAACTGGTTTTTGCTAGGAGGGATTATGATCACATGAAGCCTGACGTCCTGCACAAGACAGGCTCCCTTTAAGTCAAATTATTTGTATCTGACCAAAGGATATTTTCCAGAAGGATGGTCATCTTGATTTGAAAACCAAGCCAACTGATTCAGCCAGTTAAGACTCTTTGAAGCACCGCAGCACTCTCTGCTCTTTGGAGACCACCATTTCGGTTGGCTTACAGTCCAGACCAATTACAAACTGTCACGTACAGTAATGAAATCAAGGGATGACCTGCAGTAGAATCAACTTACTACGTTTTAAGTTACCATCACTGAAAACACACACACTTCAGGTACATGGACTTGAACACCTGTAATAAGGCACAATACTTTCAGCTATTTGGTTATCTGTGGCACAGATCTTTGCTGCAGGAATATTTTTCCCTCTTTCATTTCTTTCTTTTACAATATAACCAGTGATTATTTTTTTATCTTTCCTAAGAATTTGCAAGTTTCTTTGAAAAACACCAATTACTGGTGTTTTTAAAGGAAAAGCAAGTTTAGACACCTTAAACGTGAACAATATTTTTATTAGAAAAGGATTTTCTCATTGAAAAACAGCAACTCTCTTTCACAAAAATTCACGCTTTGATTTAAATAAAACACACACAAAGATCAAGTAGTCTTTTATCACCTTTCTACAGTCCCCTTGACAGCAATCTTATGATTATGTACATGAGCCTGTAGTGGTTTACCTGCTAAAATACACAGGGTTCTCAAACTACATTGGATTACATATTCAAGAGTAAAGAGCTGTATGATATATTGCCTCTAGCGCACTTTATTAAAACACCAAAGCCAATTTATTTACTGTTTATGAATGATAATAAATATAGACACTTCAGACCTTAAAAATTACCAGCAGCCATGGTGCTGTGGCACAGCAAACGCTATCAAAAAGAGCGGGATAGTATCAGTGACACTTCCCATTGAGCTTTAACCATGCAGTCCTCAGACTCTAGGTGATTTCAGCACGCAGCACTGACCTGTGGTACATCCATTCTTCAGTGTCACCCACAACTTGCATCAAAGCTTCGCCTAGAGCTGGAAGGTCACCCCCACAGCTGGTGCCACTGTTGTCCCTGATACTGCCACCCAGGGTAACCTTCCCCTCCTCCAGTTTGCCAAATGACAAACATGTTATTCACCTGGCTCCTGAGAGCAGAGCCCTGCCCTGCTGCATCCTTCTCCAAGTTCCACGCTAATATAACCTACAGCCTGACAGTCTCTCAAGATACCTGTTGTAAGAGATTTTTATCTTAAAAGTGCCTAAAAAAACAGCATACGTCTTTTTAGCATGTACAGCAAATACAGAAATATACCCTCTAAAAGAGCTAAGATTTAATACGGGTCAGACTGTGACTCTCAGAGTCATGCTCATGAGCTCTCATTTGGAGAGTCCCACAGATGCCAGCAGCCTATTTGTGTATGAATTCAACACCGCAACCAGGAAAACTTGCAGTGTCACATGTGTCATTAGTAAGAATTTTTCAAAACAGGCATTGTGACATTCTAACACTGAATGAAACACTTACTGCTTAAACTGTTTCCAACATTTAAAGTGTGCTGATGGCCCCTTCTCTTTCCACTAAAGATGGACACATAATAATGACCTCCAGTCACAAACCTGAAACATCCAAGGGACCTATTTGGACTGTAGATGTCAGCTGATTCTGAGAAAGTCTCAATCAATAGGGTCGACATAAGTCATATTTGCACGCTGAGCATTCAGTTTTATATTGATTTCCTGGACAAAGAATAAACTCTTCCTGAAGTTTAAGCGTTACTTCCTGGACTATCAAAACAATAACTCATAACAACACATAGCTGAAGCGTACAGTACAAACTATTGTTTTTCCTGGTAACTGTAATGAATCATTACTCTTCCATTCTTTCTCAAGGCAGTCCATGTGATTACTTCTCTCATTTGTTATTACAGGATGAGGTCATCCAATTAATTGTACGTCAAAACCCAACCTACAGCAACAATATGAACTGCATGGGCAATACTGTGGACAAATAATTTTAAAGGCTAGGGTCAATTTATTTGATTTAATTTCATGGGAGAGCCTAAATGAATGGTAAATGTTATACACCACTCAAAAATAATTACAATGTTAAACTTCCAATCCTGGCAACAGTATCCACAAAAGTATGAAAATAACATCTTCATTGTGAGCACCACCCTTGGAACTTCATGAAGGGTTATACAGTTTTGGTTTATAGGTGTTCATTCATACAGACAAAAGCTAAATAACATCTAAATACTTATTTGATAACTGCCTTCCCATGTGGGTTATACAGCATTGGCTTATAAGGACATGTCATATGGTATCTAGAAAAACAAATTCTTCCTCTGAAATTAAGGCCTAAGATTTGTTAAATCTTCCCCAGTGCCTGCCTTTGTTGCTCTCTTTCTACCGATCCAGCTTTCCAGAGCATTGATTTGCCCAGCCACCATTTCCTTTGCACATGAGTTTTCAGAGACCTTCAGTGAAACTGACTTTGAGGAAGTACTGTCACCCTACTGACATTTAGCAAGAAAAGCAGCAAAACCAGTACTTGCTTTTTCTGTCTTCAGGCTGACGAATACAAACAAGAGAAGACTGAAAACCCAAACCACTAATCTTTAAAAAAAGCTCAGGAAGGGGCAGTGTGATGATCTATGGCTTGACTTCTGCAGGATGCAGCGGTTACAAGTGATAAAGCTTTCATCCGTCCTTCAAGTTTAACAATTGTGATTGAATTAGACTGTCTTTCAAATATCTTAATTTAGAAGTGATCAGCAATTAAGCGTCTACCACAGTACTTGTCAAGGTGTTCAAACAACTCATCACCATCCCTGTAAAAAACTCAAACCTAAATCTGACTGGGTTTAGACTTCCAGCTTTTAGAACTTTCTGTTATGTCTGCTAAGCTGAAGGGCCCTAATCACTTGAAGATGTAGCCACATTTGTCAGTGTTATCTACTAAGCAGTACTTAAAATATTTCAAGCTTGTAAAACCGGTTTTCTCTTCAATAGAAAGGAAACCAGAATGTGCATTATATATCTATCTATCTGTTGCTACATATAGATATATACACACACAGCAGCAGAACTGCCTTTACTTCCATTGAGGCCCAGTTTGCAGATGACGAAACGTCCAGGTACAGAAACTCACACAATAATACATCCAAACAGTAAGTTCCTAGAAACAAACCTACTACCCTTAACCTGAAACAAAAACCTAGTGGAAGTAAAAGGCTGAGTAGAAAGATGAGAACTGACAGTACATGCTAGACATATGCTTCACATACAGGTATGTGAAGGCTTACAACACAGAGGAAATTGATATTTGGATAAAACCTCAAACAATCTCACACGCCTGAATAAATTTTATACTACATGTCAATCACACCAGACTACATGAAGTGATGGAGAAACAGTGAGAAGAATACAGATGGAGTTAACAAAGGTTATGGTATGATACAAAGGTTCAATATGATACAAATATTTACTCATAAATTTGTAAAAAAAAACCCCAAAACACCACAACCAAATGCAATACTTAAGAAAAGCATGATCAAGTACCATTGACCACAACAGCAGGGAAGTCACTGAATTTCACTTAAAACTAATTCTTTTTAAGTATCTCATTCTCTCAAAGTAGCATAAGCAAATTAAGTAGATTTCATCCAAGAGCAGAATTTAAATCAGCTACATCTGCATCAACATAAGATTCAGATAAACTATGTAAGATTAAAGAACAAATCAAGTATGTATGAGCAACTGAAGAAAAAAAACCAACCCAAATAAACCAAAACTCAACAGCCACCACCACCACTAAACTAAGAAAAACAGTTGTAAGCTGAACCAATAAAATCAATGGTACAATTTGAGAACTGAAGTGTGCACAGTAAATCCAGCTTGAACTAAGGAACAGTCCTGGAGCACAGCATAGTCAAATACAAGCTAAATCTGAAAAGAACCAATATCTTCAGAAAAAAATCATTCACAATCTAACTGTTCTAACTGAACACCTGCAGACAGAACAGATTTCAATAAGCTATCAGAGGAGGCACTTTACCAGGGAAAGGAACACCGAACAGAAAAATCTCAAGAACTTTGGCTAATAAAATACTGGAAAACGCAGGGGGCAAGCACAAGACAGGACTGTGAGGAAAAAAAAAATAATCGAGAACAGATTAAGAACTTACAAGCTGAAACTAAAACTGCTGCTGTAGTAGAAATTCATACACCCCTACCTGGAATCTTCAGAAAAAAAGAGAAAAAAAATAAAAAAGAACAATGAGAAATCAAGCCTAAAAAATACAAACTTCCTTTTGAAAAGAAAACAAATGGAAAGATTTTGAAGAAGTCCTCCAGAACCTAAGCCCACCTCAGCATCAGATTTAAAGGCAAAATGCAAACGTAGATTACTAAATATCAACATTGATCAGACATCAGTAGTATGATTAGTGATCAGAGCTTACAGTCCTTTATACACCTTGTATCATCATACTTCGCAAAGTCAGTGGCAGCAATAACTCCTGTCTATTACAGGAAAAAGCAATACAGTGTGATATTATGAAGGATAAATAGAGATCACAAACCTTAGGGAAGAACAGAGAAAGCTGAACGGATTCTGTCTACACCAAATATTTACAGAAGAAAAATCATATGACAATACATATGTTTTAATTACTTTTCAAAAGCATTTCAGAATATATACAGGCATATCTCCTAGAACCTTTTTTAATTCTACAGAACTCTTAACTGAAACTGTCAATGGCCCAAATCTTTGTGAAATATGATATATTCTTACAAGGATGCTTACTGGACAGTGGAGTGATGGAAATATGGAAACTGATGTGAAGAAGTGACACTTTCTCTATGCCTTTCAGCGTGGGACCAGAGTAATACCAAAAAGCCCATAAGCAACACAAACTCTGGTACATGGCAGAAAATTACTGAGAGGCTTAGACATTTATTGCTTACTATATTGTGATCCTGCACGACATTTCCAACAGAGTTTCATACCAACTGAGATCTCAGTAGAAACAACAGGCCATCCCTGAATGCCACGTGTCAAGCAATAATGTTATGTCAGAAAGCAAAAAAGGTAAATGACAGCTCAGCCTTTATGGTTCCCACTACTCAAAGTGTAAAAGATGAGGTAACATCAAGGAAAATCTTTGACCAAGAAGCATTACAGCATAGAAACCAGAGCTACCCCAAGCACCATCTCAGGCACTGTATCTGTGCAAACAGTGCGTTGCCTGTAAGAACCGGAGATCAAGAGAAGCATTAAGCAGGAAGTGAGACACCTTCCAATTTAGCGCTATGAAAGCATCTGGGACTTCAACAGAAAGACTGGTGAGTCAATCTGGAGAATCAAACAGCAGTTCAACCCTAGACATCTGCCTGTCCTCTTGAAGTGGAAATCTGCTGGCGTGAAGAAGCAAACACCCCCACAGCAGAGCCTAACTAGAAGCTCAGCAGCACCAGAGCAGATATGGTCTAACACCTAATGACAGAGCGGAGCGGAAGGGACTGGCTTCCACCCCACAAGCCCACAATGAACATGGAAAGCTGATGGACAGGCTGACCACTCACGTGAGTTCTGCTAAGTGCATGCATTTTGGTAAATGCTCTATTTCAAGTGTCAGAAAGCACATACTTTCTACTCAAGTGGACCAAGTTTGATGTGCAAAAACCTAACTTCTTGAGTCAACAAGGACAGAAAGCGACAAGTTTGTTAAAGCGGGTACCATCCCTTCACCAGGCAGACGACATACTGGCCAAAAGCTTTTCTAAATTTTAAGTATAAAAGGCTTTCAAGCAACCTCTCTGAATCAAGAGGTTGCGAGTAAGATAGAATCTTATCTCCAAATTAGGGCTACTAATTGTGTTGTCCAGCAAGGCTGCAGAAAAGTGTTCCGAGACATAATTTTTAATACTGTGGCAGTGTTCTATCAGATTTGACATTGAAGGCTTGCATCAGCCAGCTGAGCTCAGAACCTCTCCTTTCTGCCTTTCCAGCATGGAAATTACATGACAACCCCTTCTGCAAAAATATCTGGGGAGTAAGATAGTACTTCATCAATGTCTTTTATCACCAGAAGTCAGCAAATTTCCATCTGCTCTCTTCTGCTCAAGCATTTAAATCATCTTTGGCAACATCTCACAGACTTAGAAACTCATATTGAATCTTTCACACATGCGCTGTCCCAGCTGTAAGCATAAATACCCTATCTGCAAAATAATTCACTCCTAAAAAAGTTCTTGCAAGCTAAGAACAATTTATTTGCTTTGGCATTCAGAGAGATCTTACAATAACACTTCAAACAAAATTACTTATAATTTCATCTCCACGCCCAAAAGAACCACAGCAGCCACAAGCTAATCATAACACACCCCCAACCTCTCTTCCTGCAAGCTCTCAGTGAATACATTGCTCTACCGTCAACTACCAGTGGCACTAATTCCTTGCAATATTGTTTCCAAATAAAATAGTTTGGCAAGCATCACCACAGCATAGCAGAAAGCAGTTTGAGATTTTTTAAAAGTGTCTGTTGCATCAGAATGCATATACACTTATTAACAGAAAGAACATGACTCTCTTCAGTTATTTATAAACTTTATGACACGCTCAGGATCCTTACACCCATGAAAGGAACACAGTCACACAGGGTACAGTACCCAAACGATGGGAGAGATCTGGGTTCATATCCGCTCCAAATGCCTCTGCTTCAGCTGATGCAGGCTGATGTGTAACATGCTGGATCCCCCAGGAGAAGGGAGCATTTCCTACAGGCCAAACTACCAGGCTGCCCAGGGAAGGAAGCTGACAAGCAGGAAGCAGAGGAAGTGTGAAAGAAAGGGTTAAAAACATCCAGCACTTTTGAGAAAACAAGAGGAAAGAAAATACTTTTCCCCCTATTGGTGAATAAAAGGAAGGTGAAACTCCTCAGTGAAGGTCATGCAGAAGCAAAATACAGGCATGGCATTATGTGCAAGGCATGAAATAGTTTTCGTTATGGAGAAAGTTCACCAACCATCAAATACTTTTAAAGCAGAAAAGTACATTTTTTGGTCTTCTCCTGGAAGATCACAGAGTGATGCAAGATAATGCAAGTTTGCAGAACAGCGAAGAAAATCAATTTAAATTCCAGTCTACAAGTCCTTCCTATTTTTCTTTTGTTAAAAAGGAAAACAAAAACCAAACAACCCTTCAATTAAGGCATGCTTACAAAGGAAAGTCACATTGATGCGACTGGTACTGACACAGACACAATCACTTAAAAGAGTCCAGGCCTCAATTCAGTATAAAAATGGATCCACTTTGCTCAGTAGAAGAGCTGTATCACTTAAATAAACTATTAATCAAAAACCTTGTTAGCAGAGGTGACTCCTAGCGACTCACTAATTAGGCACTGTCCTAACACATAACAAGAAGATCATTATTCTTCTTCTAACTTGTTACAATCCAATATTAAAATAAGTGGGAAAACATGTCCCATGTCCAAATAAGTATTTAAATAAGAGGGTCTTCTCTTCAACAGTTCATAAATCAAGGCCAAGAGGAGAGTATTGGTGCAGAAAGGGCTGATTTTTCACCCCTTCCCCCAAAGTGACCGATACTCCTTTTCCTGCAAAGTGTTGCTGCGCTTGGGGTGGATCCAGGAGAAGAGGTAACATGAGTACTGCCCTTCTGCTTCAACATAAAGCCACTGAGAATTACTTTCACTCGCTCCCAAGGCTTTTAAACTTGTTTTCAGACTGAAACATGACAAAAGACCAAAAAAGATCCAGTCTTCTGGCTTTTGCTTTGCTGATGGTAACCTCCATCCACAGCATGGTAATAAGGAAGTGATGGAGGACAGGTAGCACAGAGACCCTGGCAGCCACTTTGAGGGCGGATCATCAGCCTTCAGCCACATTTTCAGTGTCACAGCACCCAACCACAGTGCTGCCTGAAGAGGTTCGTCCCCAGCCTTCCCTCATTCCCATTCACCCACGGGAAAGCACTCCCTCTCTTACTTCAGCCATGCCAATACAACCAACATTACAGTGCAGCCTCAGCTAGAGTTCTTCAAAGTTTCACATGTTCGCAGATGGAGAGAAGGGCATTACACTGGAGCCCAATCAGTTTGCTGACCTAGATTTAAGGGCAACACCAGAGAATCAATACTTCTCATTGTCCAACCACTGCTTAAGTTACATAGTGAAGCCATCTCCCATCAAGCCCATAGTCTCATCAATTTGAAAGTCAAATGTCAGTCTACAATTTAAGACAAAATTACTTCAAGTCAATAATGAGGGAGTAAAAGTCAGCAGAAATTAGATCACAACAAAAAAAAGTGACAGCTGTATTTACATCCTCTCTTGCATATATGAATTCAGACCACTGCCACCACAGTGAAAAAATCTTGCATACAATATTTATAATCAACTTCAAGGACACAATCTGGTTTCCTACAGAGCAAACAGGCCAAATTTTGTACCACAATCATGGGTGGATAATTTTTTAGATT
Organism: Falco rusticolus; assembly: GCF_015220075.1. Taxonomy (NCBI): domain Eukaryota; kingdom Metazoa; phylum Chordata; class Aves; order Falconiformes; family Falconidae; genus Falco; species Falco rusticolus. The sequence continues at coordinate 114,661,623 of NC_051187.1, read as the reverse complement.
ATATCTAAGCAAATTTCAGCATTACGTCACTACAGAAAGGGCAAGTAAGGGAAAAAAAAACACAACAAACCCAAACCAAAAAACCACAAAAGGTTCTTTTTGTAGTTTTTTCACTTTCAACCAGACAACCTCCACCTCTGTCATGACAGCTCTATCGTTATCATCTACAGGAACTTCCTCAGGATCATCCTAAATGCTATCATTATTGCAAATTATGAACCCTGTTGACTGTTTCAGCGAGTGTGTTTATTCTGAACCCTCAGGATCAGCTAGGTTCCACAATACCTTGCTTTTAACCAATCTCACCTACCAAGAAGAATCCATTGGCTTCCTTCACCTGCCTTGGCCCTCAATGAGTAGACTACAGCTGTTAGAACAATGGGTCTAAAATTCCAGTATTTCCATTAAAAACCAATAATCATAAGTTCCACTTATTACTGTGCCTACCAAGCTGGGAGCAGCCTGGACACTCTACATCCCTTTCTTTCTTCCTCTCACACCTTTTGTTGACCACTGTGTCAAAACCCCATGTGCTAAAATGGCAAGGTCTGATAAGTTCCCATACAGCCCTTTAAATGTTGCCAGCACTAATAACTTTCTGCACTCTAGTAATTGGTGTTTGTTTGGTTCTGGTTCTGGCAACATACTGCAAAAAGCTGAATCTTTTTTCCAACCCTTCCCCAAACAAGCAAACCCCCTAGAAATTGCATAGTTTCTTGTTCCTACCTCAATGCTATAGCAGCTGCAATTCCAGGCAAAGCACAGACACTAATAAGCGCCATATGGAAAGCAGTTTTCAAAATCAAAATGCACAGAGAACTTTTGCATTGTAAATCACATTCACTATACAGACTGCATTCACATACTGAAATAATGGATACCGTGCACAAAAACTTAAATGCGGGGTGGCTAGAAAATGCAGAAACAAAGAACTATTTCTGTATTCTGAACTCCTACCAAATACTGCCAGCTTCTCTGACCTTCACCCAAAAAGGAGTACACATTAATGAATCCTACTCCCACTCAAGGATTAAATCTTCAAAAGTGACCTTTCCATCTGTACAGTGGCCTATTATACATACAACTCCAAGAAGGCTTATACATACATACACTGTGAAACAGGTTGAAGAGAAACTCCCAAATTCTCAGAAAGTTTCCCCAATAACTGAGCAATGTTTGGAAAATTGACTGGGCATCTCAAATGATCTCCAATTCAAAGATAACATAGTCAGGTAAAGAATGCCTTGTCTGGCCACCTACAGCAAGAGAGAGGAATAAACTCTCAAGAGGCCTGGGCGTAATCCATGAAAGGAGAGTCTGCAAAGAATTTCTCAGTAAATACAGCAGGGGTGAACTTTTGAGGCAAGACATGCTTTTTATGGGTCTGACAACACTGTCAGTAATTCAAAAGATTTAAAAATAAAAATCAAAAATCTATAGCCAATGTGGAGTGGCTGCTGGCCACTTTCCACACAAGAATGAGGTGGTTTATCAACTACAGCAATGAAGAAAACTGAAGATCTCAAGAGCCCACATGAAAACACACTTAACAGTGGTGCGTTAGTTTAGATTATAAATTGTTTACAGGTCCACAGAGCATTCAAAAGCTGAAGAAACACTTAATCTCCTGGTAAATACGCACAGGACCTTGAACCAAACATAGATGAACGCTGTATGTTTATTTTGATTAGCCCGAACAACTAGCTGCAATGCAAGCCGGTAAGGAAGAAACCACAGCTTTTCAGAGAACCCGTGGGACTATTTCTGCCGATTCAAGAGGGACCGGTGCTAACAGCATCGGGTTCTGCATCTCTGATTTCACAGAACCGCACATACGTTGCCTAAAAATGATGAAGTCTCGACAACCGTATATGCCCAGTATTGCAGAGACCAAGATGCACACGACCCAAGCATCTACAAAAGCGTCTCCGGTTGCCAGCAGCCGAAAACAAAGCGTTCAGGGAACACGCCCGGCAAGGACATCCCGAGGAATAGGGAGAAGCTGAAGTAAATCTGCCCTCAGAGCAGGCGTTTGTGCATTACAACCGGCTGTTATTTTAAAGAACACGTGTTGGAGGCTCCAAAAGGCACCACACGCACCCCCGGGAACCCGGGCAAGTCACACCCCGACACAGGGAGGCGGCGCACACCGGCGATCGCCCGCAGACCCTCAGGGAGCCGCAGCGCGCTGCCCGCACCGGCGCCCCCGGCCCCGCCGCCTCATGGCGCCTTGCCAGCCCCCGGCCACCCCCGGCCGCCGCAGGGACGGGCCCCCGGCACGGTGCGGGCCCCCCGCTGCCCGGGAAGGGGCCGAGGAGCGGGCAGCCCCCCCCCCTCCGCAGGCAGCCTCTCGCCTCACGACGCGGTGCCGCCGCCCGAGGGCCGCGATCCGGCCCGGCCGCCCCGGGGGAGCCGCTGCGGGAGGCAGACGGCGCGGTAGGCGGCCCCGCCCCTCCCTCCCGGGACCCTGGCCGCCGCCGCCCTTACCCGCCAGGCCCCCGCCGCCGCCATCGCCGCCGTGCCCCTTCCTCCTCTGGAGGATGAAGTAGGGGTTGGCCCGCTCCGTCACCCACAGCGCGTTGGCCAGCAGCACCTCCTCGGGGTTCACCCACATGCTCCCAGCGCAGACAAAGGCCGGCCCGCCCGGCCGGCCGGCTGCGGGGCGCGGTGACTCACGCACGCACCGTCCGCATCAGTCGCCACCATGCCCGGCCGCCGCGGCGGACGGCGCAGCCCCGCGGGCACCGGCGGGCGCAGGGCGGAGGGGCGGCAGCCGCATGCCCCCCGGGGCTCCCGCCGCCTACCCGCCCACCGCCGGGCGCGGAGGGGCGGCCGCAGCGGCCAGGGACGACGGCGGCGACCCCGGCAGCTCCCGCCGCAGCGCCGAGGGCAGCAGTGACATCAGCGGCCGGCGGCGGCGCCCCGCAGCCCGCCCCGCACGGAGCCGCCTCTCGCTCTGCCTGGCGGGGGGCGGGGGCCGCGCTGCTCGCACCTGCGCGCACGGGGGGGCGGGGCCGCCGCGCGCCGCGGGGAGGGGGGGGCGGGGCAGCAGCCACCGGTTTCCTCAGCGCGGCGGTTGCAAGGGCGGGTCCCGCGGCCGGTGGCGGGAGCGGCCGCCCCGCCCCGCCCCAGCGCGCCTCAGGGGCCGTGTCCCTTTAGCTGCCGCCGGCGGGCGGTCCCGTCCCTCGCGTTAATCTGCCGGGTCGCTGGGGAGGAGACGGCAGCGTCCTCTTCCTAACCGCCGGCCGGGAAAGGGTTGGCCTTCGCGGCTCAGAGGAGCTGGTGAAACGGGGTGGCGAGAGGCAGGGAGAGCCTCGGCCCTGTCAGCGAGGGAAGCCGCCACAGCGGGGGCGGGACCGGCCTCCTCCGCAGCCCCGTCCCGCGTAACCACCTTCCCCGCCCTGCCCAGCGCCGCCGCCCGCGAACTCCCCTCTGAAGACCGCATCGGGGCGTGCGTGCGTGTTTCTGAGGGCTTGAAAAGCCCTCAAAGAAGCCGGTATACTCGACAGGTACGCCAAGCGCACCCAGAGGGTATAGCGGTACATATAGATAACACAGGTATGTTTTGTACCCTTGCAGTTCCGAACACTGTGTGGTTTCCAAGTTGTCGGGAAAGGACTGGACTCACTGGCCTGCCTGTAGTCAGAAAACTGTTACTGTCCAACCTGTACTGTCCAAGACTGTACTTGTCTTCGGTTTATTAAAGATGTTGAGTAAATTAAGCCCCAAGGGAAATACTAAAACTATGTTCCACGCACAAACTTCCCATATGCAGGCCACAGCTTTACAGTACAGTTCAGCCTTCCATCAGCTGGTGCTGGCACGGAGCTGGTTCCCAGCCCTCATCTGGTGGGGATGGACGCTTGGTCAGGGGAGAAATGGTGCTTCATCTGAGGTGGTGATGGCGCTTTTACTTCAAGGTAAAAAGCTCAGAAGAGGGAAGTGAGTGTCTCTGATGAATGCTTAAAAATTGACAGTCCTGCTCTCAGTCCCCCTGCACCATGGAGAACATTTGTCACCGAGGCAGGTCTCGACAGTCTGAAAGACAATGTAGAAGAGTTTCTTCACCCTTTCCAAATTTATCACAGAATCAGATTATTTTGAAGGGTAGTATTGAAATGACCTCACCCTTTTAACGGGAAGGGTTTCTTTAAGGGTAGTGTTTTTAAAGAAAAATTCTGAACAAGTAAGTTCCTTATAACTTTGAAAAAAAAATAATAAAATGCTGAAATTTCACCAGCTCTAGTTAAACCCTACATGCCAGGGAGCTTGAAAGTTAAATTGCAGTCTGGCTAAAAGTAGTGGCAAAAATTCCGAGTAACTTCCTTTAGTAAGGGTAGCATGTCACACACACAAAGCCCATCAACGTTCCTGTGTTGTCATAGCAGTCCTGTTGGCAGTGGATACTAGCGGCATCATCACTGCCGACAACCTGCAGTACAACTACAAAAGCCATACTGACATTTTAGGAAAGAATAACCAAATCATACTCCACTACAGTCAGAGATGGTGATCAAGTTAGTTTTCTTTGTGAACAGTGCAGCTGACCTCAAGGAGGAAAACATCATTATCAGAGGCTGGGAACTCCTCCTCCTCCCCATTCCTAACTTGCTTTTCAACAGCAGGCATGGACAGTTATCCATGCAAAACTGTTGGCGCTCAAAAAACAGCTGCCAGGCTTTATTAGTGCCAATTAGTCGGTTCTGCATGTGAGTAGGGTGACATATGTTACTGGCATAAAGAACACCAAAAGCCTAATTTCTAACATCTTTCCTATTTATTTTCCATTAAACATTCTAAAACATTTCAATAAAACTGAGAAGAAATGAAATGTCATTACTCAAATAAATGGCATTTAAAATGATGTTATATTGTGTCTTTTTGCTGCTGTGTTGTAGATAGTATTCAAGGCATTTTTAGGTGGAAACCTGGTCTACTTTCATGATAATGAAAAATGTGTTATGCTATCATGGCTGACCTTTTTGTTGAAGCCAATGCAAATATTTTCTCCTGCATGCCCATCACATTTTTATCCCTCACATAAAATGTTTGTCTATGTGTAATTTTTTTTGATCATAATGCTCCATTATAATGTTTCAAAAGTTTCTTTTTCATCAGGTTGTTTGGGAACAAAATACAGTCCTGTGAATTATAATAGAATTTTTAAAAAATCTGAAATAGAAATAAAGGAATAATTGCCCCTGCCTGTTTTGTAATGGTTTGTTGAAAAAGCTGTATCAGCTTGAAACTTCGGTGTGGTTTTAACACTGAATGGGACCGTTTAAAGATCTCTGTGCCATTAGGTTTAAAACTTCAACATATGCCCTTCAATTCTGAAAAAATAATTAAAGAAATCAGGAGCAGATATAAATACAAGCTAAGGAGTTATAATGCTATATTATAAATCTCTCAGGGAAGAAAATGAACAGGATTCTATAGAGGGATGACCATTCTGTGCAATGTCGTCAGACTCACAGACAGTAACAGTACTCAAGCAGGAAAAAGATTAAATAAAGCAGACATTTTACCATTTATTCCCTGGAAGACCTTCTTAAAATGGACCTCTTCTCTTAGATGCAGCCAACTAGCATTTGCTAGTGGTTCAGGACAGCTGTTCAGTGGACTAGGAGCAAAGATAAAACACCAGGACGCCACAAATTATCTTTGAGAAATGCACGTGTTGTTCAGGTTTGAACAATAGCTGTCGAGGCCCTACACGAGGACTTACCTTAGCACGGAGAAGCACCGAGCCATCATTAGCTAGAAGCTTAGAGCCTTCAGCTGCTATAAATCAGTAAGTTATTTGTACATGGAGAGGTGGGTGTTTAGATTTTTCTGAGAAGTGTTTTATAAATAGTGCTAAAGCTTTAAAAGACTGGAAGACATTGCTTTAGGTGTGATGTGAGATGAAACAGAAAGTGTGTGTGTGGGGGAAAGCATCTGAGATTTCTTAGTGTGTGGTCAGCACTTGTGCCACAAGCCTTAGTGTTTATATGCCCGTAACACCCTGTATTGAAGAAACTCAAAGCATTCAAAAATAACATCGCTTTTCTCATGTTCTTGCAATTACATATTACAAGCACTTTTATGGATGAGCAAACTGAATCATACAAAGTAACTCTTGCTTTGGGTCGTCCGGCAAGTCTGTGATAAAAGTAATCAAATCACAGCATCTGCTAGCCACAATTCCCCACTTCCCAGCTGCGCTCGCAGTATCTGCAAAGGCAGGACCAGGGTTAGTCACTCACAAGCCCTTTATCATCCCAGAATAATTTTATGCTCCTTGGGTCTCGTCTCAAAAGCCGTTAATGGGTTGGTTGCATACAGAAGTCCCATTTGCATCAAGTGCCTGTGGTAAGATGTACATTTTGTATAAAGTATAAGATTCAATGCGTGTCTTTACTCCAAACCAGAACACGACCTGCCTGATAGGAAAGAGTTAACTCCTGTAGGACCGAGGCAGCTATTCAGTACCAGGCCACCAGAAATACCTTCTACCATCCCAGGAAGACGATGTCAAAATGTGTCCCAAGGGAATCTGGAAACAAAATATTTCAAGGTCAAGGAGCAAGAAAGAATCCCAAATAACCCCCAGAAGTTTGCAGCAAGAGGTGGGGGGCATGTTTAGCAGTATGAAAGCAATTTGAGAGGACAAAGCGTGCCCTAACTGCATAGGCTAGATAAGCATCCACACCTCGTTAAAAGGATACTGACAGAAATTTTTTTGGGGTTTAGTTTTGCAGAAGAACAAATATAACTTTTTTTTAACTCATTTTCCTTTCTCTAACCTCTCTTGCCTGTCTTGTATGCCAAAAATGAAAAAACTTATTGGCTTCTGCATTAATTTAGCTGAAGTGAAAGGTGATTTCAAAATAACAGGCTAGCAGCAGGGCATTCTGTTCCTATCAGTGTGGTGATTCTTAGAAGGGAAATGTCTAGCATTTCTTCCGGGTAGCTACACAGAGCAGCGGGGTAGATCTTCACAAAGCTCTAGCAGCTTGTTTTGGAGCTTGGCCTGCCAGAGGTGGGACAGAAGAGCAGTGTTCAAATGGTCTCAAGCATGTGGCAAGGCACCAGGGAAAGCACCTGACCCTCTGGCAGTAGCTTTTGACAGTGTGACTCCTGATTTACCCATCCGTATTCAACAAGAGGCTTTTACTAAAGCTACCTACCTACCAGGAGGTCTGTTACAGCTGAATTCTTCTGTTTGCAGATCTGACAGGAAACATCAACTTTGAAGATAATATCCAGCTGTCTGTGTCGCTTCCCAGAACGTTTTCATTGCCTAGGAAAGACTGTCAAATTCAGGACAAACAAACTGCAAGCTTTCAGTCTGGATGAGGAACCTTTATTTCCAAGGAAGGTTAAATAAAAGTTTCACATTCTGTGATGCATTTTTGCACTTCCCTATAATTATGACAGCTCTTCTTGAATACACCATGTACTACTTTTTCCTCTCATTGTGAACGTTAGCTTTTTTAGTCCAGTCTTTTGTGAGATTTTGCTGATCTCCCATGGCAAAGGGACAACTTGTTGCAAGTTGATAAAAAGTAGTACCCTACTTTTCAGCAAGATGTTATGTTTAACTACCCTTCGGTATCATAATGACTCCTTTACTCTTTCTAAAGCACTGTTGATGTCCCAGGCTCTACACAGACAAGGCAGCGACCTGCCTGCAGCCCACACATCTGTTTGTGGCCTGACTTGCTTCATGAGATGCGTCAAATAGGACAATTTCCAGCTCTCCTGACACATCTATACTATCCTTAGAACTCTGATAATTTCAGAAGTGAATGTACTGGAATTGGATACGGTATTTTAACAGAGCTTTACCAATTTTTGGTTTATTTTGACAGAAGCAAGGTCTTTGCTACTTTGGAGACATTCTGTCTGAATCATTCTTTTTTGACAGCACTGCACTGGGAGCACACAGAGCACTTTATCCAAAATCTTTGTGCAGGAAGAGCTTTCCACAGCAGCCACCCATATTTTAGATATAATTGGCACTCTGCCTCACACCTGGTTTAGGGACATAAGCACTGGGCTGTAGTAGAATGATCTGGGTCCTGATACAGCAGTGACCTTACATCACTACTATCTTGTCAATCTTTAAGTCTTTAAAAAAACGTTGTCATTAAAGATCCTTTAGCGCGGTGTTGATCATGTGGAGTGTTAAAATTATATATGGACTGCTCCACAAACCATCCCACTCACCGTTGTCTCCTTGTTCTGAAATCTCTCTGTGAGTTTGTTTTATATCCAGCTGTTATGACCAAGTTAATTCCATATATGATTATCTTTACATTTAAAATTGCTTTGGCAAAATCCAGGCAATTTCCTACAACAAAAACAAAGCCAACGTAATCATAAAACTGAGAAAAAAAACAATAGCTCTTTGAATATGCCTTAAGAGGCTACACACAGCTGAGCTATTGTTACTAGCATAAGCGGAAAGCCAACATTTGATGGCAGCTGATACTTTAAATGCAGCATTGCCTTGAAAAATGTTCTGCTACCATACTTCAGGGAGATGCTAGAAAAAAATGGAGGCGTACATCTCTGTAACAGCATGATCTGCCCCTTTCTTTCAGATTCAGCCCTCCAGCTTCACCCTGCACCTTCAGGAGCCACCAGCAGTCAGCCAGATGAGAAGTCACTGAACCAGCTGAGCAAGCAGCTTCATTGGCACTGCTTCTTCAGCATGATGGGAGTGAGAAAGTTGGAAGAAAAACACTGGCAAGGCATGAGGTTTCTTTTAAAGATTTTGATGGTTTCATTTTATGCTCTTATAATTAATAACTTGAACCAGTTGGAGATGATAGATTTGAGGGACAGCATAAGTTACGGTGGACAACAGAGAAAGGCTGGACTTGATTTGGCTTTAAGAGTGTTAACACTCAGTAATTACTTCCCCGGGAAGCTTTTCATTAACTACTTACACTAAGTACTTGAATTTAAATACTTTAGTATGTGTCATAAGACTTAATTAACTTTGCTCATTCATAAACTGGTTAGGGTTGTTTATGCTGAAGTTCAGAATAAATTTTGTTTACCCTCCAATGACATTCCTTGCATTTCTATGTATTGTTTTTGTTATCGTTGTTATGCTAAAATCAAGCACACATCTGATTTGAAATTATTTAGGGAAGCCACATTGCACAGAAGATCAGGAACACACCTACATTAGACCTATGGAAACACAGGAGAAAAAACAGGGTACTGGTTTTTGTGTATTGAATTATTTACAGATCTAATTTAATCTGCAGTTAGTTTACTCTGGTGCTTCCCTCACTGTTAGTCTGGGGTCTCCAGGAGTGTTTCTGGCTGCTGAAACCAGAAACCCGCCTCAGAGATCTCCAAATTGTAACTGGGCAGGGAGACATCGTGAAGCAGAATAGAAGATTTTCCCACCTGGTTTAGCTTACAAACTCATTTAAGAAATAAGAGTCATAGTAATATGATTGCAATTCTTCTCTTTAACTGTGGTGTCCCTTACCTTTTACCAAATAATCCAACATGATTATGGAGGGAGTTGACAAAGATGTTTATTTGGCAAGTGCTAGCATAGAGATGGTAACATAATTTGTGGGTGCAGATGTGTTCATTTAGAGCAAGTCTGTAAAAGGGGGTGGTGTTTCGTTTATTTGTGGGGTTTTTTGTGTTTTGTTTGTTTTTCAATAAATATAAATTTGTGCTCTAAGTTCTACTAATGTCTCTCATCGAACAGGCTTTTCAGAAGACAAATTATCTTTGATAGTTATTTCTGACACAGTGCTACATGTCTTTTGAACATGGGTCAAATTGGGGGCATCATTTTTAGTTAAAACTTCTTGGTGTTCTTACCAGGGCCCTTTTTAGAAAAACAGTGGGGGCAAGTCAGGTATAGCTGAATAATCACTACCTTAAGTATTTCACAAATTAGTGTACAGTGTATTTTTGTTTCATTTTACCTTTTTAATTTTTGTCTTTTTAAGTGTCTCTGAGATGTCCTCTACTTACTTACAAAATATAAGATGTAGCATACACCAGATAAATTCCTAATAGAACTCCAATGCAATCAATGAAGATACATCAAGGAGGAACCTTGCTCTGTGCCACTAAACACTCAAAAATTTACTATGTGGCAGCTGGTAATTGATGCTTAAAAATTTCTGTTATATGTTCTTAAAGGAACTACATAGTTCCTGGAATGTTGATAGAATATGCTTGATTTGACATCTAAATGATAGGTAATAAACTGTTTACCAGTTACTTGCCTGCTTATTGAAAATAACATAGGCAACACCAAAATGAGTTAAGGTACTGAAATTTGAAAAAATGACTTACTTTGAAAACATCACATCAATTCCAGTTGAACACATTAAAATCCCCCGTAAATAATGTCATCATACTTTGTGTAACCCAGGAGGCCAGGTTTCCCATAGCAGTTGATCCACATAGCCTTGCAAAACCAGATACATTAATTGGTTTATGTTAATTTTCTGAATGAACTGTGTAAAGAAACACTGACCTGGATAATGGTGAGATATTTTTCAGTTTCTTAGAGCACTGCTGCCTGCATGTAATCAGGGGCTTTACAAGATGACTTTGTGTGTTTAGCTGTAGTGGGCTGACCCTGGCTGGACACCTGGTGCCCACCGAAGCTGCTCTGTCACTGCCCTCCTGAGCCAGGCAGGGAAGGGAAAAACTAAGGAAAGGCTTGTGGGTTGAGATAAGGACAGGAGCCATCTGGCATTGGCTCTGTCAGACACAGGGGAAGCTTCTAGCAGCTTCTCACAGAAGCCACCTCTGTAGCCCCCCCTGCTACCAAAACCTTGCCATGCAAACCCAATACATTATCTCTCTGAAACCTAAAAAAAGATGAAAGCATGCAAATTATTATTATTACTATTGGCTTTGTAGATCAAATAAAGAAAACATACATTTCCCTATTCATTAAAAAGGAGGCATTGAAATGCATGGGATGAGGCAGTACTCTGTAAGACAGTGTGATGCCAGGACTCTTTGGAAGAGGATATTTAGGTAAAGAGAGATAAAAAGTCTCAATTACCACGGGAAGAGAAAAGGTATGAAACAATATTGTGAAAAAACATAGAAGGCCTACTCTGGTTCCTGTCAAAACAAGTAAACAAAAACAAGTGTTCCCCCCACTTCACCTGCTTGAAGTTCAGACCTACCTCATGTCCATTCAGTGATTGGATTTAACTTACCTCCCTCCAGGGTGGTGTCCAAGGGGAAATAAGTTGAAATATGCCTGGCCACAGACATGTTGCTTCATCAGCTTAGCACCAGCAGTCGGATCCTGAGCTGTCTGGAGTTGCAGAGGTCACTACAGGGGTTGTTACCATGCTTGGGTGAATGTTAGGGAGAGGATCTAAGTCACCACTCACCCCTCAGCATTTTTCTTTAATCTGGTCTTTCTCACCTCCGTAGTCCCAGCCTGTAAAATCTGGTATTTCTTTGTTAGGATCCTCTTTACTTTCTTCCAAAGACCTCTGCTTCCCATAGGCAGAAAAGAGTGGCAGTTTATTTTGGTAATACAATAAATCCACAGCAAACAGCTCAAATAAGAAGTGTCTACCCAAATGAATGTAGAAATCAACAGTTGATGGAATTTCTGTGCAGCTCCCTGCTGGCCAAAGAACACATTAGCAGCATGCTCATTTCATCGTGCAAGTTATGGAAAAATACAGAAATTGATTGTTTGAAATTAGAAAGGCAAGACTAGTGATATATTGCAGAACACAACAACTCACAGTCCCCCTCCCTCCTGGAAGAAACTGTTGTTGCAGACTGGGAAATAAATTAATGTGTTTGCTCGTGGTGATGTCTTGTGCTAATGGGTCCTGTGGAAAGAGCAGCTCTGCACTCCCTGTGCTGATGGAGCTGTATGGGAAGAATGTGGAGTGAGGGAATAAGGGACTAGTAGGTGCTGGTCGGAATAAGATGCTCCTCAGAAATACTTCAAAATGATTCTTCAGTCATAACAATTTCCCTTCCATCCCACTGCCTATGAAAAACTATACACAATAAATTACATGTTGCAGTTGACTGTATATTAGCGGTAGCTGTTTGTAGAAAAGTATAGTCTGGATCATTTTCAGGTGGACATTCCCAGTGATACAGACCTCACAAACCAGGAGGTGGAATTTCTTCAAATTTTCCTCTTTTGCTTGAAAACAGCCACCGAGAAGCAGTTGTGGAAAATAGCAGGTCTAAAAGAAATCAGTTGAGAAAGTCACACATCTCAAGTCATGACCATGCAGAGCTATGGCAATTGGATTGCAGCCCATGCACTACACCAAGAGCTTTCAGTACAATTTGTATTTTATAATCGCTGTTCATTCAATTTGCAGTTCACATGGACTCTCATGTCCGGGATGGTCTGGCAACAGCAGTTCTAGTTATTTGTGTAGTTTTGTTTTATGTCCTATAGTAATTAATTCTGACGCCATTTTACTCTTCTCACTTACCCTGATATAGCAGGAAGGATATGTAGAAGTTGATCTGTACCAGACACGAAGCATCTATCTGTTAAACATATCAGAGGTCATTTTTGTTCTAAAAGCCCAGTACATTTTTACTATAAAGAGCAACATAACAGAGTAATGTTCGAAATCAAGAGTCAGGAAGAAGTATGTCTTTATTAAAAGCTTTATTTCCAATTTTTTTTTTTAGGTGGAAGTTTGTGTTAGGAAAGGCCTTCAGGACATTGTAGAAACTAAATCAACAGTAGCAGAGAGGATCGTGCCTGTGCTTTCTACTACACATACCCAAATCTGTTCTTAATACTTTCAAAAAAATCTAGTACAGATGATAGGTACTCTCAGCTCAACTGCCACCCTGCTTGCCACTGCAAGTTAAACTATAGCACCCTTACGTAACAATGTAAACTTTAATTTTACACATTACACTTTGGGGGTCAGGGAGGGGAACTCCATGAACAGCCCTGTTTGTGGTAAGGATTTTGAAATCATGAAAATTGTAATAACGTATGCAAAGGAAAAAATAACACTGAAATAATGCAAATGTCTGTAAACATAGATATATATTTTATTAGTCTATATGCATGCATTCATATATAATGTATAAAATGCATGTGCCAATAATAAAGGGTGAAAGCCAGCATCTAGCAAACCATTTCTTAATGTTATTTTTAAAGGAATTTGTCAGTATGCATACTATGATCACATCCTCATGACAATTTCCAACAGCCCTGAGTTGCATCATTTTGGAGAAACTCGCAGTTTTAGATGTCTCAGAAAACCAAGACAAGCAGGAAGGTCAAAGTTCAGATGTAAGAACTAAAGAACTGAGAGACTTCCGAGCCACGTACACTACTGACGTAACTGAGGTATCTGCAAGGTAAAAATTGAAGCTGTCATTTTCAGGTAATATCCAATTAAAAGATTAATATCCACTACTGTTCTGCTTACAACCAGCACAGTTATATAGTCTTTGCTGCCCCAGGAAAACAGTTCCCACTATTGTTTCTTATGATGGAGAAGGCCTGCTGATGCAGCCCAGCTGCTGCATGGTAGAAGCTACAGGGAGCTTGTCTTCATCTGGGTTTCTTAATGAAGCCACAGTAAGTCACACCCCATTTTAGCAGTGCAGACAAAAGCAGCTCTTTGGCAGGCTCCTGACTGCTGCTCTCCCTCCGTCCCACCCCCCCTGGCTGCCCACCAAGCAGCTGCTGAGAATCTGGGATCAGGGCTTCTGTCTCCACACAAAATGCCTGTTTTGCCTGGCTGCCCTGCTAGCCCGGGTGCTCAGCCAGCTTCTCCACCAGTCTCCTTACCATCACACAGCCAGCCCCTGGGAAAAAAGAGGTGTTCTGGGATAGAGCTAGCCTAAGTAGCTGTAAGCTGCATAGGCTCCAGGTTAATTCAGCTCAGTACTTGCCTGCTTTCCAGCATCTATAAAGGCCATAATGTCCTCCCACAGCTCCCCCGCCACCAACCGAAGGCAAAGACAGGTTTTCCCTTATTTGTGGATCAAAGCATATTAGTATAAAGCACTAGAGTACAAACAGCAAAAGCACTGTTAAACCCAGTAAAAACGTGCTTGATAGCAAAATATTGACTATCACTGGTGATACTCTCATAAGTCATTGCTTGATAGCAGCAGAGTTCAGGGTAAAACCATGCCTTTGAGCCAAAAACCCCAAAAACCCCTCTCTGCCAGGGGCTAGGAGAGGAAGACTCATCATTCTTCAGCCCATTCTTGGCTATTGTCAAATGAAAGTAAAAGAAAGGGATGGGAGAAATGGAAGAAAGAAAATGCAGAAAGGAATTGTTAGTTTGAAGGAAAACATGAGAGAAAGTTATATGTAAATATAGCAATAAAAAGCAGAGAGAAAAACAACTAGAAATGTATGGAAAAAAGGGGTAGAGAAGAAATGAAAGAGAAAATGGAAGAAATAAAAGAAAGGACTGAGGCAGCATGTCAGGCTGTCACAGTGTTTTAACATTGGCAGATTCTTTCAGTACCTTGGTACCTGCTTTCTTGCAGCACAGAATTCAGTTGACAAAACCGTCACAGCAATTCATGCTGAGGTACGCGCAAAGCCAACTCTGCTGGATCGCAGCAAGTGCTGCCACAGCTGTGCCCTGTGCGTTGCAGTGCTAGTGCCTCACTTTCTGCTCACTCCATTTCTAGCCCCTCTAGGGCACTTCCTTTTGTCAGGGGTAGTTTCCTTCTGGCTTTCTAGCCTCAGCTGAAGGCAAATCTCTTGTTACTTTGGCTAGCGATTGCCTAGGTCCACAGCATGCTAGAAGCACCACTTTCTACTCTAGCAATGCATTATTTTCCACCTTCTCCATCACAATTGGATGTGTACACACATGAACCAGAACAAAGAGGAATTAAAGCTCTTCACTTAACTTGTTTTCCAGTTCGCAGTGCATGTATCACTTAACGCTCTAATGACAGCATGGAAGCAAACCAGGTACCCATAGCATCTTGAACAACATTTCCACACACAAAATTAAAGACATGCAAAATAAGCGATTTTCTCAGTTTTCTTGGCTTCACTCTTGCTCCCACATCAGTATGCACTGCATAGCGGGACCTTGCTTTGGCTTTCTATACAACTAGAAGGCATTGAAACAGCACGCAGAAGTGTCATCAACAGTCTGCCCAGTTTGGGAGCTGTTTCTCCACGTGGCAGACCATGGAGCTGTACCCCATGGAAACCCGAGGCTGTTCACTGGCAGCTGCCTCCGTAAGGAGCATCCTTGCCTGCAAGACGGAGCTTCCAATTGATGCAAACCTAACCCAGGAGCTGCATCCCCCACATCAATAACTGTAGGTCCAGCACTACCAGCCCACACAGTGGTATCGGTCTGATCCACACAGGATCGTATTGTCATTGAATTAGAGCGTGGTAGTAATGTCAGTCCTGTGCTGCCTCCAAAGGACAAAACATTTGAACCTGTCCCCAGCCTGTCACAAAGTTTCAGTCACAGGTTTTGGACAAGATTTGAAGGATCAGGTGTTCCAAATGATCTGATCCAGCACAAAGCCCTAAGTTACAAGTACCATATTGTTGAACTGCATCTCCAAAGCCAGCTTTTACTTGTTATTTTAGTTGATGAATGGGGATTCTGAAAATTGCCTATGGAGACACACACAGGTGCAAGAATCTTCACCTGTACATCACCTTTTCATGTAGGGGCTGGAGATAATGCGGAAAGGAATGTTAAGTAGTAAGAAGAATGGTAGTTTATCATAGAAGAAGTCACAAACCAATGTGTTTGTTCTTAGACAAGGTTACTGTTGATGCCAATACAGCTGTGGATCACCCAGCTTTGTTGGGGTCTGTACAAGCCACGTACCAGTCCTAGTAAATATGAACACTGAATTACCTGGGTTTATACTAGCAAGGTATCCAAATATCATACTGGGTGCACCACTGAAATCAGGGGAACAGCCTCTGGTACAAGCTTAATGCAGGGTCAGGCTCACTCTTCCACAGCAGAATTAAGTTGCCTACTTTCAGTGCACAGTGGCAAGGCAAGAAATAAAAACCACAGCAAAGCCAAAAACCCCAAACAGGTTCTAACGAGAGATCACTTCACACAAAGAGAGCCTTAAGCCCGTTAATCCTGCTGGCCAGCATCAGCCTAATTTGAGCAGCCTTTGCCCATTACACAGAAAAGAGTGAGGAACATGCTACTGGCTAAGGGAAAAAACAAAGAAACCCACCAAGAACAGTAAAAACAATGACCTGGAGAACACAAATAATTCAGAAGTTGAAGAAGCAGACATTTGATTAAAGTGGGAAAGGAAACTAAATTGGATGAGGGTTAAGTATGACAATGCAGTGATGAGGCACCAGAAGAACAGAATTAAAGGAGTAGCGCAGAAAGGGTTTCATATCAGGTGGGACAGAAGTGTCACTAGAAAGAAAGGTAAAAAAAAGAAAACAGTTGACAGACCAAATATGACAGAATAAATGAAAAATAACAACAGCAATGAGAAAGGAAGGGAATAAAATATGCCAGTACCTCAGACTGATAGCAGAAAAATTTACTTAACACTCTCATGGAAAAAAGTCATTATCTCACAGCTAGTAAGTATATCAATGTGCACATCATGGCTGTCTTCCTGAAATGATTCTTGAAATCTCTATTTTGTCATGTAAAGAAAAAAAAAAAAGGGATGTATTGAATGAATCTTTCAAAATAATTTCTCAAGACATACACATTTAAAGTAGTATTATATGCTCCGTCAAATCACCAAAAAGGCTGTTTCTGTGGGGTTTTTTTGCTTCCGGGATGCTGTGAAGAGAGTTGTTAGTGGCACATAACCACATAACCGTAATTTTTCTAGGTATGACTGAGTATGAAATTGTGTCACAACAGGTAGAGCACCAGAGGTGTTAACTACTCAGCATAGCTGTAGACTAAGTAAGTTTATTTTTTAAGTTATAACATCTATTTTTGGAAACACTACCCCATAAAATATCAGCTATAAATTATTCAGAGCTGTCCATAAACACAACAACATACAAAAAGAGAAAACTCCTTTCTAAGTAACTCATAATCCATCTTAAACCAATTCCAAGGCTGAAACAAGTTTAAGTACAAAATGTTAAAATTTCATTAACAATTTTACCAGTTAGAAACTCTGAAATAACTTTCTGTGCTATTCTAAAAGGTCCCCCACTAATAAACTCCATTAGTATCTCTGTAGAATCAATTTGTTATGTGTACGCATTATTAACAGCTTTGTAAACCCATGCTAACGACTTTGGTATTGTCCCCTTCCAGAAGCCACTGAAGACCAATGAAATACCTGACCACCTGTGGATTCCACTGCCCTCTCCCCCTCTCCAAAAAAAAAAAAAAAAAGAGCATATGCAATCCTTTACCTAGAAGTGGTGGATAACCTGGAGGAGCTCCTGTCCCCATCTTCCCTCACTGGGAGTGAAAGGGCAGATGGTGTCACCAGGAGGGCAGTGACACTGCTGGTGCCGCACACTGGTGATCCCTGGAGCCCATGGGAGGGCCTGGAGGGCACAGCATGCTGCCCTTTGCACACTGCCTTGGTCTATTCCCCTGTGACAAGAAAGAAGGCATCATGTTTTTTCCACCAACATGCATCCAAAAGAGAAAATACAACAACAACAAAATCACAAACATGACTAATGCACAGCCCCTTACACTCTATTTTGCTTCTAAAGCATCTTTTACCTTGTCTATAGCTCTGATCCTCAGAGGTGGTGGTGGTGCTTTATATCTCAACCTGTGTAATAATCCTGGTGTTTCTGTGGGCAAGGAAGCTGACACCATCTCTCTTCCCCACGTGGAAGAGTTCACATGCAGCAGCTATCTTAAAAGTCCACAGCTCATAGCTCTTTACAAATCAGCAACTGCAGGCAACAGAAAATTAGGGTTGAAAATAATGACCATGAAATAATGTGGGTTTTTTTTTTCCTTGTGGAAGCACAGATGGCTTCCACATAAAAAGCAAAGTCTGTGTCACTCCATATATCTGTTTTTGTGGTATGGGATGGAGGCTTGAGCATTCAATCTCCATAATTTTACAAATAAAATAGTTTTCTCCTAAATTACATCTCTGAACTCAGTTTTTCCAGCAGCTTATCCATGCACAAACTAGTATTTCTGTAGCTATGAAAACCAGTTGTGGAATATCAAGGAAGTTAGTCAGACAATATGTTGAAAATTATGGAAGGTGATCTGGTACAACAACTTCAGAAAAAAAAAGATTCATTCAATTTTATGTAACACAACCACTAAAGTAGTTATAGTCCTAACTTATTTCAGAATGCACGTGTGTGTATTTATAAAAAATGGAAAACCCTCAAATCAATTTATTGAAATCTGAGAGAGAAGCAGCCAGGGATACATCTGATTCTCTGTACAGCCTCATGACTTATTTTATTTGAGGTTTGCTCTCAAGGGAAGAACAGGCATGGAGCTTTCCAGTCACTGAAAAGTCATGTGTGTCTTGTTCAGACTAATTTTTTTTCTCCTCACCTAAAAAAGCAAGGGAAAAAAAAGGAAGCAAACAGAAGGAAAATGCTATAGAACATGAAGACAGGCTCATGCAAACACACACAGACAAATTTTAGGTAGCCAAACGTCCTGTTTTTCCAAGCATGTTTCAGCAGTCACAGGCTTTCTTGCTCATCTATCTATATTTTTTAATAATGTTTTCTCCTCATTCCTATTGTTTTTGTAAAAACCAATGATGTACTTGAAAATGCCTTTTGGAGGCAACCCTGCAAGTTTCAGCAGTTTAGCTGTCTGTAACACTAAGGGCACTCTCTGTCAAACATGGCTCTGCTGCTTGCTTTAGATCCCATCCCTCTGATTGTGCCTGCAAAAGCATCTGACACTCTTGGTTCAAACCTGTGAGAACATAAACTGTGCTCCAAAATAGAAACATCTTCAGATATCAAACATTTACTGGGGCAAGAACAACACTGAAGGGATCCATGAATTACCACCACCCTTGTTAGCAATCTCCTGTAATGGGGGATCACCAACAAGATAAATTCTATTTAAACTTAGAGTTACCTCTCACTTGGCTTAGAAGATGCAGAAATGTGCCTTCCTGACGCAGAAGGACCTCAAAAATGCTCTTCTGTGCAGGATTACAAGAGGTTAACATAGCCCACAACATTTAATGAGTATGGAAACAAGGGGTCTGGTCACAGGTGCAGAATGTGAAAAACCAGTTACACACTGGTTTCCTCTACCTTTCCTGTAAACAAACCAACCCACAACCCAAACCCAGCTGATTTGTAGAGAGTCATTTACCCTCAGATAGTCTTGACAATAAAGTGCCAGTACTAGTTTCAAAAAAAAAAAAAAAAAAAGCAAGAAAAAAGGAAAAACACCCCAGTGCTAAAGGAAAATTGTTCTGACCCGGTGAGGTTTTCAGCTGTAAGTCTGTCTCTCAGCATTTCCCATGTGCTCTCTAGTAGCTGAGCAGCAAAGTAATTGGAAGAGAGGAAAAAATGGATGGGGGGTGGAGGAAGAAGTAAAATTTGTGGAATCTGGGTAATCTGTTCAAAGAATAAAACTCCAATGCAATAATCACCTGTGTAATTATTTCAAAATAACTCCATGTTCAGACACATTTATTTAAGAATAATTTTGCTTTCATCAAGCATAAATCTGAAAGTGGATTATACTGATCTGGACTAAGGGACTCCTTTTACCCCCAGAATAAGATTATGCTCCAAGAAATCATCCAGATACAAATACTGCACTATAAATCTACAACCTACCTTAATTTTAAGGTGTAGACCTGTGCTTTGCAGAAGGACAAAGTTAAAAATGATGGCTGCTATAAATATTTTCAAATGATACTTTAGTGGCTGCATTTTAGTTCATGAACAGGGCAGCAGCAATAATCTGGAAAAATCTCCAAGCCTCCATCAATTGCCAATCGTTGCTTAGTTCAGTAGACCTAGATCAGTGTGATACTGACTGGAGTAATGCTGTGGGGACAACAGTGGCTTTCACCCGGTGCAAATCAACATGCCAACAGACTTATGCCAATATATTTTGGATGTCTCCCTAATGACCTGGTATTTTGTTTCCACACATCCCAGCTGGCCGATCTACCTTTCTGTTGATGGCTTGGGTAACCAGGGGCGCCCACATGTTTGTTTCCAGGTGTTCACCCACACGTCCAGCTGGAAGGCCTGGTAACAACCAGAACAGCCAGGCCCATCTTGAAGAAGATTTTCTTTCCTGCTGCCTCACTCTACTTTATTACCTGTGCCCCTGAAATATTTATAAAGCTGCACTGTCTGCTTAACCAATCACATCTTTTAAACTTATTTATGAGGGATGACAGATGGGGTCACCAGGCAGGGAAAGACTGATAGATGGTGCGAGTGTATTATCACACCAAGATGGCATGAAAAAAATCATTCTTTGATTATTAAGAAAGAAGATTCTCCTACCATAGATAAACAGACCCCACTATCTGCTGCACCTCCGTCACCCTCAGTACACGGGGAAGAGCTGCCAAATCAGGAAACCTTTATTGCTAATTTGCATTTATTCAGCTTATAAAAATGCATCTACTAAAGCTCAGAGGTCATGGAAGAATACTTATTTACAAGTCCCTTGGCAGAAATATCTTTTTCATAGCTTACATGTCAGTGGTAAGCAGCATCAGTGAGAGACTTAACCATTTCATCCCTTTGAAGGTTTAACTCTTTTTGAATAACTACACTAGCTCAGATACCAGGTGGGTCACTTGCACAGGCTTTCCTGTACTGCTCAATCCAGATCCCCAGCCTTGCTCTTGCTCCAGCAGATCTAGATTTCAGAGTGCATCAAGCAATCCACTCACCCCCATCTCTGCATCCTCTTTGTGAAGCATATTGCAACTCTCTCACCTCTTTAGGTCTCCAAGAGCAACTAGGCCTGGGTAGGAGCTGGAAAAGGGGAGCCACTCTGTTCATGAAAATATACCTTTCTATGGCGCTGTGAACAAGGGGTACAGATTTAAAGTCCCAGAACAGGGTCAGCTAAGCTCTGTCACCTTCCCTCACTGGGGCACACAAGGCTTTTTGCAGTGCACTGAGGGGGAAGTGCTTTTGGAAAGGAGTCAGGCTTCCTCCACAAAAAATGGAAACCTTTACCTGGCAAAGGAGGGACCCAGGAGAGCAAGTTGCACGTTCTCATTGTTCTGCACGCCAAGCAGCCGAGCATCAGCCTTGGAGGCAGTGCTGGTTTGTCCATGAGGCTCGGCAAGCTGACCAGAAGGTAGTTCCTCCACGTGTCAGTGACCTTAAATTTAAAAGGAGCAAGGCAGTGAGCTCAGGAGGAACGAGAAAATCCTGCGGTGGGAGCAAAGAATGTCCCTGCAGAGCCATGAGCTCAAGGGATGGAGCACCACCTGCAGACTGGCTGTTGTGGCCTTGCTGGGACACCTCTGCAGCACCATAGGATGGTAAATGTTACACCCCCCTGCCCAGGGGGTGCAGCCCAGCCCTCCCACTCACCAGCTCAGACAGACAATACCATGGATCCATCTTTAAAGGGTGAACACTGGGAGCGATGCCAGGGGTGTCAGCAGCCCTCTCACCAGCATCTGCTTGGCAGGATGCAGAGGCGCATCCACACCATGGAGGCACCAGGGCCTCTCGCAGGGTGACCCCACTCCAGCACTGTTTCTTTTAGGCGGTTTCACCCTCACAGCCCTTCCAGAGCTGCGATATGCAGGGGGGAAGGTGATGACTTCTGAGGTAGAAAAGCTATTTGCAGCGTGCCCCTGCAGAGAGCATGCCGCTGTGCTGCATCAAGTATGATGAGATCTGGCGGGGAGTCACATCTCCTTCCTCTTTTGAAGGAAAGCGCCTCAGAAATATCACATTAGGAGCTTCCCTCCCCCCTTCCTTGCCATTAAAGGCAATTTTGTGTAGCTATTCACCCTAGGTTCACATACTTTGTGCCTGAAAACAAGCTGTAGAAAAGCTCGTTTACCCAGACTTAAGGACAGTATGCAGGGGCAGTGTGCCCATCCATACTTCTGTTGTTACAGTCCTGACCCCCAGTGTAACTAGCCTGGGCACGGTGCTGGTGATGAGCTCACGGGAGATGCGATGGGACTGCCAAAGCTGCAGTAAAATAACCCTCCCTCCCTGGCACACAGAGACCAGTTAGCGGACAGGGTGTTGGTGTCACCACCCTCGTCCTTGCCATTTCTAACAGCTTGGTTATGTCTGAGCATCCCCCTCCTCTTCTCCCCTTGACCACACGGGCAGCAGCCTTTGGTTGAGTCCCCCTGTAAGAAATCGGCAGCCAGGAGCAAAGACTTTTCCAGAACTAATACAGGAACAAGTAGTTCAGCCAGCAAAGCATTTACTATCCGGCAATGACTGTCAGGCACCAGTGTCCAGTCTGCTCGCTGTTTATTCATCACCTTGTTTCTCCAGCTGAGGTATTTCAGTTCCTTTCCCCAGGGTCTCCGTCTGTACCATGTCTGCACTACAACCCATTCTGTGCGCCTGGCCCAAGGGACACGTGGCCACCACAGCACTGCAGCCCCTGCACTAGCACCATGTTGCCTTTAGAGCAATTAGTTTACTCTTATTTATTTTCCAAGGCTCTCGAAGGAGCTGTTGCCAGATGCTCTTTCAGGTATGCCCTCAGCCCTTGCAGACAGACAGATGTTTCTGGCAGGGGGCTGTTGTCTCCTGTGGCCTTTGAAGGCACAGGCTCGGGCTGTGGTGCAACCAGAGACCCTTTGTTGTACAGAGAAGCTCATGTTTATATCTCTGAGCCCGGATACAAATTCCAGCTGTACATACCACCAGGCTAAGGGCAGAAACCATTCATGCAGTCACATAGCTATATATCACTATAAGCACGCAGACACCTTTTTGCTACTAGATAACAATGTTTATCTTTCTTACTCTCCTTCACAATACCCAGCTGTTCTCTCATGTCCTGCCAGGTCCCCCATTCTCCATCCTCCTCTCATATATCTCTCTTCAGATATTCTCTATCCTCATCTCTCTTATCTCCTATCAGTAATGGTCAGACATTCTCCGCACTCCTCTCACACATGTCTCTTCAGACATTCTCTATCCTCCTGTCCCACAGCCTCCTGCCTCCATCAGCACCTCTGCCCAAGCTCCTGGTGAAACTGTGCCGCACCACTGGAGCGATAATTTAACTGGATCAGTCTTTGTAAAGAGCAGCTGCCCCCTTGGGTAAGCCCAGCTTCTCCTGACAAGGGAGCTTCCCCTGCCTGTGCCCGGCCAGCTGCCGGGGACAGGCACCGTGGCTGCTTCTCCACCATGTCCCACAGCCTGGCCTCTGGTTGTCCAGTCTCCCACTCCAATGGGAGACCACAGCCACAGTACCGCATTGCCTCCAAGGACCAAAGATGTGCTTCATCTTCAGTCCTGTCTAGTCTTTAATTTCTTTCTCATTCTGCTTGCTAGAAGGCACATGCTGCACTTCCAGCCAGACAGTCCCTCTAGCCACACTACCTAATCACTGTGTGAATCACACACCTTCCTGGTGAGGAGAGGCAAAGCTGCTCCTGCACTACCTCTAACTTCCCCTGCTACTTCCACCAACACCTCCCCCCCCCAAAAAAAAAAAAAACCACAACCAAACAAGTCCCTATCCATGATTTTTTTTTTTTTTCTTTTTAAAGCTCAGCTATATAGTTAGGATCAGGAGTCTATCTGGAGGTAGCTAGAATCATGAAACTTCATTGTTAATCAGCCAATGACTTTGGCTGGGATGACATTTTCCCAGCTATTTTTAGAGTATGACTCAGGCACTGCGCTATGGAGCCTGCAAAATCCCCGTGGGCTGATACCAGAGCCTCATTCAAAGCTGTGCTGAAGCATCACACAAGAGGGAAAGGGAGTCAAAGCGGGCAAAGGCTTCTGTTCACCTGCCTTTGGGGCTGTCTTTAGAAAAGCAAATAAATAGGGGAAACAAGGTGTTATGGCGATGCAGTGGGATATTAGGAACTGGAAGGGAAACCCTCTTACATGGCTCTCACGGGAGCATTTCCATCATGTGCTATTGTGCTGGTGGAAACAAACCCAGAGCCTTGCAAGTGCCCGCTCCTAGATGGGCAGCTGAAAACGCAGATGAGAAGTTTGGAGGTTTTTTCCACAGCCAGTCACACGGGTAATTGAAGCCCCTACTTCCCTGCCCATATGAGAGTCTGCTGTTCAAGTCTTCGCTCTCACCTGGTCTCCAGTTATTGTCTTGAAGAGACAACCCACAGACTCAGTTAGTGCCTCTGTTTGGTGGGGTCCAAGGACGCAGGAGCTATTGGGGAAAGGAAAAAGGCATCAGTCTTGTGAACTGCCTTGTTCTCATGCATAACTGTTGTATGTCACTGCGGGGGGGGCCGATGGGGATATCCTTGGAGGCTACATTTTGCACATATTTAAACCCCTGTGTGGTCTTTGAGACCTGCCAGATGAAGCAGCACACCACTGGAGAAGCCATTCCTGCAAGCTGCGTTTCTCTTACAAAGGATAATGCAAACTGAGCTCCCATCAATCAGCTCTAATACAAGTCAAAAGTAGTCACCACTTTATAAGAATTAAATCTCTGTTTTCTACTGTCCCCGTGTTTTATTTAATAGTGTGTGCGTGTATTGGCGTTTTTTTTTTTTTTTTTCTTCTTTCTGGTAACAAAGTAGATTTAGTCTGAAGTGCAATGGAAAGGAAACTCTGGCTGTGTACCAGAAAGAAATCATCTAAGCAGTTATTGCTTGACATGAGCACCCTCAAGTATGTTTCCAACTTGAGTGTAAGCAGGCAGCAAGGCACCTCCGTGCCCAGTCTGGACATGGGTAGCCAGGAAGCTCCACAGGGGTGGTGAGGCCAGGAGCACACACACACACACCCCCCCCGCCCCCAAAGAGCCTGATCCTCCCTGTACTCTGAAAAGGGAAGCAGTAAAAGCCACTGTAGCCACATCCACAACACTAAGCTGTTACAACACACACAGAAACGGTGTGCAGGGAAAGGTCAAGCTGTCCTCTTCCTATTGCCCATCCCCTAGCTCCCGTGCTTGCTCAGCCTGCTAATATCCATCAAACAGGGTTTGCTGGGCTGCTTATTACAGCAATGTGTTAACTACAGCTTAAAATTAAAAAAAAAAACAAACGCTAGAGCTCTGTAACACATCATAGTTAAAATTAATCATTTCCTTAGTGCCACGGTGCAACCAATTACTCCTTGACCACAGACACGTGTCAGGGGCATAGGTCCAGGCAGCTGCTAAGGCACCGCAGCCACCCTGCTGCACTGGGGTAGAGGCAGTGGCAGGAGAGGGGCTGTTAAAAATGCCGCCCCTCCACCATCTTCCCAGCCTGCACGGCCAGGCACCGCATCTTCCCCGCCACCTTGCGCCATCCAAACCGCCTGTGCCCACTCCCCTGCTTGCTTTGAGATGCCAGCCTGTTGTTCCCCCCCGCCAGCAGAAGCAAGGGTTTCCTTCACTTCCTACCCTGTTTCTTGAACATCTTTCGATTTTATTGCATGCACGTGATCCTCCCAGCCCAGCGCTGCGAGGGAGCCGGCTGAGCCTGCGGCAGGGGCAGCCTGTCTCCAAAGCCAGCAGCACCGCATTGATTTCTACCAGCCGAGGGTCTGGCACTCGGCCTTCCTGAGGAGATGTTACGAGCGAGACATAAAACATTCATAGCGTGTGTAACTGGGCACTGCAGTACTACGCATGGATGGCAGAAAGCCTTTCTTCTGGACCGCACCAGCCAACAAGGGCTCAGTAGAAAGCTTTAAGCCCAAGGAACTTGTGTTTTGGTTTGTTTCCATCCTATAATTATTTTAATTCTACCTAGTACAGCTACAAATGTTACCTGTGGCACCATCATCTCAAGCAGCAGCAAATCCCACAGATCAATAGGACATTGCATTGTGGTATTTCCTTTCATTGCTTTTAGATTTCATATGTTTCATGCCTTTATCTCAGGCAGGAGTAAATAACTAGATGATTGTTTTCTGCAGTGCTATTTTACACGTCTCCTAAGCTTCCTGTACAAACCAAGTAACCAGATATCCATCTTTAATGGGGTAGAAAGTGCTTTGTATTCTACAAAATTTACAGCTCTCCGGGTGCTTCTTGTGGCAGATACCAGTTTTCTGAGGACTGACTAAAAATGCCCAGAGCACTGCAGACACAGGACTGAACACCAGCTAACACAAATCCCAGTGCAATTTCCAGCCCCCCCCTCCCCTCCAGCTTGCCAGGCAGCCGTGGCTCCCCTGCCCTCGGCAGCTCCCCAAGACTGGCTGCAAGAGGCACAGCCCTTGATATACAGCAAATACACACCACCAACGTGGGTTTCGCATTGCATCACTGTAGGGCAAACAGCCCCACCACCACATTGCCCAGGAACCTGGGCTTGTGATGCTCCAGGCATGCAGGCAAGCGGATGATAAGTGAAGGTGGATGATAACCACCACTGTGAGAGGCAGGTGGCTGCCGGGCCTGAATTTCTGTAGGTACAAACTGTACAGAGACTATAGACTGTCCACAGCCAAAGAGCAAAGATACTGTGGAGAAAAAAAAATAATCCCAAAGCAAAAAACACCCACCATACTCCCAGCTCATGCATACACACCCCAAAGAGAGAAGAACCTTTTCCTTCGCCTTTTGTATGATAAGCAAAAACCAGGTCAGAGCTGCATGAGCACCGTCAGTGCAGGAAGGTGTTGCTGCAAAAAATAGCTCCTCCTGTGTGATCAGAATATGAACATCTGAAAACTTGCACTAAAAGGGTAGAAGGAAAAATGCACTTCAAAATACGTCAGAGCAACCAGTCTGCCTTTTACTAGCAATTTGCTGCTAGCTCCTGGATACTTCAGAGGGACACCACAGAGAACTCCTGCCCTTCCTCTTCATGCACTGCCTAAAATGCATTTAGGAATTGCTCCCTGCAGAGGAAGAGGGACTGGGAAAGGCACTGGGAGGCCCATACCCAGTTGGACTGGTTTGAATGATGCTTGCGTTTATCCAGTTTGCCAGACTGGGCATCAGCAGCAGGAGGGCTGACTGATGGGTGACATTTTCCCTCGGGCTAGAACATTGGGAGGGAGATGAACCCTTTCCACGTGGCAGCCCCAGGCTTTGAGCATCCCCAGGGGTGGGTGGGTGGGTGACCTTTGGCAGCTGTTGAGGGCTCAGACCTGACCACCAGCTGGGGCACATTCCCTGCTGAAGCCATTGCACACACATAAGTGTTGCTGGGGTACAAAGAACAGAGGAGGCTGTCTCCTCTGGTATGCGCAGGACCTGCGAGGAGGAGGTGGCTCTCCCCTTCCAGCTTCAGCAGCTACACACGTATGCGGAGAAGCCGAAGCAGCAGTGACCAAGGGAGCCTGCCTTTACGTGCCCCAGGTCATGGAAGTGAGCCCCCAGGCATCAGTGGCCCCCTGTGGCACTGAGGGAAGGCAAACCCCTCTTCCCATGACCACGGAGCAAAGAGGCCATGACAGACGTGCTTACCAAAGAGCCCAGTGGTGTCACCCAGGACACAGCCGCTGCGGTTCAGGGACACCCAACTCCCTGTGTGGCAGTGCTCGTGGGTGCAGCAGCTGCTGGTCCTTGGGGTCAGGCTGGAGCTGGGGTCCCCCATGCCAGCCCTGGGCTCAGCAGTGCTGCTCCTCTGTGCACAGGGCAGAAGCCAGGCAGCTTCCTGGGATGCAGCACTTGCTAGCATGGGTGCCATGAATCTGTGGTCGTTCTGTTACATTTTCTAAGCTCTTTTCCTAACTGTCCCATGAGTGCCTGCACCCAGAAATGCTCTGGAATCCTTTGCATAGGCGAAGCCAAATGCTTGCATTTGCTCTGCTATTACTGTGGGCTTGACCCACCATCAGAAGACCCCTCTGAGCTTTCTGCACCTGCCATTTATCCAAACCACTGCTCCCAACATACAACTCCGCAGCCTCTTTTCCCTCCCCAGTCAGTTCACATGCAACAGCACCACCTCACTGCTGGTTTTTTGTGTCCTGTCCCCTTCTCTCCTCGTTTCTTCTGCTTTGCCAGTTGAACTACGTCAGAAAAGGCACCACACATCCCAGAGATTTCGAAATACCCTGCTCCATTGTAGCCAATTTTAAGAGACATTTCTTTAAGGCGTAACTCATCTGCAGCTGTCTGCATGCAATAATTTGTTGCCATGTGACAAGCTCAAAGTCAGGTCAACACAAAGAATTACAGCAGTAATGGAGAAGAGGCAGGGAAGGAGAAATGCTCCTGAACATCTAGACTTCTGCAGAAGCAAGCAATAAATGAGGTCTAAGCCTAACCTAAGGAACAGGAGGCCCAATTGCAACCTCACTGAGTGGGAGTCTAGAATAAATGCATCAACACCTGTGGGGCTGCAACAGCAAACTGGATCTGACCAAGAGGCTCCAGGTTGGGGAAAAAAAAAAAATCATACGAAGGAAGCAAAATTTAGGGGACTCCATCCACTGTCATGTCTTACACATGTGGGAAACAAAGGTACCCAGCAGGTCTGGCTCCTGCTGCCTACTCCTCCATCAAACTCAAAACGACCTGTCACATGGGTCTCTCCCACCAAGTTGCTGCCCCAGCTCAAGCTACTGGTCTTCTTCAGCCACCAGCATCCCTCCAGCAAGGGGGCCACAAACAACACCTCCTGCACAGCTCTGTTGAGCCCGTGCTCTCACAGCTCACACCAGTGGTCCAAGACCATTGATTCCCAGCTCCAATGTTTAAAAGAACCCCAAACAAACCCCTCTTCCTTAACATGCATAACACTGAACCCCCCCTCAATACAGCTAACCCCCGAGATCTTTATTTAAAAAAAAAAAAGTATTTTAACATGTTGCTTTCAAAGGTTCTTTTGTAAAAAAAAAAAAACAAAAAACCAGCCAGCAGTGTGACCTTCTTCTGAAGAGGAGAAAATGGAAGCATGGATATTTTTTTGAGCTTTAAACACTTTAATAAAAGCTCTCAGTCAGGTCTTTGGAGTAACTGCAGTTTCTGTACCCCTTGTTCAGTGTCAGAGGGCCACAGTCCTTTGAAAGGGGGTAACCAAGTTAGTGAGAAAGGAGCAATGAGGATGACCATGTTTACAGTAAATTATTTAAAGCAAAAGAAAAGCATTTGACTTCCTGGCTATCAGCAAGCATTATATAAACCAAAAGGCAGGAGTAACCTATGTTTCCATCCAAATTTGAGAAAAAAAAATAGGACAGATAATATTTCCTAACACCAGCAAGAGTAACAGTATTTAGGGACATTTCTGGTGTTACAACCAAGGGCAAACCAAAGCAAGCTGACACTCTTCTTCTAGAAAGTCAAAGTTGTATTTATGCTCCAAGTGCAAATTATATTTAATGTGTCACCCATGTGGAGTCAGACTTCACATCTTGGAGATGGTCAAATAGATTTCTGAATTGCTCTGTTTAATGTCTCAGATGTCTGAGGAGTGAGATTCAGTAGCACTGATTTGCTCCTTTGCTAGCGAGGTTTCATCTCAAGGGAGATGATCTCACCGCTGCATAAGATTATCATCTGCAACACAGGAGAGAAAAACTCTCGCGGTCAGAGCAGAGCTGCTTCGCCATTGATGGAGCTTGGCTGCCAACAAAACACATGTACAGCACTCAAGCAGTAACTACCACCGCCCCGGCCACGCGCTGTTTCTACACCCTTGATCTGAGGATGTACTCAGTCAGTTCACTCAACGCTCCATCACCAATTTGCCCAAATTAAGCCCACACTATGCAAAGATTGTCAGAGACGCTACGGACCCCAGACTGGGATGGGTTTGATGTCCTCAGAGCCTTCTAACACCAATCTGCCTGTGCCAAGAGTAGCGCAGCTCTTGCCCCTACCCGCACAGCCCTCCCACACCACCTGCCTGTAGTGGGAACATCGCTCCTGAGAGCATTTCAGACTGCATCACCGCTCCCGAGTGGACATCTCTGCTGTGGGCTGCATCAGCCTGACCACCCAGCGGTGGATGTCTCCCCCCAGTGAGCAGGGGAGCTGGGGGAAAATCATCAGGCTTAGCAGAAGCAGGAGTGAAACCCACCTGTCTCCATACTGCCCACTTGCCCCCTCGAGCCCTGCTCTGCAGGGGGACCTGGAGAGACACGGCTCGGCCCTGCAGCTGGCCTGGGGCAGTCACGCCGCTGAGCGGGTCCTCAGCCCAGAGTAATGCTCCCTCGTCAGGTAAGGAGCCAGCCACCAGGGAGTACCCAACCCCAAGTTATTTTTGGGGAAAAAAATAGCCTTTATTGATAAAGAGCACACGTCAAACCCAAGCAAACCAAAGGGTCCCAGGGAACAATGCACCAGGAGCACTCAAGGAGCATTTTAGACCATGAGCTGGGCAGACCACTCCAGCAAAGGACAACCAGTTTCAGGGGGAAAAAAATAAAACACCAAAAAACCAATCAATACACTTCCCTACCTGTCAAAGCACAAGCAAGTCCTTTCTTCACAGCCTGACCAGCAGCTCCCCAGCATTACTCCAAGCCATTTTCTTCCACAACAGAAGGCAAAGCAAGTCCCTAAGATGCAGCAAACAAAGGGAAAACAAACAAACAGCACTTTCCTCTCCAGGGCTCGGTGGGTTTTATAGCACCAGCCCCACGGGTACTGCAACTGCCGATTGCTGCACCCACCCCCCACACCTGGTGGCAGGAATGACCCCGGCTGGTCACCGCTACCCCCATCGCACGCAGCTGGGGGAGTTCGGCAGCTGCTTGTGTTTGGGGCTTCGCTGATCGCAAGCAAACACAGAAGTTGTTTCCCTCAGCACTAACGATCCTTTTCAGAGCAGCTTCACAGCTGACAGTCACCCAGGGTCAATTTTCTGCAAGAAAACCCCCTTCTCTGTTGTCCTTTAGGACAATTACTTATAAAAACATCACCCTGGCCAGAAAAGCACTGTAAGAGACACACCGTGTGTGACTCCCCTCATCCGCTCTTTGGTATTTTCTGACTCTCACACTCAAACCAGCTTGAAAGCAAAACTCATCTCCTGCCTCCCCAGAGTTCCTCCTGAGGCACCTGGTGTGAGGGCTGGGCAGGAGGGACCTGATGGAGCCCAGCAGAGGCCGGTGCCAGGCCCTGCCCCGGGGGGGCACAGCCCCACGCACCAGCAGGGGCTGGGGGCTGCCTGCGGGGAGGCAGCTCTGCGGGGAAGGGCCGGGCAGTGCCGGGGCACAGCAGCTGCCCCTGGGCCGGCAGCCAGCCCCGGTGGCCCAGGAGGCCGGTGGCGCCCTGGGGGGCGTGAGGAGGAGCGTGGCCAGCAGGCGCAGGGAGGGGATCCTGCCCCTCGGCTCGGCCCTGGGGAGGCCGCCCCGGGAGTGCTGTGCCCAGCGCTGGGCTCCCCAGTTCCAGAGACAGGGAGCTGCTGGGGAGGGCCCTGCGGGGGCTGCGCAGGGGGTGAGGGGCCTGGGCACCTCCCGGGGGAGGGCAGGCTGGGACACCCGCGGCTGCTCAGCCTGGGGAAGGGAGGGCTGAGAGGGCTCTGATCGATGGCTGCAGACATCTCCAGGGCCAGCGGCAGGAGGACGGGGCCAGGCTCTTTCAGCGGTGCCCAGCGACAGGGCGAGGGGCAACGGGCACACGCTGAGGCACAGGCAGCTCCCTCTGAACGGGAGGAAGAACTTCTTCACCGTGAGGGTGGCAGAGCACTGGGGCAGGCTGCCCAGAGGGGCCGGGGGGTCTCCTTCTCTGGAGACACTCAGAACCCGCCTGGACGTGATCCCGTGCAGCCCGCTCTGGGTGACCCTGCTTTGGCAGGGGTTGGGCTGGGAGGTCTCCGGAGGTGCCACCCAACCCCGATTGTTCTCTGATTCTGTGAACAACCTCCCTGCTCCTGCAGTGCTGCTGCCAATCGTCTCCCTGCAGGTGAATGCACTCCAGGGTTGGGGGGATGAAGTAATTTACACCTCGAAGCTGTACCGCCAGCCTGTGCTGTGTCTTGTGGGAATGAAACTCAGCTTGGATAGGTAAGGACCTTGGCTGAGGTGATGAATGGTACTAAGGCTGATCCAGATACTGGCTGAATTGTGTCCAGTTAATGGTGTCTGTGTACACATGGGGTTTTTTTTTCATAATTGGGCTGGAATAGGACGTGAGATCCAGCACCCTACAATGGGCATCATGCTCCAGTTTGGGGTTGTGTAGTGTCATCATCATCATCCCTCCAAGTCCCACTCCCACTTGACTACAATTCCCTGCGCAGGGTGACTCTGGCATTCGTGCCTGGGTCTGTTCTTCCACAGACTGATCTGTAACCAAAGCCATGCCAAAATAACCTGCTTTAAAATGTTGTAAGTGTGTGCACAAACGGAAGTTCAACTGTTTTGCTTTAAAAACGCTCCTTTAGCTAAAGTGCAGCTAAAATATGCCATCTTCTTCACCCAGGGGGTCGGGCTGTGGCGGAGGCTGCAGCACTGGCCTCCAGCCCTGCTCTCGCCCCTGTCCTGCTGCTCACGCCACCATCAGTAGTTGTCCTTGCTCGGGTTTCCCTTTGGTTTTCCTCTCTGTGAACAGTCCTGCTCCCCTCCAACAAATCTACTGGGCCAGATGGATGCACCAGCAAGCAGAACCCCTGCTGCACTTACGGCTTTCCTGGGCTTTCCTGCAAATACCCCCCGGGTGACCAGGGGGACCTGCCCAAGCCGGTGTCAAGGGCTAATTGCAGCCCTTCAGTTCAGCGACCTCCGGCCCTCTGTCCCCATCCTGCAAGGTGCTGTGCTCCTCCAGCACCTGCCGACTTGCACCCCAGACCTGGGGGTCTCGTCTGGGGGGACCCCCTGTGCTTCCTCACGCCTGCTGAGACGGCCAGAGAGCTTCCCCCGACCCGTGCGATGGCCAACGGAGGGGGGGGGGGGGGAAGCCTGAGAGGGCTCTGTCCCTTTTATTGGCTGGGGGAGGTGACAGGGACCTCGGGCTGGCACAAGGGGGGACACTCAAGGGACGGCAGGGAAAAACACCCCAGCGGTGCCTTTCACGTATTTAACAGAATAAATACTCCTTATTTTAACTCAATAAACAAAGACAATCCCGCCGGGTGGAGTCATAACCACCGCCGGGTGGGTGCCGTCGGCCCCAGGCAGCCCAGCAGCGCCCGGCGGGGTGCGGGGGGGAGGGGGGGGGGCACCGCACGCCCGCGAATGTCCCCCAACCCCCAACCCCACGGGTGTCCCCCCGGGGCCACGGTGCCCGCCCGGGGCCGGGCCGTGCATTTGCGAGGCGGGGGAGCCTCCTGCCGGAGAGACGCGCTGCGGGGAAGGAGCGGGATGCAGCAGCTGCCTCCGCCCCGAACGATAAACGCCCCTTGGCACGCATTTTTTGGAAACCCTTTCTTCTCATCCCTCTGGGCTGCAAGCCTGCATCACCCTCCAGCCCTTCGCCCCCCCCCCCAGCCCTCACTCCTTCGCCTCCAGCGCCTCCAGAAGCTGAGACTGGGCAGAAAACACCGAACAGCACAACCAGCCTAACAGCCAGCACCTGGGTGGGCACCCCCCCCCCCCGGTGGGCACCCACCCCCCGGCACCCCTAGGCTTTGGGGGTCACTGGCTGGGATGCTCCGCCTGCACGCTGGGTGGGTGCATGCAGGGAACAGCCGACACCCGTGGGTGCTGGGAGTGTTTCCCATCACGGTGCTGCGTGGTACCTTGGATGCGGTCCCACCGTGGGGCTTGTCTCCATCCTCCCTGCCCGGCATCACGCTCCGGCCGGGACCCCCCACGCTGGGCAGGTGAGGAAAGGGCAGTGGGGTCTGGGAAGGGCAGCGGGGCCGTGCTGGGGCACGGCGCAGTGTCCCACTGCGTGAGGTTGGCCCCTGCACCTGGGAAGCGTTGGCACCACAGGGATATAATCGACCTCTGCAAAACCGGGAGCGACGTGGAGGGGGGCGGCTGCCCTGGTGGCTTTACTGCTTTGTGGGCACCTGCTCCCGGTCTCGGCTGAGCCAGGCGCGGGCTCGGTGGGCGGCTGAGCCAGCGCGGCTGCCCCGAGCAGGGACAGAGGAACAACGTCAGCTGAGCTACGGGCTCTGAGAGATGAGCTCTGGGGCTCTGCCAACACATCTAAGGCGTTACCGCTCCCAGACGACTGCTCTGTCCCCCTGCCAGGAGCTACCATGCTTCCTAGCTGGAGCAGGAGGATGGACATCTGCCTGGGCTTCAGCCACCATGGGTCGCTGCCGGCCTCCCTGTGCAAGCCTGTCTTTGCTGTCAGGCGAAAGGATGGACCATAAAGCCAAGCTGCTGAGATGCACGTGTCCAGAAGGATGTCCCCAGGAGCAATGTGGTAGCCTGCAGCAGAGGGTGGCCCAGGCACATGAGGGTGGTGACACTTTCCCGCTGCCAGGGCTTGCTGGCAGCTTGTTTGCACAGGGATCAAAGGCTGAGGAATGAGCTTGTTGCAAAATTACACCCTCACTTACTGAGCACTGATTTCCTATGACTTATCTATGACAGATGCACCAACCCATTAGATGGTTGTGGGCTGTGAAGGTCTCTTATTCCCCCTGGGATGCCCCCAGACCCGATTTGCCTGTGTTACATACAGAACTGCCTTCTCAGAGCATTTTTTTTCCACAGTGGCTCCCCAAGACCCAGTACAGATGACCGCGTCTCCCCTTCAGGTGTGCAGCACAAAGCTGGCTTGCTTTCCCAGCATGGTTGGGGTATCACAGGACAGAAGGGACCCCGGGCTGCACATATCATCGCACGGTGCAAATCTGGGTAAATTCCGTTTGAACCTCGAGCCCTCCCCACCGACCGTGACAGGGCTGAGGGTCACCTCCTTGAATCACAGGAGTGAGTATTATTCGCCTTATTCCTTCTGGAGAAACAAAACCCAACAGAGCGTAGAACAGCACTGCTTTATTTCCATATTTTGACCAGAAACGAATCCCATATATAGTAGAGAAGAGAGTGATGTAACACCAGCCCCAAGTATGTGCTTGCATCCTGGAATTAATTGCCTTACACCCCTCGTTATTTATAGCCCTGATGCCATTCCCAGCAGCTCCACGCTGCGTTCCTTCTGAGCGCGCTGCCTCCTGCCAGATCCGCAGCACTGGCGGCAGCTGTGTTGTGTGTGCAGGTCACATAGCAACTGCGCACAGCTGCCTGCCAAGGGAAACCGGCCCCGCTCCCTCGCTCCCCTGGCCAGTTATTAAATGAAGGCAGAGAACAAAGCAGTGGGCAGGGAGCGAGACGTGTGGGGAAAAGCGAGAGCAGATTCCTTGGCGCTATATATATCTATCTATATAAATCTCAATACCTACAATCTCTTTCCGAAGGCGGCCCGGGGTTTGATTTGGTGAGGAGGGCTTCTGCCCTTGGAGCAGGGCTGGTGGGATGGGGAGCTCCAGGCTGTGCCGCTGACTGGCTGACATGGGTGGGGAGAGGAAAAATAATTCCCAGCATTGCTGATAAAGCCACATTAAATCACACTCGGTTTTCCTCCTCTGAGCCAGCCCGCTGCCCCTGTCGTGAACAGCAAGAGCAAAGCTCAGTGGGAGGGTGGGTGCACAGGAGCAAGGAGGCAGGGGGAGCTGGCTGTGACGCCCAGCCCATGGCTACTGCCTTCCTTGCTCCTGAGTGAGATCCGAGTTAGGGCCCCAACCGATTTGGCGTGTCGACGAGGCCCTGAATGCACTGCTGTGGCTGGGAGAGATGCACGTGTGCTGGCGGCACTGGCCAGCAAGCACAAAACGTGGGCCAGGCTGGGCCCTCGTGGCAGGATGTGGCCCTCCTTCAGGGACTGTTGCCTGCTGCCTTCTGTGCCTACTGGAAAACTCCTCCTTAAGCCTCTTAAAATTTCTTTTAGGCAGGAATTTTACTGTGCCTCAAACCTCTTGTAAGCAGCACACCTATGCTGGATGGCAGGACACCCCCTGGGGCTGTCCCATGGCCCTCTGCTCCCAAGGATGCGGAGCTGTGGCTGACGAGGCAAGAGAAGAGCAGCCGGGAGACCCCTCACAAGGGCCATGCAATTCCCACCGAGGCACGGTGGAGCCGTCACCTTTTAAAGCTATTTTAACACATCACGCCCATCGTCCAGGGTGAGGCTGCAGCTCTCCTCCGGAAGCGGAGGCACTTACCTCCCACGCAGCCGCGGCTGTCCGATCAAAAGAAGCTGAAGGATAGGGGGGACCAGAGCAGTGACTGGGGCTGGAGCGGTGGCACAAGGGCCAGGCTGCCACCTGGGTCCCTTCCTGCTATAGGTTCTGCTCCTGTGAACGTCAAAGTCTGCAGAGGCCGAGTTCAGAAAGAAACAAGCTGCAAGTTCCACACACCAGGAAACGCCACCTTTACACAGTCTGTTAGAAAATATGTACGACACAGTAATCAGATTCGTTTTATTAAAAAACCTGCAATAAAATTCCTTGGAATTCACCATCTTAACTTTGAGAGTTGCAATATTTTACTAGTACATAATAACACAGTCTCACATATTTACATTATAATTCTCTATATAACAAAAATAGCCGTGTTGTACTACTGAATAATGCTTCCAAATATTAGCCTCAACATTTCGGTACTTCCCCCAGTTGAGTCACTGTCCATGCTCTTTAGCATTTACAGTATATAACAAAGCAAGAAGGAAAAAAAAAAAAAAATCCAAAATCTGTGTGCCTCGATTTCAGGCAAATCCCTTTAAGATGATAGTTCTCTGACTCCCACATTTTTCAAGAGAGATAAAGTGCATTGGAGGGGAAGATGTACATGTTATAAAATATCAGAAAAAGAGTTAAAGTATATTTGCAATACTGTACAGAAAGTCACGCTAGAAAAGAAGGCTCGCTTCACAGACTGCTACTGCACTGTTTTGGCAGCAAGTCACAGGTAGCGGGGCGGGGCGGGGGGACAGCTAACGATAAGAAAAAGAACCGCCTGTGCACCGTGTGATTTTGCCACGGTCTTCTCCTAGGTGTTTCACAAACAAAAGTGCAGCCATCTAGAGAAAGGAAATTTTTTTTTAAAATGTGAAGATGAAGGGTGGTTTCCACAGTCAAACACGACCTGGCCAGCCTGCAGAAACCGACTGCCTTATCAGCAAACCAGCTTCAGTTCAGACAGGTTCCCATCTCGAGGGAGCCCCGGTGCAACCAGAGCCACAGCATGTGGGCTGAAGGCCTCCCAGTAAATCCACTCCTCCTGTCCAGAGCAGGAGCAATTACCTTGGAGAATTTCACTGGGACAGGCCATTGCCTCCAAACTGGAAGTTATTTCGGTAAGCTGTGCGCTGATCCATATGGTATTTATTTAGTTAGTGATTTTTCTTCCCTTTTTAACACTGGCATTTGCTGGTATGGCTGTGCAGCGTGTGAGAAGAGACGTGGCTGGAAAAAACTCTGGAGCCATCACTGAAAACCAGGATACTTCTGCTCTGTCCATGAACTGCGTACGAATGGGACGCCACATTTTTTTGGTTTGCTTATAAACTACTCTAAATAAAAATAGTTCTCTTCTGGAAATGGATGGAATGTATATTTTGACAAGTACAAAACCATTTTAAATGTTCACTAAATACAAGGAACATTTTGCTATAAAAATCACAGACCCTCCCACCCGCTGTCCCCTCTTTACATTTCTAATTATAAAATGGTACCGACATTTCAGGTTCCTAACATGAAACAAGCTGGAAGGATGGTATTACGTATACATACAAAACGTTTAGATATTTGACATCTGAAATAACTGTATACATTCAGAGCAAACAAGCATCTTGATCTTGCTATTGTTTGTAATGCTACACAGGACTGAAGAATCAAGAAATAAACAAGAAAGGGAAAACGTTTTTTTTTTTTCTCCTCTCCCCCCCCTTTTTTTTTTTCCCTCCTGGCATTCACTCCAGAAAGAAAGAACTTCCACTGATTCACAATTAAAATAGTTGAGACAAGATTAATTTCAGATGGAAAATTAATCCATTGGCTTTTCATTCGAAATCCACAACACCTTTCATTCATCTTTCTTCTCCATTTCTCCCCTTGAAATGTAGCTCCTGCTCAGAAGGTGTTTTTTTTTTTTTTTCCTTTGAAAAAGAAGTGCCAAAGAAGAGAAAGAGAGCAGAGTGGGTTTCCAGCTGGGCAGGGGAAGCTGCGCGGCAGAGGGCAGCCTGCTCCTCACCCGCCGTCCCAGCCCGCCGCTGCCATCTGCTATGCGAACAAATGCAGACTAGAAAGTCCATCTGGCGTTCCTCTTTCAACTGCGAAACCATCAATTAGTTCAGGTAACAGCTTGGTAAAATAAAAGAAGCACTTCTGTTGGATCAATCGCCCCCCTTTAAAATGTCTGCAAAAACAACGCCTCCACCCTCATTTTCCCTCACCCCTAAATACTTCATGACATTGTTTTTCACCGCTTGCGTTAACCGAGCCCATTCATTTCTGTCACGCTGGTTGCCCCATATACGCTCACACATTTTGCATCTATAAACCAAATGAATCAACGCTTGGTGTTCTTCAATGGAGCAGCAATCCCAGTCAGCACTGCTTATGAAGAAGCTCAGCTGCCCTGAATCTGCCAAAACCCCACAGTCCACCTTTCATTAGGCTCTCAGGCTGAACTTAGGCTGGCCCCTTGCCCCCACGCCAAACCAGAGCAGTCCCACCTGCTACAAGAGATACAGGGAGCACAAAATGCAAGAGAGGAAGCGATGCAGCGTTAGCTTGATCCCATAATCTCCTTCCCCTGCAACAAAGGCTCACGCTAGAACAAACATTCGCGAGAGGGGCTGGTAAAGGAACGTGCTGGACTTCTCTACCATTTCAGTCCAGCAAAACACAGGCCTCCCAACAGAAACTAAGCACTCTCTCTTCTGTTTATGAGAGTCAGCTTGTCCTGGCCCCTGTTCCTGGCAGACCTGTAACTTTGGCCCTACAACAGGGATCTACAAGCACAACTAATGGTTAAAAATAGTCCATTATTGCTAACGAACAGAAATCAATAAATTACTATTGGTTTTCTTGGTTTGCCCAGCTTATAAATTCCTGTTCCTGGCTTATTTCAAACTATGTGCTTAGTCAGGAGCTTTTCTACAGAGACCACGAAGGAACGAGCCTCTAACAACCGCAGCCTGGGAGCTTCCCAGCTGCCTGGGCTGAAAGGCATTTCCCGCTGTTACGTACAACCTGTGTCGTCATTTCAGTACAGACCAATCGTCACAACAAGGACTTGCAGTTCAGCAATGTATATATCAGGACCTGTGCCCCCATCTCTGCCCGTTCATCACAGAATCCGCTCAAAGGGCTGTGGCATATATTCAAAGGAAAAAGTCTGTAAGGCAAAACGCTGGAAAATCTATACGACGACTGCACTCCAGGTTTAACAAGAATGGCAAATAAAACACACTTTATGGAAAATCTGTAACTGTGTTGTACCGATGACTAGAAGTATACACAGAAGCGTTAAGTGATCTGCAGACACCTGCCAGGGCAACCTGTCCATACGCAAAGGTCTTCTGAGCCAGACATTTTTCAAATTAGATAAGCACTTAGCAAGGGGGAAAGGAGGGTGGGATAACAGGTTTGACAACAAAAACTTTGGAGCACAAAATGCATATTCTTTGAGAAAGATTAAATTCAGAGCTGGATCTATCAAGAGGTGCTTGGGTTCAGTTTGTTAACTAAAATCAGAATATCTCCCGAACGAGTCATTAAACAAGAGACCAAGTACTGCTCCCTTCTTGCAGTGGCTTCCTCTGGATCTGATCCAGGGGTCATTAAAGTACCGAGATCCGAGGGAACTCTTACCGTATGGGATTCAATAACTGTTTTTTTTCCAAATTGCCTCTATAAAGCCTTTTTCTTTAGTGCCACAATCTCCCCCATGCAAAAGTCTAACAACAGCAGCCGCTTCTATTTTTGTTACCATATAGTTTCCATAGTCATACCAATGCACTTTTATATGCATACATGGCAATTTAGTTCTATAGAATACTTAAAAGAATGAACTGCAGTACTGTGATTTTCTTGATCCTGGTTTTGAGGCTATCAAGCAGTCAGAAAATAAAAAAAACCCCAAAACCTCAGCTAGTGCCAGACCTGTATCCCCACCAGGATGGGTCAGCTGTGGGGAAGCGATGGAGAGCTGGTGCCCTGCACATCTCCATACACACATTAGGTCATTTTTGAATGCAAAATTCTGCCCATGTAACTTTTTATGTGTCCTACCTACTGAACAGACCTTTGGGAAGGCAGTTTAGTGAAACCCATGAAAATCAAAGGATACTCAGAGCAGTCTCTGTCTGTCCCAAGTTTCACCCTGTGATCCAGCCTCAGTGAAGATGAGCCCCACCAAGGCGAATGCTTCTCCCACCTACTACGTGGTCATGGAAAAGAAGGAAAAAAAGAGCCTCAGATGACCAGACAGGAAGAGCTCAGAGAGAGACAAGATCAGCTTAATGACAAGAGTGCCTTGCTCAGAGAGCTGTGCCCCCCCTGGCACTGGCCCTGCGCAGGAGGAGCCCTCTGCCCTGTGCTGGCGGACAGTCACAGCGCCAGCCTGCAGAATTATGTG
This sequence comes from Falco rusticolus, assembly GCF_015220075.1. Taxonomy (NCBI): domain Eukaryota; kingdom Metazoa; phylum Chordata; class Aves; order Falconiformes; family Falconidae; genus Falco; species Falco rusticolus. Next base: position 114,621,089 of record NC_051187.1, on the reverse strand, counting down.
CATGAGCAATTGTTCGTCAGAGGGCACCAGAGGATTTTGCTTTCTCCTGGCTGTGTGCTAAAGGCTGCTCTCCCTTCCGAACAGGCAGTGCTGCATCCCTGGCATCGACATCCCACGTATTTAACGCCACAGCCCAAGCTTAGTGGGCAGCAGTACTGAGGACTCACACAATGCTCAGGATAGGACTGATCTTGCCCAAAGCTTCAAATCAGGAGGTTTCATTTTACCCTGTCATGAATCTCAGTGGAGAGACTCATGTAAGCAAAATTGTGCATGGGCACATAGAACTGCAAAATTAAGGCTTTCATATACGTTACAAACATACATCTGCAGGTCTTACTATTTAGGAAGCACCTCAAATTCCCAAGGCATTTCACACGTTATATATACAAAGAATGTTGTCAGCCAGGTCCTGCTTTAGGAAAACATTTCTATTTGACACAGGGGCTTAATTATGCTCATAGAAGACCTGTTAAAAATAACGTACAAGTCCAAAATCAGCAATAAGTGCTTTTCTGAAAAAGGACGGAATAAAACATCTACTTAAGTGCTTTCCAAAGTTTTGGCTTCAGTGATATGTAACCTGGCTTTGCGCTTGTTATCACTTAACAGTAGAACACCTGAGCAGAGGGATGGAAAAACCTCTTTCCTGAGTGAAACTGCAGGTAGAACTGGGAAAACGAAAGCAGAAAGGCTCCTGAAGCAGATTTGCTAGGATGTCTCTTTTGAAAGACCACAGTACAGTGATATGTAAAAATGTCTCACCCAGCCTAGACCCTGTCGCTGCCAGTGGGCCACCTGTGGACCCTGAGGGACCACAACGAGTATGGGATACTTAGGAAAAGAGCACGCAGTGTGATTCCTCTCCAAAAAGCCTTCATTAACTCCTAGAAATATGGGCAGAGTCTCAGTTACCATCCATGTGATGCCCCTTTAGGACAGCTCCCTCTGATGATTTTGCTGGTCAAAGGACCCAGCTCAGTATCAGCTGGGAGCTTCACCTCCTGCCTTGCTTTTCGACAGACCTCGCTTGCTCTGCTGTGGGTGACTCCGCTATAGCAACAGGTAATTGGTCAATCCATCATTAAGATTAACTTAATTAAGTTTGTGAAATAAAACAAAGACTTTGTGACAGCTCCTCTGAAACACAAACGGTTTGGCCAGGAGTTTTTTGTCTGTGTGCTGGGCTGCAATGGGTGGACACTGAGACATCACTGACAACTTGGACATTGTGTTTGTGATGTTCCTGTGACATGTAGCACCCAGGCTCCAGCGCTAGAGAAGAAACTGGACCAGTGTGTGTACTTTCCATAGAGAGATCTGAGTGTGTATTACCACCTTCACTCTTTCCCCTGCAGTAATTTCAGATGAATTTCATTCCTGTGTGAAGGGCCACTATTTGGTGTAAGCACCACTTAAATCCCATTTCAACACTATCTCCAGAGCTAAAGTGGAGCTGATGCAGTACCTTGTGCAAACCCTCTGGTGTAGGGCTGAATTTCACCATCGGTTTCCCCTAATGCTGTGGGCCTTTCCCATAGCAGCAAGGAATAGAGAAAACAAAAAAAAAAAAAAAAAAAAAGGAAAAAAAAAGAAAACACAATTACAGAACCACAAATATCAGGAAGAGTGACCTAGCTCTGCCCTCTGGAATGATGTCTAACTTTTTGAATCAAGTGGATTTCCAGCTGCCTGTATCTCTTTAATTAAAAAGTGATGTCCTTTCAAATGGCTTTATAAAAATGTAACGGCACATTTCCGGATCACGGTTTTGAAGGATGATTAGGCTGTGCTCTTTGCCTCAAAGTTACCCTGCAATTTAGGGACTGAGAACATCACAAAAATTAAGGTACAAAATGAACTGAGTTCTAACTGGACCGAAAAGCACGGAATATAATTCTTCCTTCTTCCTGTACTGAAGAAGTAAGTCAGCCAAAATTTTAGGGATAGTTCTAAACACATTTGCTCCCGAATAAGATCTGACAAACTGAATTTTGGCTGGAAATTGGTTTCCACATCTAACTAGTAATCCACAAGGAGATTAAAGGCAGCAAGAACCCTAACAGTTGCATTCTGAGATGCTGCCATGACACCACCAAGTCAAAATGTTTGACCTCTCCACGAAATTTCGATGCAAGATGAATTGTTGATTCTATGGACTTACTCAGGAGGCAGTAATGTGATGCAAACCATCTGACTGTCACAGAAAGCATGTACTCTTGTGTAACAGTAAGCTAAAAATGCTTCTTCACAGTTGAGTATTTTGACTGAAAAACAAAATCGTACACTGAACAAGTGATGATAAGCTTTCTCCTGGAAAGCAGAGCTCGGAATGAATTAAATAATCATCACAGATCATTATTATGTAGATGTTTTGACTTACGATATAGTTCTGTTTATTTTCAAATTCCCTCCCCTCTGCCCAACATATTTTGGTATATATATATCTATATACAAATTGCAAGTATTCCATTACACTTGCGACAATGTTGACAGAGACTCTGGAGGGCAACAAACCACCTGAACTCCTGTGTTTGAAAAGAAGCAGACAAAACCTGCCATCCAAACTTAAGAAGTGAAACGCACTGAGAAAAAACCCAAAATAAACCAGGAAGTAAACATTTCAGCTAGCTGCTGCCTCCTTCATTAGCAGTTTCTGACACCGGTATCAGCATCTCCAGACCCTTTCTAAGAATATTCTTGTCAGCCGCATAATGCACAGCTGTTAACAAGCTGCCTCTGGAAACCTCTGCAACACTCCTTTAGCCTACTGGTCAGTAAAATTTAGAAAAGACACGATGTTGTACTAGATTGTCTTTTCTAGCCACTGAATTGTGATTTGAAGGAAGGCCATTAATGTGCTGACAACTGCTAATAGCATAAAATAGAGCAAAGGACTACAAGGACAGAGTGAAGGCTTAAGCTTTTCTTTCTCTCCTTCACACTGTACAATACTTGCCTAGAACAGAGCTCCAAATAACAGCCAACACAATGCAGTTTTAACCCAGATCTCAGCAATCTCTGATAATTCAGAGCTCTCTTGCAAATAAAGGCCTTCCCAATATACCATTTCCAAGGCTCCCACTTAAGGAAAGCAGGCTTCCCTTTAATGCAGGGTGCTGGTGCACCATCCTTCTGAAGCCACATGTACTTCATGCAGAAACAACAAGGCAGTGATAAATCTTGGGATTCAGATCATGAAGTGACCAGTGAATGGGAATTCAGATTTCTGGACTGAACTCTTGAAAAAGCTGGGGTCAGTCAACTGAAACAGAGTGTCCGTCCATAACAAACTATAAACAAACAAACAAACATAACAAACATATGCCTTTTCAAAAAAATAGAAACAAACCCCCGATCGAACAAGTGTAGAAAACACTCAAGCTGTCATTTCAGTTGCGTATTTATGAGCCACTGAAGAGTTACATGACCGCTTTCAAGCACGTGGGTAAACTGGAAGCGTTCATCTCCCATGTGAACAAAATGAACGTATGTAGATGATGAAATCGCATCCAGGCAGACACAACTGTTGCTATTGCTTTTCGTGACCATCTCAGAATGGAGTGTGCAGGAGTGACAGTGCTCTGGAGGCATGTGCATGACTGGTCCAAATCCTAGAAAGCTGACTCGGTCCCTCCCTGTGACCCTCCCCTGTAGTTTAGTGTTGGATCTCTGTTCGTTTTTCAAGATTTCACCTCTTCGCAGTCTTGATCAGTGGAAAGCTCCACATCGGACAGTCCAACCTCCATTGCCATAATCAATGAAATATCTGAATCACTGCTGACTGCTGGCTCCTGTTCATCTGTGAGGGTAGAAAAGACAGGAAAAGGGCATTATGGTCATGTCGTTCTGTCAATGTATTATGCTTTTTAGTTCTGCAGAGGGGACCCAGAGGTTTCTCCACCCCTGAGGTTGCGCTTCAACTCCAAACTGTGCTCTTCTTCAGTATCCATCTAAAGCATTTTAAAAAATCAGAAAGTTCAAGCCATCAGTAGCGAGAAACACAATGTCAAGGAGCCTGGATGGGTAACACTTTCTTCTCCTAATCCCCCTAGGACTCTCCAGCCAGGCCCTTCATCTCCCTGACCTTCCTCCCACCACCTGAGCACTTTGCTCCCTGTACCCTTTTATTTCCTCAACCTGGCACCATCCTACTCTCCCCACAAAGGCAGCAAGTTAAGGACAAAGCCGTGGGCACCTGGGGGAGTGAGTCAGCCATCAGGAAAACATTTCTAACAAAAAAAAAAAAATCTGCCCAAACCCTCACTGGGTGACAGAATCTCTGTTAGCGGAGACTTTTAAGAGGGTGCTAGGCTAATGTCTGGAAGGAGTGGTACAGGTGGCGTTAGTTCTGCCCCAGGACTCAGGACCAGGCTACCTGCCTTCTCAGGTGCTTTCTCTCATCCTTTTCCACTCCATTTTCTATTCACCATTTCCTTAAATTTGAAGATACCTTGCAGGTTCTTGATCCAGGCCAAAGGCATCTACTTTAATCCACCATGATCCCAAATACAGTAAGAGTCAGATTATTGACTTTTGCCAAACTGCAAATCCCATCAAACTACAAGTGTAGGAGTAAAAACTTGTTTTTGTTTTGATCCCACAGCACTTACTATGTGTGTATTTAGTAGCAGATAAGGCCAACAGATTTTAAAGGACTAAAAGCTAATTTTATTTCAAGAACAATCAGGAGGAGCAAAGCACACTGGGTGTCTGGGGAGATCTTCAAAGGCACAAAGCTCCCATAGGTGGCTGAGTCCCTGAGAGAAAAAAGTTGATGGCTCATATTTTCAAGTGATTTAATTACAATGATGATAGTTATACTATACATATACTATAACAAGAGAATATATTTAAATCGGTGGCAGTTTTTTCTTTACATAGTTTACTTTCCAGACAATGGAAGCAATGCTCGATTGATGCTAAAAAGTCTAAAAGTTGGTATCTAAGTAAGTAAGAAACATTACAGAGGAGCCAGGAAAATAATAACTCCTCACAGTTTAATTATTCACTTGAAGCTAAGTGAGCACAATTAGTCTCCTCTCAAAAGCTGCATGATTTTTAAATCTGTTCTAGAGAAAAAACCATGTATTTACTTGTACTAGGATTAGACCTCACCTTCTGCGGAGAAAGCTTGAGTGGAATCTGTATTATTCAAACTAAAAGAGTCCGTGCTTTACTTTACAACCCTTCCCAATTTTCACCCTGGAGTATTTTTATACTTTCCTGATTACAAGATAAATAATTAACGCACACAACCTCTTTACAGCTGTATCTTTTTTTCACTGTCAATATGACAGTAGTAAAACATTTCAAGGCCTTGCTTCTGACTACAAAAGTCCTCCACTGGAGGGGGAGGAAGTACTTACAAACTGAGTATCACCTGCAGACTTCAGTGGCTTCAATTACATGGAACCATTAGCTGAACTGCTAGATCCAAGAGTACAAAAGTGCATCACAGACACCTGTATGACCTAAAGCATCATCTGTAGGGGCAACAGCTCCCCGAACCAGAATGATGCGGTTCCAGGCCACTGGGTGATCTATCATTCCTCTATAACTAATAGGATTCTTAAAAACAATGAAAATGATGCCTCAAATGTTGACCTAAGAGCAAGTTTATATTTGCACGACAGAGTTCCTGAGGCTTAGCCATGTTAAACAGCCGCTTGGCGTACTCCTGGGAGAAAGGTGATTTTCATCTGAACTAGCTGTGCCGGAAAGAAGGTCTGACTCAATGGTGACAGCCGCACGCACGCCAAAGAGGCAGCCTGAGCTGCCAATACCAAATGTCAGCATCAAATGAGAAGCGTTTTTGGTGCTGAAATGCTATTTCAAGAATTGTTGTTTTTTCTAGGGTTGCACAGCAGAGAAAGATCTTAACTGGGTTCAAGACAGGCAGACGTGACAGAAGCAGATTTACAGCTCACCTACCAACCGCCTAACCTATGTACAGGAGCACCCACTTTCCAAACAAGCTAATTTGAGTTTTACATTAAAAATCCTACACAATTATTCAAATTCCTGGCTCTTAGCGTCTTTCCACAGTGTGGGCTTTGTAGCTTGTCTTTAGAACTGAAGTGCAGGTCAGTAGGAACAATGAACAAAAATGTCCATGCCTGTGCCCTGGCATTGCTTTTCCAGCACTGTGGAAGTGCCTAGAAACATGAATGCTTCAACTTCCTTGCTTGCTAACAGTGTGGTGGTTTAAAACCCTAAAGCTACCATCTGCTGCTTCAGCAGAGTGAGGAGAAAAACTCAGACACCACCAACCCTTACACCTTCCCCCTCAGGGAAGGGGTCCGCACTGACATTTCTTTGGAAGACACAGACAACACAAGGAAGTTAATGCACCCCTCAGCATTACGTGCTTGCTCTTGCCAACAGGAGTCCTACTACTGATCCCAGCATGCACAGAATGAAACTCTGGGATGCTTGCATCAGTTACGGATCAGCTGTAGGTAACTCTGGCTGTGAGGTCTACAAACTGCCTCACCGTGGCTACCACACACAACACAGGCTTTCTAGACTGCGTGGGATTTTTTTTTTTTTTTTTTTTTTTTTTGGCTGGCTGCTCAATAACACGAGCCAGCAGTGTTAGTGACATTTGTTAAAGGTAAGCAAACCTCTACTAAACTGCAAGTGCCAGGAGCTTAGCCTGCATTTTGCATCCTTGCTTTTTAGATCCTATTTACAATGACAAAGCTTATACAATCACACAGCTTGTATAAAAGATGCCCAACTCACTGTTAAGAATTTTCATGGGCTTTCTGCAAGTTTTCTGAAATTTGGTGGTTTTCTTAAAGCCCTGAAGTCAGGCGAGGATCTCAAGTTTCAGTGAAGATCTCAGCTTTCACTTAAAAATAAATGAATCTTAAGAAGTAAAAAGGAAATAAAGACTTTTTCAAAAACGTATCTCTAACTTCTAGACAGATTTTATGTTGATATATCTGATTTGCGACTTAGATGTTTGAGATTGGCAATCCTGTCTAACAACACACACTATAACACTTCCACCGTGTTTTACAGCACCTGACACCACAGGCATAAAGCCTCTTGCTTAACGAAGCAAAAGGCACATCCCAAGCTGCTTTTCAGCCCAAGTGTCAGTGCCTACAGCAGGCAACTGTAGACCTCACTGCCACATTCCTCTCATGTCAGCGAAACGCAATACACCACAGCATGCTGCCTACTTCCAGACAGACTTTTTCCATTCACTCATATTCCCTGACACACATTCATTTGAGAGGTGCAATAAACCAAACTCCTCCTCTAGCCAATATTACTTTAATTATGCGAATGCAGGAAGAATATCACCATGTAGATATGGAACTGCCTTACATAACAGTGGTACAGCCCTTGCTTATTGCAAAGTTCATTAATTTATGTTTATATTTGAGTACACTTGCAACCAAACAAAGATGAAAATAGCTAATTACTCCGGTGCTTTAAAAACATTAAGACTGTACACAAGTAACAGTTACCTACTGTTGCTGCTGCTCCTAACGCTTTGAGTAAGTCTGTAGCGGTTGTACACTAATAAATATTCCAAAAGAAGAAGGTCATACGATGGCTTTCCAAGAAACTGATACTGTTTGCAAGAGTCTTGGGAGGGACCTAAGCATTCAACAGGGAGTGAAAAGTGCATTTACAAAAACCTTCATCTGTCATGTGTTTGTAAGCATAAAGGCACGGGCAGAAATCAAGATGTTTTAGTAGGGTCTGCAGTGACAGGACAAGAGATAACGGCTTTAAACTAAGAGGATAGATTTAGGTTAGATATTAGGAAGAAATCCTTTACTGTGAGGTGGTGAGGCACTGTCCCAGGCTGCCCAGAGCAGCTGTGGGTGCCCCATCCCTGGCAGTGCTCAAGGCCAGGCTGGACGGGGCTGGGAGCAACCTGGGCTGGTGGGAGGTGTCCCTGCCCGTGGCAGGGGGCTGGAACTAGATGATCTCTAAGGTCCCTTCCAACCCAAACCATTCTACGATGCTAGGATTCTATATACTTGTAATGACACACTCGAGGATGAGGAACAAGCTGATGTAACTGTGGTGGGTTTTGAACTCACGGAGGCCTCACTCCTGCTCACCGCTGTGCTCCTCCCAAGAAGGCCACATCCAACACTGTGTTCTGATGTCCCTAGGACATGGGCAGTGCTATGGGGCTTTCCTAAAATTGTTCCTGCTTGCCCCAGCGGCTGAGATTTCCCCCAAGCTCACAGAACCAGAAAAGCTGCAGAACCCCATGACTGGGCTAAAAGGCTCATGAGCAATTTGCATCCAGGAAATCAGCAGAAAAATAACACACTAAAATGTTATACAGCAAAAGATTCTCAGCATTGAATGCGTATAAGGTTTGTCTACGATGACAGACCTTTTTCCCTCTCTGGACCCTCAGGTAGCTCTCTGCTATTACACCCATTTGTGAGTAAGCACGGAAGTATCGATTATTACATGTCAAATGAGAGCGGCCAGCAAGTGTGTAATTCGTCTGCTGAAAGTGTAACTAAAACCAACACCCTCCTATTCTTGTGCATTAAAAACTTGGGCCACAGCAATAAACTATTCAGTTGGGAGACAGTTCTCCCTTCCCTCATTTATTATCAGCTCTCCATGAACTAATTCAGCATACTCAGTCCTGCTCCACACACAATTAAACTGTTACACAGAGCTGTGCAGCTGCTAACGGCCTTCTTCATCTTGTGACAGTCACAGGAATCAGAGGGTAAGAAAAAAGCTGCTACCGAGCTGCTGACCTAGGTGTAACCCATTTGCGTAGCCATAAAGTGAGCGTTTAGCACAAGAAACAAATCTTGTTTTGCGCAGATCTCCTGTTCTTGATGGTAGGTGCCCAGCTTTGAGGAGAAATGAATAATTATTGATTGATCCATCTAATGAAATGCTGTGAAAAATTCAGCTGGCAGAAGCTGGCAGAAGTTGTACAGCAGATAATGGGATTGTCTAAAACCTCATTTTGACAATATACAGCAAAACGTGGACTTGATTTCATTACTCATTTCACATTCTCACCATGGTGAAATACACATTTCAGAACTCCTAATTTTCTGAAGATAGAACATGAAATCCCTGATGACAGGTATGCTCGCAGATCTAGATAAATATCTAAAATTTATCTGTTAGCATGAACCTTATTCCAGTCTGGGGCTTGCTTCTACTAAACAAACATTGCCTCCAGGCAGGTATGTCTAGAAGCATTTTGCTCTGGAAGAAACCAGAAATGTGACCATCTCCTGGAGCTCTGAGGACCTGAGAAGAAAACATATCCAGGCTCATTAGAGGCATTGATATGGAATCTTTACCAAAACAGATTCTGTTCAGCATGAAGCCACAGCAAACTGTCAACGCAAGCAGTGTTATTCAGATTGTTTCCATTATCAGAACAACGAGAACACTATTCGTCACATTTGATTTATGACAGCCTGGAGCCCTCTAGTTTTCTTTGCTCAAGAATGCACTTCACCATACAGAGTTTACTGCTCTCTGCTACTGCGGCCCTGCCACAGCATCACTTTGCTGCTTATAGTCTAAAAGGAGGAGCATGGTCCTATGAAGTTAGTACCTCAAATAGCAACCCCTTCCACTTTATTGCTAAGACCCTCTCCTTCAAAAAATTACCAGTTCTTAAAATCATTCTCAAATTAATCATCCAATACTTCTTATTGAATCATTTTACAAGTCTCAAATACTTCCATGTCATCTTGATAATCGTAACACTTTAGAACAGGCTATAACTGCACTAAGAAAAAACAACTGAAATAAAACACACAAAGAAATGCCTATAAAATCTTTAACACAAAAGCAGCAGGGGGAATATGTTTGAGGAGAAAGGGTTATAAAAAACCTGTTACTATGCAGTCCTTTTGTACAAAGAGGCTAATAAAATGGATGAAGAAATCTGGCCAGCTACAACTGAGAACAAAGTACTGGGGAAATACTTTATTGCTGTTCCCTAGCATCAGAGACACGCTTATCTGAGCAGCAAGGGGAAAAAGTACTTGAGCATGGTAACTGCTTTTGGAAGAAAAGGTTAAGAGTCTTTTCCATAAATAACAAGCCAGAGCTCTGTGAATGTATTAATGGCAACAGGGCCTCATCCAGTGGATAAAGCAGATGATGTCTGAAACACATTGCAAAGAACATCCGAACATCAGCACACCAGGAAGAACCAAATGCCATGACGTGGCAAGATTCATCCAAGACAACATTTCAAGAATGTGTTAAACTGAATGAAACCCCGAAGCAGTTGAGAGACTGGGTGACATAAACACTAGACTCCCTCCCAAAGAAAACTTGTTTTTTCTTCTTACTGCGTGAAAAGGCAACAAACTTTCTTCCCTTAATCTTTCTCTAGGATATATGTTTTGGGAGAATGGCATCTCTTAACGGAAAACAGCCAAAGCCACAGTTCCCTGTCTTCAAACACCCTGCAGTACAAAGGGGTAACATCATCATCATCATTCTGGCCTTCACTGATTCTGGGTAGCCAGGTAAGAACCCATAAACCTGATTTTTTCAGTTACAGCATTAACCTGCCCATTGTCTGACTCAAGCATATCTTCTAGTAATTTCGGCTACAGTTGCAAGTACTCAGCACTTCTAGAAATCATATACAGTATCTCAAGTCAAGTATCAAATAATGAAGAGGAAATTATTAGCAATACAACCAACTTTCTGAAGCCTAAATTTGGAACATGTTGTACTTAAAGGAATAAAATTTAACACCAGTTACTCCAGAAGGCTATTTGTGTTTTGGCAAGACCAATAAACTAATTTTCATAAACAGCATAGAAAGTATCGGCACCCAAATGCTCTCTCCCAAAAATAGGGGGGAAAAATCTGTCCAAATAAGGACATGTGATATAAAACACATGGAGCAGAGCACAAACACATTTGCAGAAAGCTGAGCAAAAGGGGAAGAACATGTACCAGATGTTCTTGCAGGGAGACAGTTGGGCCCAATTGGCGGGAAAAGCAAAGTTGGTGGGTTTTTTTTTCATTGAATAGCTATATCTATCTTTAATGAGCATATACTAGCTCCTTGGGATTTTGTCCACGAATCAGAACACAAGGCCTTTGAAATTCACAGCACTTATTAACATTATTTTAGGAGTCAACACTTTGGAGATGTGTCTTCTCTCTAAGCGAGGCTGGCTGACATTTTGGGATCTCTTGATCAGCTGCCTTAGTGCGGAGCTGCCAACCCTCTCTGTGATACTATGAGCATGCCTCTGCCAAGTATGACACAAGAAAACTTAGTATCTTTACTGTCAGTATACTTTCCACTTTCGCCTTACTTTTATGGGTCATGCTCGTCACATTCCTGCCCTGGGACCAGCAGGGAAATTCCTTCTGTGGCCTAGATACTGCAGTATCATTTTATCTTCCCATGACTACTCTTTCCTCTTTCCTTCTGGAAACACTGTCAAAATATCAGAAAGATTACCTGAACAGTCAACAGAGTCATCACACTAAGGTCCCTTGCACTGACCTCTGTGCGCTTGTTTCAGCTAATCCCCATATTCGAGGTCCTTCACAATTTATCTGCACATCTGGTCATGCTACGAAGTAGTTTCTTCCATCTTTAACTGATCCCATTCTTCAGTCCTGCACTCTCCGCTTGTTTGATTGCCAGACAAGAACCACTCTACCTCCTTCACAACAGGGCATCCAGTCTCTTAAACCTTTGCAAAGCTGCTTTTCCTTTTTCCCTCCAAACCTTCCCATTGTCTGAAAGGGGAGAGCAACAGCGGGATGCTGCTGCACACCCTCCTCAGCGGTCACCGCTGGTCATCTTCAGTGCCCAAATACTGCACCAGATGCACCTCTGGTCAGGACAGCATGTTCTTCTGATGTCCACAGAAAGTTTCAGAAAAATAAACGCAAATGCTTTTCATTCAATGTACAGATTATTAGAAATGACTGTTTTTTAGAACATGCAAAATTCTTCATGTATTTGATTGAAAATCAGAAATGAGATCTCCCATAAAAAGGGAAAAGATTCAAAAATACTGAAGCATGGGGCTGAAACTACATGACAGTTTTGATTCTCAAGTACCTTTGCTCCCTTTGGTAATGTATTAAATAGTCAAAGGTCTTTAATTCCGAAAGCACTTAGCCACTTTTGGTAACATCCCGCCGTTTCCTACATCACACTAAGAATTATAAAAAACATTAGATTCAGTTTTCCATTTCAATTTAAACAAAAATTCTAATTCAACTCATCAGCAAACTCACTCACAAAAAAGCCTCTCGGGCCCAGACTGAACTAAAATCACTGTTATTGTGCAGTCCCAAGCACTGTATGAACACTTCATGTGCAGGTATTACTCTCTGATCATTTCTATTACTCTTGCATTTAATTTCTCTGTGGGCAGACAAAGTTTCTGACTTAGCTGGAGTACGGATCCCTGTACCAGCAGCATGCCAGAGCCAAGAACTGGATGCCCAGCCCCGCTGCCTTAGCTCACCCTTCTGCCACCTACTCTGACTCAGCGCTGCTAGTCCTTTGACTGGCCAGGGAGTTGACTTAATTTACAAAAAACATCTGCAAACTACCCTGGAAACATTTTTTGCTAAGCTAGCAGCTAAACAGGCTGGCTCAGTCAGAAGGCAAGTAGTGCAGCCAACTTCAGGAAAGAAGCATTCAGAGAGAAAGGAAGGGGAAGGGACCCCGCCTCACACCTGACATCTGCAAGCTGTCCCTGTGGTACCATGATGTTATATGTCTAAAACATCAGTTGTGGCATGGGGGCTACTTTCTTACTTGGTTTTCTTAGCAGCTGCTAAACCAAGGCTCCTTGGTGTTACTGCAAAACAAATAGTAATAAGTGATAAAGTTAAAAATAATCAGGCTTTGTCATGTTAATGGTGCGTAAGGGACACTGCAAGGATTCTTCCAGTAGCCAAGGTGAGAAGCATGGAGAGACAGACATCGTTTGAGCAGTGAGCAAACATCTTTAATCATACTGCCAGCCATTTAAAAATCTGAAGGCATAGCAGGTATGTGACAAAAGCAGAGATAAGTGCTGTACATACTAGCATATGTTATATGCTATATATCATAACAGCAGGCTGTCAATCAAGAGACTTTTTACATCCAAGAAGTATACTCACACAATTTAATCATGTGCATCTCAGTTTCCATGGGCTATACTGGTGACTGCCATTGTGACCGAACTTTCTTATATATCTATATTTTAAAAACCCGTGTCAGCAGTGTGCTCTGCTTCCTGCAAGCCTGAAAGGAGAAGGAAATTACAGCCTGACTCAGACACATCATGTGCGGGACTGAATGAGCGAGACTGCAATGATAAGAGAAACTTCTGTTCTGTTCTTCAGGAACGTTAAGGAAGCAACATCCTTTTCACGGGGTGATTTAGAGATGTACTGGCCAACAGCACACAACGCCCTCAGTCACACCGGAGAGGAATCGCAATACCCCCAAAGCATGACACACTATTAAAGCAGAAGACTCAAGCTAAGCTAGTAGTTTCTTAAACCTTTTTCTCTGGTCTGACCATGCTGCACAGCTGTGACCACTCCCTGGGGGACTCAATGGCAGAAGCAGCTGACAAAGCCACCTGAGATCGCTCCTTCTCAGGACTGCAGATCCCACCTGCACAGCAGCTCTGCTTTGCCCTGCTGCTGCTGTGCCCCCTGCTCCTGGCCAGGATGAGCGAGAAAAGGGATGCTCAACCCACAGGCACACTCCCTCCCACGGTGGCAACCGAAAAGCCCATCCCAGAGCACCTGCAGCTGGGTGGTGGCCAAGGCTCGGCAGGGTCTGCTGGCACACTGCAGGGCCTGGGCGAAACTGCAAGCCATCACTAAGATCTCTGCCTAACAGCTAGGTCCTGCGAAGGCACCCAGGACTGTGGCCCTCCTGGAAAGTGGGAATGCCACGTCTGGTACTCGGGAATGCAAGAAGGGACGTTTGCTGCTTGGAAGAGCAACCCACCGAGACCAGGACGTGCAAGTGGACCTGCAGAGCGAGCCCTGGCTAAGGCTGTTGTAAGAGATTTCAGATTACTGCAGCTCTTCTTCAAGGATGTTAGAAGGTTCTCACTCTTACTTCAGCTCATGCACGAGGTGGCTACTAGCCAGCGAAAATCTGCACGGGGGCAATTAATTCTGAGAACTTGATGTGAAATATAGACCGCTGTGACAAGCAGAAAAAGATAACGTTACTGCCTAATCACTATGAACTGCTTCCTCAATTACAAGTATGCACGCAGCTGTAACAGAAAACAGCTTGCTTTAAAGACAACTCCTGTTAATTTTGAATGAGGGATTTGGAGAAGCTCATGTTGGTCTGGCTGAGTCTGTCTGTCATGGCAGCATGTGCATGATTTTCAAATATGTCTCTTTAAATACCTTTTACTGCATAAGCTCTCAAAACCCCTAGGTCACTAGCAAAGCACAGTACTGAGGAATCATACACTGAACTTTCAAGAACAGTTACATCCTTGCGCAAAGATGTCACAAAAATGCCTGTGCATATGTTAGAGGACTTAATGAGAAAATACACAAGGAGGTGGCTGAAAAGCTCAGCTGTGCTGGAATTACTTGAATAAAGTGCATGTGTATCTTCTCTCCCTCTCTCTCTCACAGTCCTGCCTTCCCTTCCAATGCTGCTAACACTCCACCTTTGATCCTCAGGATATTTCCAGGACAAAGGGGCAAGTCATCAACCCAACACCTCCTGGGCCTTTGAGTTTTGTGTGTATCGCTAGGAACCTCTTCCTCACCACGCGTGTTGGTGATGGTGATGCTTGGCTGACATTTAATTCCACTAGAACTGTCCACAATAGAAATTTTACCCCCTGGGATGTCTTCTCATTAGGTATGAAAAAAGTGCACACAGTAATGAAGCCAAAAGAGGAAAACCCCACAGTGGTGGTAGAGGAACTCATGTGTTGGATATGTAATTTTTTACTGTTGTCACCAGCAAAAGACAACTTTTAACAGTGTAACTTTTACCTTGAGGGAAAAAACAGTCTTCCTTTTTGTTCAGTATAAGGAAACAACACACCTGAGAGCAGGCCTGGCTCTGTTGCAGCAACAGCTCCGACGCCTGAAGCAGGGCACAGCTGTGGGACCACCATGCCTACCAACTCTGGCCAGATTAGTACTGCATTCAGTGGTCATTCACCCACACAGCTTCAGCATCCTCTGTGCTACCCAAGAGCTGCCCACAAAAAACAGACATGCGCAGGCACTGTAACATTGTGGCTCACACTTTTGTTTTTTTCCCCCTCCTTCGACAGCTTGTAGCAAAATCAGTGCCTTGCCTCCCACCAGCCACCGGTGGACTTGCAGGATTTGATCATTTCTGCTCTCCTGTCAGATGCTCATGCTCCTACAGGACTGTCAGCTACACACCCCCCAAAAAACAGGAGACTTTTGACCAAAGTACACTGCTTTAATCTAAAGACCAATCGTCACAAGTCCATAAAAACTGAGAATAAACGACAGAAACAGCACAGCAACCCAGAGAAAATATGTTCTTGAACTTTACAGGACTGTCTAACCTGATTTGAATCAGACAGCCTAACTATATATATATATATATATATATATATTTATATTTTGTCCTAGGTCATGGCTTATCTACTTACTGTAGTTGAAAAGATAAAGATCAATTTAAGTGCAATTCAGCTGTAGAAATGTAGAAACACTGTACAGTGTCTCCATGACCCTGTAAGAAATCCCCTGTTTAAAAGCAAAGTACAGTCTCACAAACTCCACCAGGTACTGGAAGATGTAGTCATTCGTGATGGCGTGGCATCAGCACCAGTACAACATTCTGCAGACAAAGTCTGATGCATGTTTTGGAACAAAGTAAGAGCCTGAACAGACAACTGCAGCCATACCCTACAGCTATACTACTTCTGCTGTGCTAACATGGGCACATAGGTAAATGGACATTTTTCTGAATACGTGGAGGGGACGGTTCAATTGGTTAGCCAGGCACTTTAATGTCTACACAAAACATTTAAGAATTAATAGAAAGATCAGTAAAGGAGAACAAGAACATCCAGTTTTCCATATAGAAGAAACAATTTTAGCTATTTTTATGTGCATTAGCAATGAAGAAAAATAATGTGACAAGCTGAAGTGTCACCCCTTAATTTCATTAGAATTGCAGTATTTTATTTTTTTTAATAAATTCTAGATGCTTTAAAGGTAACATATTCTGCTAATTTGAATGTCCTTCCTACAGGCTTTTTACAGCATCCATACACTCCGCTTTTGAGGCCCCCAAGATAATTTAAAAATTCTGCAAGGAAGCTTCTTTTAATATCCAGTGTCGCAGAGACTTTACATAAGGAATTGAAAACAGTGTACACTTCCAGTGCCCCATGTGCAGATGCACGCTTGGTAGGTACTTGGGTGTGATCTTCCTTCATACACACACAGAAAAGACAGCCCTGATCTTCACTGAGCACTGACAAACACTTAAGATGAGTCACTACCAACTGCCGGAGCTACCATAAACGTCTCCTTTAAAATAAGTAACCCAAACCGCTTCACTGTTTTCAGATTTTTCATCTTCTCTGGAATCTAAGTGACAATGTTTTTTAAAACAATAGCAAGAAAAGGTGGCTAGTGCAGAAACCACGCTTCAAAATAGCTTCAGTAGAACAATTTGTTTAACACATGGAGTATTTCTCTTTATTAAAGAGGAAGCCCTAGGAGACTTGCACTGGAAAGGATGTCCTGGGTAGCTGAGTCTACTCTCCACTACTGTAGTGGCTGCACGATATAATCCCTTTCAGATTTGCTAGCAATTAGCATCATTCACTGTACAAGCTCCCCAGCTACTTAGTTCATCTCTTTGCCAGTGCAGAACCCTCAGCCGGATGTCAGTTAAAAGCTGTAATACCTGGTTTTCAAAAGAACTCTTTATGCAACACCAACCCACAGAGATTTACTTTTTTTTTTGTACATCCTATGATGACAGATGAGTTCAGCTGCTAACACTCCTTTCTCTTAAACCTCACAAGCCTATCAAACCTTGCAATACATTTCACATTCCAGTGTAATTTTGCAGTTTTTGAACAGGAATTATTCCAGCTCTGATCTTCCCTGCAGCCTACTCAATAGTTTCACTTTAAGTAACTTTTTCTATCTGAGGTTGCGTCCGGTTCTCTGAGAAGAGAATCTGACCATGGCTCAAACAGAAATCTCCCTAGCAAAATGTAAGCTGTTATACTTAAGACCTCCTAAAACAAGACCTTCCCACTATTTGGATGGATTGTGTACCACCAGGGAGGTCCCCGTGTGCCACTGGGCAGTTGTAGGCAGAATGTGCCTTGTGCCAGGCTGTGGGTTGGCATCGTGCACAGGGTGCAAAGTGACTCAAACTGCTGCCGACATTTATGGATTGCAGGTAGGATATGACATCGTCAACACTGGTATAATCTATACATTTTGTGTAACTGTGACTGAGTAGTAGCAGGAAGAGTAAAGTTGATGTATGCAGCCAGAAACAACCCATAGTTTCCAGCAGGAACATTTTCCAGGACTTTCTGAAAACTTAAGCAAAAAACCCAATTTAATCTGTCTATGCATTGCTGTTTTTATGAGAAATGTGGCTCTTTTCATTACTTTAGAAATCAGAAAAAGACCCCACCCCAGAGACTGTATCAAAACCTTTCCTTCTTGGAAAAGTAAAACCTCTTAAATGTCCTTTGGCTCTCTTTTAGGTTGCTTTCACGGTTTGTTTAAAGGATTTAGCAATATTTTTGATGTCACCAAAAGCATTCTATAGGAAAGAAAAATAAGCACATTTAAAATTCATCACAAACACATGAAACGAGGATTAAAATATGACTAGGAGGTATACAGAACCACTGCCTATTTGGTGTCCAAAATGTTACTGTTTCTTGCAGCAGGGCTAGTGTACCAGATATCATTCTAAAAAGCTAGGCTGTGTGTATTATTAATGCAGATTTACAGGGAAACACATGAGTACAGAACAACAACCAAGAAAAGCATTCATAAAGAAAAAGGTCAACAGTTTACCTCGCTATCTTCATTTAAGAAATTTCAAATCAGTTGATGCCAATCTCCTTTAATTGGAACATTTCTTTAACAATGCTGCAATGGCTCAACATTTTGGGTTTTTCCCCATTAAAAAATAAATCTTTGATCTGCCAGGCCAGGCCTGCTACATTCAAATCTTGTCTGAAAATATATTTACAAAAATGGCTTATGTAAAATAGAAAAAAAAAAATATATCAGCCTTTACAAAAACTGAAACCAAACCAACAGGGTTTTTGAGCAAAAGATTTTAAACTAATTTAATGTGAGTCTGCCTCTGATCCCCTGTCTCCTTCCTGCCTGTCTCCCTGCACAAAATGAGCCTTTATGAAAAAGAACATAGCAAGAGTTTTACTTGACCTGACTCCTTGACCTGAGATGTGAAACCAACAATTTTGCTCACCAGCCTAGAGCAAGAGGGCAAGCATGCTCCCTCCGTACTTAACTAGCTAGCTCCTTTTGCTTTCCTGGCTCGTGGTTCACACAAGCAACATCACAAAAAAGTGAGCTCCATTTACTCGCTTACAAAATGCTGGATGTGACCATTAAAACTCAGGGAGGGGCAACCAGGTCAATAAGGAGCAAGGCTAACACTGAAGAGGGAACGCAATCTCACCTAAAAGCCACTAAAGGTGCCTAAAGGGCATCTCAGTCCTAGCACCCAGGATAATTTCTCACTTGAACATCTGGGTCTGGTTAGCAGGAAATCCTGCAGGGACATCAACAGAAACTGGTCTTAGGCTATATAAATGTAGGACCATTTAGCATTTGCTTTCAAATAAGCTTGCAGTCACAATCTAGTTTCAAGTGAAAAGCTTCTGGCATCAGAAAATCCCCTCCAAGCCACTGCTTTTATCAGGGACTCTTGCTGAAAAGCTCATGAGAACATGAGGGAGGCCAAGACCAAGACATCAGTTTTCAGAGTTTCCTCTTGGACCAATGCAGGGGAAAAATCAATTTAGGTTTCAACAAACTGCAGCTGGATTTTTACTAGAAAATATGTTCATTAGGTCACTTGGACACCACCACTACCATCAAGACCTCCCTAAGACTCAAGAAGTGAAACTCAAATTAGAACAGAGTAACTTTAAAAGACTCTTTTCTCTGAATTAAAACATTTTGTCTCTGTTTCAATCTTTTCAGTGAATATATACTTCCATTCCACCTTCTTTTGAGTTCTGAGCATTCACACTCTTCAGAAAGGCAGAAGAAAGAGATCCTACCCTGTGCACCAATACATACCTGGAAAAGTAAAAATAAAAAAAGCTCTCTGAAAACCTGGAAACCAACCATATAACTTCAGAAAATGTAAATGCCTTTGCACTGGTTCATTATTATTTCCCTCAGAAACGCTGCTGTAAAGTTAGAGTCAAAATTTTGTGACTTAAGTTCTGTTATAACCCCTTCTGACTTTTGTTTTCCATTCAAGTTCTTTGCTTTCAACTCCTCATTGAAAATCAGTTTCCAGAAGGTTCCCAAGCAGTTCCATAAAAATATTTGAACCTCAGGCGCTTTTAGAAAAAAAATTAAAATTGATCCATTATTTATCTAGTCTGAAAAGAGGGCTTTTAGAAGCTGAATATAGATTTACAGTAAATTTTCAGTTTTTACAAGGTAAGTGGACTTGCATCTTCCAGTCACAATCAGGCAAAAACTGAAGGATTAGTTTATTAAAAAAACAAAACCCAGAGCCACAGAAGGAATGAATTACTGCAAACAAATGTAACTGTTTTCACCCCGTGAAATATGCAGCCATTACAGTATTTTAACAAGGCACTTTTGAGGGTGAACAACTGAAAATATAATCCTTCTATCATAGCTTTTCAAAAACGTTTCCTTTGAAATGTATCTTTAAGCTGCAGGTTACTCAGCAGCTGGGAGGACATTATATCTCCCAGAGCAGGTTGGCAGAGGGTCATTTTTCTAAAATCTCCTACTCTGAGACTATTTAGGTCTTACAGACTGATAGCTTTTCATGCACAGGAAGATAATTTGCTGGTGCCACTACCTTTTCAAAAGACAGTTATAAAGAAGTTAATAAACTTTAGCAGCATCTCAGTTGCATTTAATACCCCATGTGCATGGGGTCAAAATCTGAAGCAAGGTTTGTCACACGCACCTGATATACCTCATTTGGTGGCTGTCTCCTGAAGAAACATTAAGAGCTGAAAACATTGCATTATTTAGCTGCCTGCGTAAGGAACTGGCAGATTTTAAACTTCTTTCATGTGATGGCCATCTGTCTCTCCTGAGATACTACAACTTAATAAACCTATTTTAGTTATTGCTTTTCATATTCTGACTTCACCAGTGGTATCTTTGTTCTATACATTTTTCATGCATTTTTCCTCTAGGAGTACATTTTTTCATTATCTTACAGCACTATACTACTGAAAGTGGTGAATAGAGCAGAAATTCACCACAGAGTTCTCCAAGTTGTTTTGCACAGTAATATGTGTATTAACATAGGGTTTAATTATTGCCACAGCAGAGCACATGTTCTTGCCTACTCTCCGAGTGCCTCAGACACGTCAACATGAATTAAAATGTAAAGAACAGTCAAAGGTATTGGCATTTACAAAATACAGTCACAATACAAGGCCAAGTTGGGTGGATATTCCATCACGTATCTCCCGGGTGCTTTAGGAGGCCGGATATTCATTAGTGCAACTCTGATGCTATTGTGCACTGTGCTGAGTACAGCCCGAGTATATTCCTCAGGGTACCAGCCTTGTCACTGGAGTGGCAAAGGCGGCATCTCGTTGGGCCAGAATATAACCACACGGGTCCTATTTTCAGCATCCCTGCATGTGAGGGCTTACCCACCTCTCCCGTGCCCCACAGGCCCTGAAGCAGGAGAAAATCCTCTCCCAACACTCATGCCAGTAGTTGGATATTTCCTCTTGGATGTTGGGCTTGACCTGTTAGCTACTTTTCTTCTGATCATTCATGTTTTATATAAACACTCGTAAGTCTGTTTCTCCATCTGGCCTATCAGTTTAGCATCAATTTCAGGCACCATCTTCACTTAAAACTGCCCACATCCAGAACAATAAAGATACAAGTCCAATTACTAAAGATTCTGTGAGAACTCTCACTTCTAAGTGAAGTAACCTGGTTACTGCGGTAACCCTAAAGGATCCCTGAAGCACCCTAACTTCTGCTGGAGATGGAGATAGGTAACAAAAGAAACAGCTGTTTCAAACACACACTACGACTTGACCGGTTTTTATGAGCAAATACCATTTTTTTTTTGTTGTTTTTGTTTTGTTCCAGGCTGAAATACTAGATACTGCGTGTGGGAATCTGAGCCATTGCCCCTACAAGAATCTGGAGAAAGCTTGAAGCAGAGAAGTTTTGGAAGCCAGACATGTCCTGCAAGACTATTTATCATACAAAAAAACCTCACACAGGTACGCACACACAACTCTTTCACTTAATTTGCTTCTAAATGCAACTCTTTAGCTTTCTGAGAAACCAGAACTGCTGGTTACAACACAAGAACTACAGGTGTAAGCATGCATGTGACCCTTTAAATGCTTGTCTGAAACCAGACAGCTTCCACGTGCAGATGATTCTCTTGCACGTTCACAGACTCAAAGCTTAAATGAATGAGGAGAAAAATGTACCAATGACTGGAAACAGGACATCAGTGGAGGTTTTGCCTGGTTTACTTCTTTCATTTGAGTTACCTTCAAAGTGGTCATGACACTATGGGAGCGCTAAGGCAAATGTGTGCTTCGTTATGAAGCGATGCAACCCGAACAAAAAACACGCAAGCAGAATCAAGGGTGACTGCTGCAGAAATGTCGCTATTTTCTGTGAGCGCCTCCCATATCTCAGCCTTTTGTTTTTCACTCTCCCATAGGCACAGCTGCTTTTTCATTCTTTCCCCGCTAAATTTATTAGATTTGCTTCCTTGCTATAACCTGCTTTTACCTGTGAATTTTTCAGAAGTGGGTCCATCCGTTACTATTTGTGTACGGAATGACTGGTACAGCGGAGCCTGACCCTGGTAGGGATCTCTGAGGTCTGTGCAGTAAAGGTGAGCAGTACTTCTGCACTGCTGCTCCGTCTGAAATAATGGCAGTAACCAGCACCGCTGACCCAGGGTTCCCCCCTTCCCTCTGCCTGCCTATTTAGAAAGCTGTTGCTCAGTCTTACTTAATTCTTACTTTCAGGAGCTGATCCAAGCTGGATCCTTGCGTCTCCCATTTGTCTTTGTTCCTGAATTGGTCAGGAAAAGATTCAGAATCGCAATAGCCCACCGTACCTTAAACAGCACTTCTCGATGATGCCAGTTGTGTAAAAACTCATGAGAATAAAAACTACACAGACATCAGAGATGTGAGAATGAGTCCTAAATAATCAAGCAGATTGCATGCAAGATGCTAAACATCTCTTGCAAGGCAAAGCTTTCACTCTCAAGTATAAACGAAAGAGATCAACGAGTATTAAGTCATCCAGTCTCTCTGCAGTTCAGATTTGTATTTTACACTACATTGTCCATTTTGCTTTAAAAGCTTTCTCATTTAATGTTTTATCTAGCTGTCTGCTTAAGACAGCAAAGTATAAATAAAGATATAAGCTATGTTTTCACTGACCCCAGTCTGATCTTGCAATGCAACAAGGCACAATCAGAGTAACTGGGAATGATGTATCTAAGGATAGACCTGTGTGCCATCAGTGTTGGGGGCTGACCCTGGCCGGACACCCGGTGCCCACCGGAGCCGCCCTGTCACTGCCCTCCCCAGCCGGGCAGGGGGAGAGAAAATGCAGCAAAAGGCGCCTGGTTGAGACAGGGACAGGGAGCGCCCTCCGTTACCGCCATGGGCAAAAAGGACCTGACTTGGGGAAATTAGTTTAATTTATTACCAATCAGATCAGAGTAGGGTAACGAGAAATAGACCCAAACCTCAAAACCACCTTCCCCCCACAGCTCCCTTCTTCCTGGGTTTACCTTCCCGCCCGATTGTCTCTCCCCCGCCACCCCCCCAGCAGCGCAGGGGAACAGGGGTCACCTCAGCCCCCACACGCTGTCCCTGCCGCCCCTTCCCCCACAGGGGACCCCTCACACCCTGCCCTGCCCCAGCCGGGACCCCCGGCAGGCAGCCCCCCACCAGCCTCTCCGACTGCCCCTTCCCCGGGGCTGCAGCCGCTCACAGGCTGCCGGGGGGGATCTGCCCCCGCCACCCCCCGCGGGCTGAGGGGCACAGCCTGCCCCGCCAGGGGCTGCACCGGGGGCTGCGGGGGGATCTGCTCCGGGCCTGGAGCCCCCCGGCATCCTCCTGCCCCGGCCTGGGGGCTGCAGCTGCTGCTTTCACAGAGCCTTACTCCTCTCTCCAGCTGCAACTGCACATTTTTTTCCCCCCTTCTTAAATACATTATCCCAGAGGTGCTGCCACCATCGCTGACGGGCTCAGCCTTGGCCAGTGGTGGCTCCATCTTGGAGCCGCCTGGCATCAGCTCCATCAGACATGGGGGAAGCTTCCAGCAGCTTCTCACAGAAGCCAACTCTGTAGCCCCCCTGCTACCAAAGCCTTGCCATGTGAACCCAATACACACAGTTTTTACAATGACATTTCTCCTTATTGAGTTTCATTGTCATAGATGAAAAATCCCTGATGTCGCTCATATCCACTGACCATTAATAAAATGCCTGTATACTCAGATATGGGCATTCCAATGAGATTTGAAACTTCATGCTTACTTTGCCTATTAATTTATCCTGATTTCTGGGCAAAACAGACAGCTGTGTAGGTCTAGTTGTGCTTGAGATAGTGTGCTTGCTTTTGGCAGTAGTGTCGTGAAAGCTGCCTTACATGTTCTTCTCCTGCGCTCTACATTTCTTTCCTCCTGTTGTACAGGCACAAATACTTCTGGATCAGGGAAGTGACCCAAATGAAAAAAAGAAAACCCAAACAAAAAAACCAAGAACAAAAAACCCCAAAAGAAACCACAGGAAGAAATTGGTTAGGTTCTGGATTGGGCTCACATACTGGCTGCACATCAGAAGGGAGATACCAAGTCCGGAACAAGTAATTTGGGACAGAGACACACAAGTTGGTAACTGCCACAGCATTTATACATAAAGGCAGACTTACAAATGGAGCTTCCACTACTAAAGGAGAACATTTTCTTCTCATCTCAGTCTCCCCCTAGAGTCAATTATTGAGCAAGTTTCTTAAGATCCACAGCCTTTTTGGCACCTTAGGTTAGACCAGACTACTGTGTGTAACCACCGTGCCCGCCGACTGGGCCACAGACACAGCTCTGTGTGTCTGCGGGGACAAAGCGAGATTCGAGAACTGACGGTTTCATCCCTGCTCTGTACACAATGTCAATATACACAGCAGATGTGAAACAAAACAAAAAAAAATTAACTTCAAATTTGTTCCTTGTTTCACAACCTTTTTGTACATCCCTTTTTCAAATTTGCTGTACAGAAAGTCTTTGTATTTCACATCTTAACATACAGAAAGGAAGAGCAGTTTTATAATGGGGAAACTTCACTGTCCATTCACAGAGCCTGGCAAGGAGCCTTGTAGGTGTACGGAATAATCCAGAGCATGTTCTCAGTGCCACTTAGGTTTCACTCGGTTACTCTTTCAAACCACTGCTGGCCTTTCAAACGAAGTTACGTTGGTACTGCTTTAGTCTCAAAATGAATTTAGGACCTCAGCTCACTGGAATTTTCAGTCCATGGTAACTATTTAGTGCAACATCCGCACAGGCTTTTAATAGAGCTACCAGGACTTATATCATACTCCAGGCACGTGGGACCCAATCTGCTCAGTCTTTAACTAGGTCCCATCAGTATTCTAACTCCAGGACCAGTGTTAGGTGCTAATGCAAGTGTTAATAACTTTCCATATTAACTACTGTCTAGGGAATTTTTCCACCTTTTCCTCCCCATTTACCTTCTGCCTAAAAAAGCCCTATTAATAGCAAGGAGGAACAGTCAAGCCGTTGCAAGACGACAGTGGATCAGATCCTTATTATGCGCTTCCATCCACTTCCAAAGGTGGATTATTCTTCACAAAGAAGTTTTAGACATACACAGATGAAAATAATTACTTGAGAAGTTATATTAATAGATTTAATGAAGAACTATCAAAGAGACTTGAAAGTGCCCTAACTGTCATGATGAGCTATATGTTGGCAGGGTTTTATGGAAAGAACAAAATGAGAGGCAGAAAAGGAACTGCCAGTATTCTCTAGACTGCCCACATTGCTGTACAGCCCGCCAGACTCAGTGGACTTTGCAGATGAAATGACACCTTGGGGAAGCGTTTACATTTTTTCATACTAAAACTCCTCCCGTGTTCGCAGTAGGATTCCTTATGGACCTTCCTCCAACTACAGAGACAGTGCTACTGGGATTTCTGAGGCCTTATGCAGTGTGACGAGACATCCCCCTGAAGAGAATATATAAAAGATTGTCTAAATTGAAAAACTAGAGGTATTTACCAACAGAAAGCAAAGACTCAGGCAGTGTATATTATCTACTGCAGAAATTAGCAAAAGCCCCATGGGTTGAGGGAGATGAATGATCACGGATGCTAGAAAAGATGAAAAAAAATTAATAACTACTTTTTCCTCTGCAAGTGTCACACCATACAACCTTTAAAATATCTAGTGATTTCCCAGAGAACCATTTTTAACCATGGCATTCAATCTCAGCTGAGCCTGACCCAAAGAATATTGCAATGTCCTCCTCAAATCCCAAATCCACCTTCGACTCCTCCAAAGCCTCTTCAGTTTCAGACCTTAGCCAAGTCCAGCTCACACTCACATCATCTGTACAGCAGGAAATTCCACCTGCTCTGAAATTTCTAAGGATGTTAGCATTTTGCATAACTCACTGCCAAAAATTAGGCGACGCAAATTGCTATGATGCATTATTGTGGGAAAAGATCCTCAGCTTATCTTCTTTCATACCCTCTGGAGATCTAAAAAGTAATAGAGTCAAAGCAGGAAACTCAGCTGAGATGAACTCTTACGTATTTCACACAATTTTTTCACCCTCCCCCCCCCCCCCTTTTTTTTTCCAACTCCAAGTTTTTCAATTTTTCCATCCGTCCATTTTCAGCAACTGATTACAGAAATATCATGTCACAAGATACTATCCCAGGATCCTGCACAAAATCCCAACACAGAAAGCAAATGGTCACTAAGACTACTGAACAGACTTTGGGCTGTAGATACACCTAAGGGACTTGATGAAAGCTTGGAGCTTGGTAGAAGCCAGCTGGGAGAAACTGCTGGTCCATTTTTAAGTGCTCAGTACTTCTACGCAGGAGATGCTCGGTTTAGCAAGGAACCACAGGGATGGGCCCCCAGATGAGGTCCCATCCAGATGTTCATAGCACACTATTGTCGCCCAGGGTCCCATGGAAGGCATTATCTATTCAGAAGCACGGGGAGAAAAAGGGAGGGAGAGAAGAGGAAATGTCTGCTGAGCACACACACAGAAATAAAAAGAAAAGCACTGGCTGAGTTCCAGAAATGAAAATCTGGCCCCACTGAAGTAGGTGGGAGCTTTGCCACCAGATTTCAATGGAGACAGAATTTCGCCCGATGTGAACAGCACTCTGGAAATATCCTCCCTCCAGACACACTGTGGGAGCTCTTCTGGCTCTGAATACTGACTGGAAACACAGAAAGGGAAATTAAACCCAAAACAAGACAACAATACCAGAATGATTAATCAACGAACAAAAAGGATGCAATGACAATTAAGCAAAAAGTACTGCAGAAGTGGGGGGGAAGGAAGGTGGCAAGCCCTTTACCTCCTGCACCACTGAACTTTGCCAGGAATAAGGAGGGATGCAAGGACTTGCGGTGCCAGGTACAAGATCGCACTGGAGGCGGTCTGCAAGATTCAATAACAAGAAAAAGAAAAACTTCTAGCACATATTCAGCCTTGGAGTATGCTCCCATCACTAATGCTATATAAAGAGGCCAGAACCTAGCAACTTCAGCAAAGATTCCTAGGAGCAATCAGCGTCATTGCTTACAAACTCCCAGGCAGGCTAGTTCACAGAAAGGGCACGTTCAGCAAGCTCTGCAGTTGTGTAACTGTGAGGATCCTGAAAATGAGAAATACATCGCCTGAATACAATAAACAGACACAATGCCTATAAAGCCGCATCTATATGACAGCTATGACCCAGTTGTTTAGCCTACAGTTGCCTTTTGATTTAGTTAGCATTTGGTTTCATACCACAACTATACAGCAGTCCTGGATGTTCCCTTTTCACTGGCTTGAGTTCAGGCTGCCTAAGATGCTAAGTTCTAGCTTTCAGAATGCCTGAACACCCCAAATCCACATAAGGCAGCTGGAGAGACGAATTCCCATAACTGCTGGAACTCAGCCCGTAACTCCCAACCAAAGACCTCTTCTTTGCTGCAAAAAGGGACCAAGCACCTCTGTTTCTGAGAACTGCTGGAAATTGCACCACTTTGGATGTGGTGATGAAAGCATGTAAACTTGCACACCCACCACTAACTAATATTCAAGTATCTTTCAGAAGATTCACGTCTACCTGTCAATGACGGCTGGGTGACAACAGCTAACCAAGCATTAAACCAGAGTTCCCCGAGTCACTGACTGTGACAGGCACATGCCAGGGTTTGGAAGCTCCCAAGGTCCTTTGAGCTTTCCTCAGGACTCCTCTTTCCTCCCAAAACAACTGGAAAGGTCTATTTTTAGTAGCGGGTCCCCAGCCACCCCTGCGATGGTGTGAGGCTCACAACCTTCGCAAAGCTCAGGCCATCTGCCAGTTTCCCCTCCCTGCTCTCTTCTTGCCTCTCTCAAATAGCCAGGGAAAACCCTTCTCACAGTCCTTCCTCAGACCACATGGCCAGCCTCGTCAGGTGATGGAGATCTGAAGCTCCGTGGTTTGCTGCCTCATTGCCCGTGCCTGGACAGCCCTCTGCTCTGGTCCTGGAGCGAGTTCCTTGTCCCTGGGCTCTGCTGTTAGCCCTCATGGCTGCCCAGTGTTTGTGTCTACTGCCCAATGTTATCTAAAGTAAGGGGAATAACAGAAGGCACCGAAGCAAAATAAAGCATCTCTGTGGGCTCTGCAGTATTGTGCTGGCTCAGAGCAAGTTTTTCACCCAGTTACTTTGCTGGCAACTTGGGAAATGAAGAACGAATGTGTTTGGACTGACACTGATCCTTCCGCAGACTCTGGAAACAAAACTGGAGGGGAAGAGAGTAGCTGAGGAGTTACTTATCTCTTGTGCTCGCTGGCTGCCTCAAGACCATTGTTATCCCTGATGAGAGACCAGAAGAGCTGCTTCTCAGCATGCCAAGATCCTGGGATGAAAAGCATGGACTACCCCTAGTGCTGGGCTTTGCACCAGGCTGCTGGCTTTCCTCAGCACACGCCATGCAGTTGTGGGTGTAAAGGACAAACCATGGCCCTCCTTCCCAATTTCAACAGTGGACCTTGTGAAGAACAGTGGGACAAGGATAATAAACTGCTGGAGGAGCTACTCACTTCAGGAGTGTTAAGAGGGTACGGCTGAGACCAGTGTCTTCAGTTACATGGTGATACCATGAAGTAAAAATCTTTCCTTTATGGTTTAAATCAACCCCAAACGCATTTAAAAACAATTACTGGAAGGAAAAAAATAACATCTCATTTTGAACAGCTCTTGCCAGTGCTCAAGGAGGCTTGAGAAGGTTGGATGCCAGCAGCTGACAGGCTGGCCGTGGATGACACCTGAGCCTATAACCTTGTTGCTCACCCCTTGCTGGGTCCAGGACTTAGACCGTAAAATGGTCAAACCTGAAACCAGTACCTAATCCACAAAGGGAGAACTTAAGGAGCCACTTCTGGGTCACCTGTAGCTAAGGTCACAAGTCCAGCGTTTCCAGAAATTATTTTCACTGCTGTGACACTGGCTGCAATATGAGGGAAGATATGATTATCAAGGCTCTCCACAGAGTAAGGTGACTAATGTAAAATAATTTCAGCCTAGTCCCCTTATCTCTCCTACCTTTTACACAGTGTATTATTACTTGCCTTCTTTTTCACGCCCAGGCCCCTAGGAGTACCTACAAATGTTTGAAAATATGTCATTTTTTCCAGGACCTATGCTGACTCCATACACAAACCTGTATTTTATCACATTCTTCTACCTCTGTTCAAGTATACCTGATGATTTTCTACAATAGTCTTGTCAATACTAATACACCAACTGGTATCAAACAGATATGTATTTTCTACTATCTGCTATTTTACCTAAGAATTAGAATTTTAGACTAGTACAATCCTCACTCAAAACAGCTGACAACATTCTTTTTAAACTGTCAGAAGTAGATTTTTAACAAAGAACATCAATTTTAGGAACAGAGAGACATGCAAACATATTGAGAGTTCCTGGTTCAAATGGTGCCCCTCAAACAAGTGAAAGCTAAACACATTGAAAACATACAAAGTTCTCCTTTTTTTTTGTACAAATTGGCAGCATTATTTCACTACACTCAGGTTTTCAAGTACAGAAACTCTGACCATCAATCCCTCTGAAATGAGAAATTGAAGTATGAATCAATAACCAGAAAAGCTTCAGTTGATTTAAGCAGATAAAGGAAAGGCAAAATCAGAATTCACCACTTGTTTTTTTTTTTCTTGACTGAAGGCAGTAAAAGTGATTGCTGCATTCGCTATTTATTTTATGATATGCAGGTAAGAATAACTTCCACCTATCACGTAGCCCAGTAAGGAAAGGCAGGCCACAGGCCACATTCACAAAGAAGCCAGCTGGATCCATGGTGGGTTATCATGGTGAATGGGATCACTTACTATAAACAATATCTGAAGATGACCGTAAATTTATATTGTTTTGTGTTGACTGAAATAGCTTCTTCTGTCCATGCAGGAGACTCCTGCATTAGAGTTTGCTATTGAACACATTGATTTGCATACATTCTGGAAGTATTTGCAGTACAGCAGAACAGCACAATATTTAAATGTACTTTGTAGATTTCTGCTGGGCTTAAAAGTAAGGCCATTGCTCCAGTGACAAAGCCCATTTTCCCCACACTAGAGATCAGTTTGTGATTCAGGATTCTAAACATTTATTTCAGCGCAAATTCTGCCAGAAAGAGGAACTTACTGCTTGTTGTGAAATTACCCTCCCCAGCCTGGGGAAAGGAGTCTACGTCTTGGATGACTTGTAGTACTCCCACAGTCCGCACCGGGGGATCCAGGGCTACAGAGCTCTCATTCACTGTTATATCACTAGCTCCTGTTATCTGGTTAGTTGGCGGTCCTCCTATGGATGCTTCCAAGTCTGGAGGTATATCATCCATGCAATCCGCATTTGGCTAATGGAAAAAAAAAAAAATAGAAGAAAATTGAGTTTTTACTTGATAAAAAGATTTAATTTACCTGTTCCCAGTTCTTCAGGGATTTTCACTTTCTTTTGGTACTGAAAATGGCAACATATAATGAATAAACATGCAGTTTATTTTCATGTACTTAATACAATCTGTTGGAAGAGAGACCCAAAGTATGCATTGGAAATATTCAGTATTAAACTGTGTCACCTGCAATCTCTAAATGTCCTTATTTATACTTTTTAAAGGCTTTGGGAGACTGCACATTAAAAAACTCACTCACTTATTGCCGTGATCTGTTCAATACAGGCAGATCGCTGAGTCAGATTACAAATGTAAACAGAGACAGTAGCTGAAGGGGAATGATTATCTGTTCCCTAAATATACATTTTATAAAGCCGATATCAGGGCTTACAGGAATAAGAATTCAAGGGAACTGCCTGTGGGCGCATCTATGTGTGGGGTGCAGAAATAGAAGCTAAAGCTGTTTCTAAGACAAGTTTTTTAATATCAGAAGATCTTTTCCTTTGCTAATGCTATATTTGCGACAAAATAAAATTATAAGAAACAAACAAGCAGTAATGGGAATTCTAAGAGTATCATTCAGTCCATAGTATTTCTTGTTTGTGATTCAGAGAGACCAATGATGGCACCCAATTCTAGAGAATTTAGACATTTCTCTCTTGCAGTTAATTGGCGAATGCGCCAACACCTCCAGAATGAGCCAAGCTCTTCCAGTCAAGGGAAGTGATGAGAGAGGGCTGTGGTGCCCACCTTTGGCACAGTAGCCTTAGCACTGAGCACCTGTTCATGAAGAGCAGAGACTTCCAAGTGGGCACTGGGCAGCAAAGAGGATCGTTTGTTCAGGGGCACTATGTCCAAAACTAGTTTCTACCCTCGGATTTCTCTGGGCCTGTTATAAGCCTGATGCTCCCATTCAAACAGCAGTGACTTCTACAGAACTCCCCATAAACATTGGTGACAAACAGATGAGTAAAAAAATCTCTCTTTCCTCTAAGAGGAAACCGATTCTTGTGCCGTTTGCCCATAGAACCAGGTCTAGTTCTCCCCAAGGCATGGAGAAAAATTGTTTGCATAACTATTTCAAGAACTGGGTTTTGAAGTTTTAACATACTGTTAACAAGAACAAGGCTAATTCAGAAATGAGGATGCTGTGTGTCAGGGTGCAAAGCTTCCAAAGTGACAGAGGGACATAGCAAGGTTAACCATTACACAGATAACTTGTTAAGTTAGGAAATGTACAGTTAAGTTGTTCCCATTTATCTTTATTCTCCAGGAGTCAGATAGCTGATCTGGTTCAGTCACTTAGGGTTTCCTCTAACTTGAACGGTTTGAGACAATTTAGCTCTGTGATTCATCCCACCCTAAGGTAAGTGGTATGAATTGCCCCCTCTGCCTTCCCACTGCGCAGCACTAAGTGGAGACGGGGCTTAAACTGCTAGACTGGAAATCCAGCGTCTGGATGGCTAAAGTCAGAAGAGACGTACTCTGTTCTGTGGATCTGATTTTTGCTATGCTTAATTGTCTCACTTGCTAAGGCATTTTTGAAAACCTCACTACCTGCCTCTGTCCAACAGCAGGCACCCAGAAACTAAGCAAAATATGATACAGCAAAGAGTAAAAGAGAGGCTTAGCTTTAAGCACAAGAGTAATCCCTTTCAGCTCAGGCATAGAGAGTTACCATATGCTTACATTTTCTGCAGAACCGGGAACTTCACATGTTTTCTGTTTTCTCCTACAGTCCCTGTGTGATTGTTGCCACCTCATAAATATTTTTTCACAAATGTTCCTAATGAAAAAGGCAGGCATTTTAAACAGTCCTCAGGTGACTTGTATCCACAAACTGAAGTTTGGGATAAAAATCAGAATTGTCATTGTCTGGCTCCAGTCTAATCCACAAGCAGCAAGAGCTCCTCAGAACTGGGATAAAGGCACATTCAGCTATACCAGGTTTTAATGAAACCCATTGAAACTGTATTTTTCAAAGTGAAATACCAATCACTTTTCTGTAGGACCTGGATCACTTATCTGTAGGACTTGGATCCAAAATTATTCCTTAGATCTATCAGTCTTTCCTTTGCTTATAGCTGCTGTAACAAATGCTTTCAGAATTTCATTTTTAACTTAAATTTGGCTTTGATGGCAGCGTACCTTAAAGGAAAAAAAGGCCTGTTTTCTTTTCTACTCTACGAAAAACTATTTCAAAAATTTTTCACGGGATCAATTGTCTGCTCTTTGCTCTGAATCCAGTTATTCCTAGAATGGGATTTTATCACTAACTTTTAAACCTTTAAAAATGGGGGATTATAATTGAAAGCCAAACCAAACATTAAGAATGCAAAAATAGCATTGCCTGATATAATTAATCCCTTTACTCCTGAATCATTTTAGTTGGAAAAAATACCCCAAACTAAGCATAGTATACAGCTAACGATATGAAATACTGATCGAAAAAAGATACATTATGGTTTTTGCTGTCAGAGTGACCCAGATACATTTTCTAAGTTTAATTATACTGGTTTCACTCATTCCCTGCATGTAAGTGCTCTGAGGGCACAATTCCACTAAAGTCAAGGGAATGCTTTGTATTGACTTCTGAGGGCTTGGCTAAGGCTCTTAGTGAATAGCTTGAAGTCATCCAATCTGTTGCCAAAAATGCAGCTGTCTGCACATCCAGCAGATATTTGCAGAGAAGGGGGAGAAGCAGAGGGAAACTATTTTATGTGATATGATCATCCCAACAGCAACGTAGCTCTCTGAAAGACACTTAACTCATTTCAAATCTTACAGCCGAAAGAGGTAAGTCTGAGCTGGATTCACCAGCAAAGAGACAGTGGAAAAGGTTACACCAACTGTCTGCTGACAGTTAGTAATCTTCTGGAGCTGCAGAGTGTCACCGTGAAAAGCAGATGCCAAGGTGCTCAGCTGCCCTGAAAATGAGTACGGTCAGTTTGGTGCCTCACGGCAGCCCGGGAAATCTGCTTTTAGAGCAGACAATATTTGAAGTCTCTGTTACAAAGTCAATGGAGAGTTTAGAGGTGAACCGAATTGAAAGATTTAGGTATTTGGGTTTCACCAATCATTTCCTGGAAAATGAAGCACAATATATCCACAGTCATGCAAGCCAGCTCTTTAATAACAACCATAGGACAAACATGCAGCTGGCAGGAAAAAAACCAACGCATTAGCCCTGCCTATGGTAAGATTTCCTCATTCCTCCCATTGTAACAGCCTGCAAAAGGACTTTGGCAAATTTGTTCTCAACTCTCCCATCAGAGATGCTGCCTGCCTAAGGCTGCTTTTCTGTATGTGGAAATTTCAACTAGGCAAGACTCAGGAATGTGGTTAGGGAATGGCATTTTGCTTTATCCGCTCTACAGAAATGTTTGCCACCTCTCACTGAGAAGCCCTAGAGCTTTACAGCTTCTTCCAGGGAAATGTCTTTTCCCACAACAGCCTACTGACATCTGGCTAAGTTATGAGCCTCTGAAAATATCAGTTCATGTGTGCTGATGGAGACTGGTGGCTTACTCGGGACCGACAGCTATACTCCCCAAAGAAAAGCTTTGCATGGTGCCTGCACGCTCACGGTGGCACCAGAAGGCACCCACAGGACCGATGCCCACCCTGGGCTGCCCTCAGCTAATACCAGCTGATAAGAAGGGCGAGGAATTTCCTCTCAGGAGAACAGGTCCTGCAAGCTGAGCAAGGAGTGTGAGCACAGTGGCACCAGGGCAGGAGTTCAAAAGGATCAAGGTTGGGCAGAGGAGGTTATACAGAGGAGAAAAGCAGGAAAGGGCAGGAGGTAGGAGAGGGAGAAGCAGGAACTGAGGCATATTTTAGAGAGAAGGCAGGGAAAACAGGGGAAGAGGAGCAACTGATAGCAGGATAGGAATTTTTAACCCTCAAGCTACCAGATTCTCTTAGACTCCCACGTCCTTCGCTGTCAGCCAGAGGAAACCCCTGACATGAAGGCTACCGTCTGATCCCAGTCCCACGGACAACAGCTCCTGCTGTAAGTCACCTTGAGTCTAGCACACAGCTCTCCCTTCATGAACCTAACTGATGATCCATGCCAGTGGCAGCCAGTATGCTTTCTCCAAATGATGGAGCAGGCTGTTTTCAGTTTGCTGTCTTACAACAACCCAGGGAAATTTTTACAGAAATTCATAAAATAAAATCCTCTAAACAAACTTTGCTAGTGAAATGTTAACATCCAAGCACTTGATTTTTACAGTTAAGACAGACTAGTGCTAATGTTCGTTCTGAAATCTTAATTTGACCCTGCTGTTTGTGCTGGTTGTAGCAGTATGTTTCATTACGTGATCCGTACAATTATTTCCACAGAAGCTCCATGTGGGGAGCTCTCAGTGAGGGGAGCAGGATGGATCCCCCTTCTGCTGTGCGGTACAGAGAGAACAAGACAGGGAGCTGTGAGAAGAGAAATGATGGCTGAGGAAACTGCGTGGTGCTTTTAATTATTCCTGGCACTTAGGTTCTACACCTGCTACTACAGAGCTGTTCCTGTGTAGTGAAAGCCAGTCATGTGAACCAAAACCTTTACACCTGGCCTCTGAGCATGTTTTCCCTTCCCCTCGATGTACCCAACCTCAGACGGCCTGCGGACACTCTGCGCCTTCAGCAGCTGTCAGTGAAGTCACTGAGAGCAGTATATTGGATTTAAATATTAACATTACTACACTTTCTGGAAAGACCTTAATATGTCACTGCAAGCCTCCAGAAAGTGGGGGTCTGATTTGTTTATATCCCCTGATACTGAAGCTGGACGAAGAGCATGTTAATGAAACGCTCGGGGAAAAATGTGAATGGACCAGTGTGAGAGCAGAAATCGTGTGGTCCTGCATGGTGCAGAAGAAAGCCATGGAACAATACACCAGGTAGAGAGAAGAGGTGTGAAAATCCCGGGTAACTGCTCACTGGCAGGCCTGCGAACTGAGACGTGGAACCTGGGGGAAAATTTCTGTATTTAAGCCTAGGCACAGAGATGCTGAATGGCAAAGCCAGCCTTCAGTCCGGCCTTTCCTGACATCTCAAATACCGATATAACAGCTGTAAAATCTTTTAATATTTTAAAGATAATATACATGCTCAGCAGAAAAATAGCCCAACTATAATGACATGTTACCCTAACTACAATGCTCTACATCTTCCCCATTGCATGTTTTTAGCTTGGATTATATTAGGTTGATTACAATATCTGCCTACTTCAGTAAAAACATACTTCATTGCTTGCTGTGGAACCTCTCCTGCAGCAGCCTGCTTGGCTTCCTAGTCTCCATGAAAATGAACTTCTGGGGAATGGCTGCATCAGCTCCCCTAATATGTTCATGAGGTATTTTACTTTATGTAGTAGCTCTTCCATACATGAGCTGGCATGTCACCATGTGTAACGGCAGGGTATCTACAGCACCTGTTAATGCATCAACTGGTGGCATTTCAGTATGGAACTTCACTATCACATGGCCAGCCTTGCTGAGTGTGAGAAAATGACTCTCTTCTTCCTGGTGAAGCCCCTGATCTCTGTGATAGCTGCCCTTAGGAAGCTGTGTGGCAGACAGGACATGCACTATCTGAATGTAAACATGCAGCCTAAAAAGATCAATTGCTTTGGCAGCTTCTAACTATCTGAACCTTCCAAATAACAAAGGGCTCAACAATTTCTTGTATGTCATGTGGTCTGCCACATGCTTAGATACTGGGAGAAATGCTCCCTAATTGGAATTGGGAGGACAAAGCTAGCTACAGATCGACTTTAAGAGAAATCTGACAGAAAAGAAGATTTGGTTCCCCAGAATGAGCAGTCAGTTGTCCTCGACTAGTATAGCAGGGAAAATTTTATTTGCAGACCTTCTGCTTTGAGATCTGAACTGAGAGCTTGATTAAAAAAATAAATCCATTCCTGATTTAAAACCCAAACAGCAGCTATATGAAAGAATCTATAAATCCACCAAAACACTAGTAAACAATCCTCTGCTTTACAAAGCAGGCAACCACAGACACACAAATCCCAACACCCAACCAACACCCCCCCCCCACTCTTCCTTGCTAATAAAAGTGGGGTGCAGGAGAGAGGCAGTTAGACATTTCAGCTTGTATTCCCCTTAATAAATCAGTTAATACATCAGTAACACGGCAAGAAGAGTAGGATGGGAACAGACAGGCAAAGGGCTAGGGATATACCCGAGTAGCTGGTGTTTCCCTTCTGCCCCGACCAGCTGCTCTGCGATGTGCTTACCGGGATCCCTAGAGCTTTTAGAATATTCATTTTACACATCGGACAGGTACGATGGTCTAGCAGCCAGGGGTCTACACAGGACTTGTGGAAAAGATGCCTGCAATGAAAACCAGGATATTTCAATTCAAATCCACCACAGCACAATTTACCACGTAGTACCAGATGCTTCTTCTGAATTCAGTAAAGTAAGAGTATTTCAAATTGTGTGGTTTGCGACCTCTGCAAGGACTGTAAAACTATATCCCTTGCAACAAAGACTAAAATTATTTCTGCAGCATCTCAAGCACATGTGCAGTGTTTCTCAACTGGGTTTGGAAAAGAAGACATGTATGTAATTAGAGAACTAGGAAAAATACACAAAATGCATCAGCAAACCCCTATTCTTTAAATATTAAAGGCTGTCAGTAAACAAAACCTGCTTGCTGGCAAAGGTAAAAATCATATTAGTATTTCTTGATGGTTCTACAGACAAACCTAATTACACATAATTTAAGTGTGAAGCCATCAGGGCTCTGGTATTTTTTAGGTTGCAGGCATAAGGAAATAAAGTGAATTAAACACCTGCTGTTTTTCATATACATGGAAAAAACAGGACGATGCTTTTTAAAACATTCTCCCTGACTCCCCTGCTCTTTAGAAGTTGCCCATCAGAGCAAGCGCCTAAACAATTCCGGCCCTGAAGGGATTGTTGCTAACCCTGTGCTCAGTCTGAAGTGACCACTAAGCCACTACCCGAGTTCTGTGGCTGCCGGGGACCACTTACTGTCCAGGTGGAGGAACTGAAGGCTTCTTGTCTAGCTTTGCCTGACACAAACTGAGATTTAATATAGAGATATTTGAGTACGTGTACCTGACTGACAGACTGCGTTTTCTCTTGTAAGCATGTTCTGTTATGCTGTAGTTGTAGAGAACAAATGTTATAGGATGCTGGAACGTGGGACTCGGTATATAAGAAACGCTGTTGAGCAGGCCAGGTAGACAAGTTGTGGCTCAACCCAAAGCAGTGAAGTTTGTTCAGTCTGAACCCCCCTGAAGAAGAGGAGGAAAGTTTTCTACCATGCACGCAGCCCCAGGAATTACACTGGCATGTAGGAAACTCCAAATTGACTTGCCTTCCTAAAAATATTTTTTAATCAGTTAATTGAACAGAACTTCCAGTTGGAAAGGACAGTAGTCCAACTGCCTAATATAACTTAATAACTTCAGTAAAATTGAGAGAGGCTACTTTATTCTGAAATATGAAGCTTGATACACATAGTCTTGTTCCAAAAGGTGTAAACTAAGACTAATTTGCCTGTTTTGAAGCATCATAAAGACCAGCTCTACGTTTCCTTTCTAAGGCTTGCAACAGATGTCCCACATTTCATTTGGCAGAGCCTGAAAGTCACGTTTCAGTCTCCTTGAACTTTTACATTTGAGCAGTGCCAAGCCTGTGTTTCCTTGTGCTGCCACTGCCCCATGTGCATCACTGGTACAGTACAGCCACACAAACCCACCAGCTACCTGCAGGTGAACAGCTGCCCAAGGCCAACTGCATGAGGTTCAGCAAGACTCAGTGTAGGGTCCTGCACGTGGGTCTAACAACCCCATGCAAGGTTACAGGCTGGGGAAGAGTGGCTGGAAAGTTGCCTGGAAGAAAAGGCCCTGGGGGTGCTGGTCAACAGCCGGCTGAACATGAGCCAGCACAGTGCCCAGGTGGCCAAGGAGGCCAACAGCGTCCCGGCTTGTGTCAGAAGCAGTGTGGCCAGCGGGACCAGGGCAGTGACCGTCCCCCTGCACTGGGCACTGGTGAGGCCGCCCCTGGAATCCTGTGTTCAGGTTTGGGCCCCTCGCTGCAGGAGGGACACTGAGGGGCTGGAGCGTGTCCAGAGCCGGGCAGCGGGGCTGGGGAAGGGGCTGGGGCACAAGTGTTGTGAGGGGCGGCTGAGGGAGCCGGGGTGTTTAGCCTGGAGAAAAGGAGCCTGGGGGGGACCCTACTGCTCTCTGCGACTGCCTGACAGGAGGCTGTAGGCGGGTGGGTGTCAGTCTCTTCTCCCAGATAACAAGCAACAGGAGGAGAGGAGATGGCCTCAAGTTATGCCAGAGGAGGTTTAGATTGGATGTTAGGAAAAATTTTTTGGCTGAAAGGGTGGTCAAGCATTGGCACAGGCTGCCCAGGGAGGTGGCTGAGTCAGCATCCCTGCAGGTGTTTAAAAGATGTGGCAATTCAGGACATGGTTTAGTGATGGACTTGGCAGCGTTGGGTTGGACTCTATGATCTTAAAAGGTCTTTTCCAACCTAAATGATTCTACAGTTCTAAGACTTCGCCTGGAGCAGGCCATATACCAGCCTCCACAAGGAAATGCAATCTCTGAGAAAGCCAGAATCACTTAATGCACCAAAACAATTTTAAATATTTAAGTGGTACGTACTCAGTTGAATGGTCTGGCCTCTGTATCGTGTCACCGTCTCTCCACAGAACAAGATACACACAGCCTTTCAACTTGATGGAAGATACTGAGGTGCACTTTCACCAATATTTATTTGCAACCCTGGCTCTTATTAACATGATACTGGCCCACATGCTCGCTGGTTGGCTTACTGGCTGGCTTGAGTCCTAAATAACACTAGAATTTCAAAGCCAAAACTGTGTGACATCTCAGAATCTTTTTCTTTTCACTATGATGCTCCTTCTCACTAGTTCTGGGAAAAAAGGGTTCTTTGTGAGACAAAGGTATGTGGCAAATTATTGCATTCCTGTACTTGGTCTGACTTCACAAAACTATGGGAAAGGGCAAATCTGTTCTTGGAAGTTCA
Organism: Falco rusticolus; assembly: GCF_015220075.1. Lineage (NCBI taxonomy): Eukaryota > Metazoa > Chordata > Aves > Falconiformes > Falconidae > Falco > Falco rusticolus. The sequence goes on along the minus strand of NC_051187.1, from coordinate 114,581,597 downwards.
ACCTGGTCTAATTATATCAGTTGGCTGCAATACCAGACTTTGTCAGACCTCATCTGATCCTGTATGTCAATATGATTAATGCAAACGAAGTACCGTGACACTTGAAGTTTAAACCAGCACTTTATGAAAGCTACTAAAGCTCACAACCCTCCTTCCAAACAAGACTTGCCTTACTGGATAAAACCACAATGCATCAAATTTCATTCTCTGTCCTGCACAATTTGTCCTTCCTTTTACCTCAGGAGGGACATACTCGGCACATCATCAGGCAAGCATTCTGAACAGGTGAAAGCATAAAGATACAGTCATCAGGCATGTGTAATTTTACATTCAGAAGTCTAACCAACAGAATTAATTCCTTGGGTGTGTTAATTCATGGAGGTACTGAAAGTCAGTGTCTTGCTTTTCAGCTATTTGAAATAACAATGAAGATCTTGATAGTGATTGGTTTTCTTTAAGTCTATACCCAGATTCATAAACAAATATGCTTAAGGGCAAACATCTGAAGTATATTTGTGCCAAAACAATCAGTACATTTACAAAATCTGAAATATTTATTCTATTCTGTTGAAAAAAAACAGATTTTCAAAAATCTGTTTTGTATGAAAAATATGTAATTTCTACCAAGCCATTTCACCACAGACTAGAAAGTCCCCTTTTGTTTTCAAGTTCAAACTTTACAAGCCTCAGTCAAGCTGTGGTTCATATTACAGCATTTCATAATATTTGTTGGTCACCAAAAGCTTGAAACTTTCATGCCTTTAAGACTTCAAAAACTGAACTTTAGTGTTCCTAAAGTTGGCTTCAAACAACAACATTCTAAAATTAATTCTACCAATGCTGAGTAATTTAAATACATGACAGATCACGTCACTTTGCACTTCCCAATACTAAATTAGCACAGTGTATTACGGCTCTATTAATTTCAGATTTGATGTGTACAACAGAAGGAACTTGATTATTTGACAGAAATCTACAGAAAAATGGAATGTTATTGAAAATCAGATAAAGACTTGTGTTTTTAAATTTTTGAACCACCTTGTACAGTTAGAGTGCTCATAATATCTATTTTTGAACATGTAAACATTTGTGCAGAAAAGTGAGGTGGCAGGCTTTGCAATTTGGATTTGAAAGTTTATTTTATTCGTTATTAGCTATAGCATTATGTATGTGCTTAAGGCTTTCAATGAACTGTCAATTGTTTGATGTCATGATAAGTTTGTCATCCAAATTCAGGCAAAATAAGCATCATCACAAAGTAAAATCAGGGAGTAACTGCCACATTTCACTGTCACATGGTAACACAAATATGCAAAAAGATAACTGCAACAAAAATCCCTCTCCCTCTGCAGTTCTGACTGATGCAAGTTTTAAGAGGAAGGAGTGGTCAGAGGTAATGACCCATACAAGGAGACAGTAAAAGAAATATTTCAAGTGCAGGCTCAGGACGTGGCTTTGACAATCTAAGTCAGAGCTAGGAAAAAAAAAAGTTTTTTTTCTGTTGTGTGCAACCACATGCATTGCAAAACTACATTGATTTGGATGGATTGAAAAGTTTCTCAAAAGAACTGTAATTTATTAGTTAAGAGAGAGGAAGACGAGAGGAGAGATGTCATAACAATCCTCATACAAAACAAAGGCTTCCGTAAGGAGAAAGGAAACAACTGTTCTTCACCTCTCCTAGGGACAGGAGACACAATGATGAATTTAAACTGCAGCAAGTGAGATCCAGGTTACACAACAGGAAAAGCTTCACCACAGTCAGGGTAATGAAGCATCGCAATAAATTATCATGGGAATTTGCAGAGACTTCATCCCAGGAGACTGAAGAGAGTGTTGGAAAAAACTCCCAAGAATGACACGTGCACAGCCAGTACCCCCGTGCTGTTCCAGAGGTGGTGGCCTCCTGGGATCTCTCCCGCACTCTTCTGTGACTCTGCACGTGGCTGCATAAAGCTCACAGAGCACAGAGAAAGAAAAAGAACCTCAAAATCCCAGAGCACTTCATTTACTATTATTTAAATAGCACTTCATACGTTTTAACTGGAAATTACTTTTGTTTGAAATGTATTCAAATTTTCTTTAAGGCTCCAATTTTAATCATACAAGGTGAAAAAAATAATTCATTTCAGGCTCAGCCCACAATTATTATAATAATTTGTTGTAAAACTACTGTAAAGCTTTCAGCTTGCCAACAATTTTGAGAAGCTTTTTTTTCAAGATTAAGGGAATCTATTCTCCTTCCACCTTCTACTCCTAGTCCCACCTTTCCAAACTGCATGCAAAGAAACCTAGCAGCCATGTAATTTTTCTCAGTACTAAAATGCAAGCTAAGAAAAAACGAAGGAAAAGCAGAGACATGCATCCCTAGGGACCCTGAGTAAAAGCATCAGTTGCCTGGATCAGACATAGAGCTGAAGCAAAGAAGGGTTTTGGTGAGAGACTGAGCAGCACCATAGTATCTAATGAGAAGATTCGAGCTTTTGGGGGTGCATGTACGGTACTATTTGTTTATTGTTGAGGAAGAAAGAAGGACAAAAGATGATGATGTGAGGATAAGTGGGAGGAAGGAATCAAAGGGAAGAATGTGTGTGATGACATAATTTTCACAGGAAGCTAATCAAAAGAGAAAGGAGGAATGAGGAGGAATGAAGCATTCTTTGAAATCATAGTTGTTCACGGAGTGAATGTTCAGGGAAAGGGAATGAGCTAAAACTGGGTCAGAAAGCACGTTTATTGGCGTCAGAAATGAAGCAACCAAAAAAAGAGCTTATGAAGAACTCTGTAGAGATGAGGTTGAAAGAATTGTCTTGCCTCTGTGTAGAGGTTTAGTAAAGTTAGTGAAAGTTTAGTAAAAGGCACACACTGGGAGCAGCAGCACCTATAACTTCTCCAAAGCCAGAGCAGAAAAGAAAATTGTTTTGAAGCTAGAGATGGAGGACAAGCAGAAGGAACTAGGGCTATGACAAGAGATGTCACTCTGGGAACAATGAACTTGGTTACAATTGATGTTGTGTCAGTGCCCTCAAAGATAACTTCAGTGGTGCTTGCTACCATCAAACGTAAAACCAGCTGCAAGCCAACCCTTTTTTTAATCAAGTGTCAGTCCTTATTTATTTAATACATTCTGTAGAGTGAAGTTTATTAATGCAGTCAGTTGTGGGAGCTGGCTAAAGAGGACAGAGAAGAAGCAGCACAAGTTAACTGGACTCCTCCTCCTAGCTCTCCAGAGTGGGATACATAACGACAGGCTATCCCAGTGCCGGCTCTCTGCCAGCAGAAGAGAGAGGGCATTCGGGGAAATGGCATAAATCCTAGTAAACATGCATCTATCTGTATGACTTCAGAGCTCATCCATTGCAGTATTGGCCGGTGGACTTCTGGTACCAGTTTCTTAGGAGACTCAGGCTCCACCAGCCTTAAAAAGAAATCTCAAGATGTATAGGGCTTTATACAGAGTGTGCCTGCTAGCAGGGGTTTTCCCAGTACTGCCTACAGTACAAAGCAGCATCTTTCATGTGCAGCTCTTGGGGCATACTTGGCTTTGCAGATAAAAAGTTCTACATGTTGAGCACCTCCTGGATAGAAACACTAAGGTCAGCCAGCACTGGTGTCATATGGTGCTGGCTTCTGTAAGGCTTGGTGAAATGCCAGCCTCTTATTAAACAGCAGTCTAATGAGGTTCCCATAAAAAACTACACAGAGTTTAACTGAGGATGCTGGAGGAAGAAACCTACAGAGTCTGTGGGTCGTTATCAAGATATAACACTCTCCTACTCACTTAACAGAGACAGAAATTAATTCCTTTCTTGTTTTCTTTTTTTTTTTTTTTTTTTCCTTCCATGAGGAGTTGAGACTGACAACAGCAGAAAGAATCATGACTGCCATTTCCTGTTTTGGAAGTCCAAACCCATGTGAATGAGTAAAATACTGCCCTCACAATTTGTGTATCAGGACAGCCAGGGTTTGTGAAGTAGCTGCTTGGGAAAGATCTCTTGAGTTTTTATAATTCAAAATTGCTGAGGCTCAAACTAACTGTGAGTATTTTACAAGACAGTTCTGCTGCTGCTACCCTTTTAGCATGAGTCATTTTCTAGGTGACCTTTTAAGTCAGCCAAGAACTGAACATCACCTGTTAACTATGTGCTTCCTATTCACTCTGCTTGACTCAACGCTGTGGATGACAGTGTCTGACTGGAGCCTCACTGAATTATGAGGCGAGACACAAGTGAAAGCTAGAGCTTCGACATGTTTTTTGCTTTTGTGTAACTACCTCCAAAAACTGCCTGTCTCTATCATGCAGAATTTCCAAGTTTTATTATGCTTCTATGAAAAAAGGCTTAATGTCAAACCAAGGTCCGTATTTTCTGGTAATTTCTCATTTCTCTGTATTTCTGCTTCATGAAGTGATGCATTTGTGTCTGTCTGCAGAAAAACGAGTTCACATGTGATTTGTCATTGTGGGGGATTTACAGTAGGTCACATTTATGATTAATCTGTTGCTTTTTGTTTGCCATTTAGTGATGGCAGTAAACAGATTTAACGAGTCACATGAACAAACCAAAATGGACAGCCTGTAGCATTCAAGTATCTACTAGGGAACAACAGAGCAGGAAAAGAAACAAGCATTTCAGTTTCTCAAGCCAGTGAACATGTCTGCAGGAGAAGAAAGACACTCTATTAAACAAACCATAATCTCTGCTCTGTATGTATAGCACTTGAGATCCCTATTTCTATGGAAATCAAACACTTGCTCTTGCTCTCCTAGGGGAACCAGTGTTCCTAGGAAAATTCCTAAGAAGTTGATTTCCTTAGAGAAATCCTTCATTAGCTAACACTTCACAGGTGACAATACAATGGCACAGAGAGATGAATACCACTGTTATGGGCAGCAAGAGGCTGTGCTCCTGTGTCACATCACTGCGAGTGTATGTGCTGCACCGGGCACCTTCACATGAGGGGAAGGAAAGAGAAAAAACAAACCCAAAAGCTCCTCTTGTCACCTCCACATCCCACATGCCTGAAAATATTTTCATGGCAGCAATAGATACCCCATTCTTTGTCACATTCCCTTTTTCCTTTACTGTTCTACTCAGCATATCTCTTTTTATGGCTGGGTTGTTTTGTTTTGGTTTTTCTTTTTGTTTGTTTGTTTTTTTTAAATAGAAGTCATCCCTTTCTCAGCACCTGGACACAGCCCAGGACAGCAAAAGAAGTAGCTCCATGGGGAGCTGGAGCCTGCTCTGCCCCTGGCTGCTCGGCTCAGGGCTCACCTTGAAGTCAGGGGCAAATTCTTCTAAGGCACTTATTCTGGACTGATACAAAACCTGGGAGGTAAATAGAGGAATGAAAACCTTTAGTTTAAAAATCCTACTGAAGACTTCGTAGTAGGTCCAGATCAGACAAAATTTCTGACTATCATGCTAAACTCAGGTTCTCACCACCATTAATATTCCTTACACTTCAAGTTGAATATGAGGCACTTCAGATATCTTTACCAACAGATTTTGAATAAATCAAAATGATAAACTCACCCTTCCCTCCCCAAGCTCTCGGGTAATCTCATCAGCATGATACTGTGAGAACAGAGCCTATCTTAAAGTAGTGAGACTATGAGAGCTAAAGCACTTTCAACCTTCAACTTACCTGCAAGGCAAAATTCTGACAACATCATTGGGCTTGTAGCCTTCAATACAAACAGCACAGTTATCAAAGTCTGGCTCAGTTTCCTACAACAAAGAGAACATTCATCATTTTCATCTTTTGATTTTGTCAGCTAATCTCTTCATACAAGAGCCTGTGTGACAAAGGAAAACAGTCACTGATGCATGATGCAAATTCAATAATGCATTTCAAGACAAGCAAGTCAGATTTTCCAACATGTTTCCAGTTGGAAACTTGCCCTGGGAAGCATGCAGATTTAGGTAGCATGTTTTAACCTCCAGGATTTTCTGCACCTTCACACAATCACCTTCTCTCTCTACTCCACTCCATCTGTAAATTGCTTACCAGCATTCTTCCCCCACCTGAAGGATGCATAGTAGCTAAATAAGCAATTGCCATTTCTGTTCTGCCTCATTGTCCTGGTGGTCTGAATGAATCCTCAGCACAGAGTTTCATTTGGTAATGAGCAATTTGAAAAATTACCTTATCACCTTTCCTGATTGTTCTGACTTGCAGCTTGCTGATTGCTTTCTTTGCAGCATCTCCAAGCCGGCGCTGTAATAGAAAATTTGCTCTTAAGCAAAGAGTGTCTCTTCATGCAGAAATCATCACCTTTTCTCCCTAGGCTTCTTAATAATCTGAAGTGACTGTACATGAAATAGGACCGTGCTGTATAAATATAAACAGATGAGGTCAGTCATACTGTTGTTCACAATAAGGGCACAGTAGGTATTCTAGGCTCACTGGCAACCCACAGCTGATGAGGCAAAGCTACTCTAATGGGGTTCCAGTGGAGACTGCACGTGAGCCCATCACGATGCTACACTGCAGCCCTTTTACTACGCCAGTGTGTAGCAACGTACGTAAGAAGTCCACTATTTGGGTATACTGCTTCTTCCCTCTCTTTTTCTAATGGCAGTTGTGAAAAATACATTATTAAATGAGGCCTGGGCTAGTAAGCAGAGTGAACACTGCACTTAAGATTCAGAAAGTCTTTGTTGTTCCAGAACTAGTTCATGATCTTCAGCAAGATGCAAGTGCTGAAAGTGCGCTGTTAATTTGTTACCCACAAAACACATCTATAAACATCTCTGCTGTTGTTCTCTCTTCCTGCAATACACAGTTGCCTACTTTATAGAAGCAACGCAAGGTATAAAAGTAAGGTGAAAGCATCTCCAGTTTCTTACAGGTAAAGCACTATAAAGTCCTGCAGTAACATCCTATCCATACACAACCATTCACTTGTTCTTTGCCTTTCTATCTTTCCTTCCAGCGGACCACGAATTGCTTACTACATGATGTTTCTGACCTCCCGTATTTCCAAAACATTGTTACTGTGTTGGCAGGGTCACAGCCACTCAGGATTAAAGTATGTAACGACAGCCTGATGAAAAACACCCTGTTCTCAAATGCTGAAGACTGAGATGCCCGCCTCTTGCAAGGGGCTGAGAACATTATGGGGCAGCTCATGCAATCACTGCTCAGCGGAGCTACCTCTGCACCCTGAGCTATTGAGCTTCTATCAGTGCTCCAAGGACTTGGCTGCTCACTCGTGCTAACCCAACAGTGAGGTGACCTGGAGACAGAGACTCACAGGCTGGGAAGGTCTTTGAGAGGTCATGTATTCCCACCCCCCTGCTCAAGGCTGGGTCAACTTCAAAGTCAGAGCTGCGTCCAGCCAAGTATTGAGTATCTCCAGGAAAGGAGATTTCACAACCTCTGTGGATAATTTGTTCCAGTGCTTAAGCACTCTCACAGTCTTTTTTTTTTTCTTTCCCTTTTTTTTTTTTTTTTTTTTAAAAAACATAGAAATGGAATTTCCCTTGTTGTAATCTGTGACCATTACCCTGTGTACCTCTGAGAAAAGTCTGACTGCCTCCTCTTCAACCACCCCTCACGCAGCTGAAGACTGCAGGCAGTGCATCCTCCCCTGCTCCCCTCCCACACAGCAAGCCAAGCTTCTGCCGCCTCTCCTCAGATGTGCGCTCCTGTCCCCAGACCACACTGGTGACCCTCTTCTGGGTGCTCCCCAATTTTTTTACGCCTTTCTTGTACAGTTTCACATAGCCACACCTACTCCAACGTCTTTTTGTCAGTTTTACAACAATTCAACCCAATTTGCCACCAATAAATGACTGAAACTCTTCTCTTCACCTCCCCTCCCCATCCGTGTGTCCAGCCATGTGTTGTTAGATAGGAGGGAGACTGAGGAGTTTCGGTGACTCAGAAGACATTCAACTTTTTGGGCTGGGAACACTGCCCGTGCTGGAGTTCAGAGGTGCCTGTCAGCGGGAAGGGTTTCCAGCTGGAGGGGGTGAGAGCATGAAGCCAAAAATGGAAGGAAGCTGGATGTAGCTTGTAAATTGAGACCTAATTACCATACCGATACGATTAATAAATTACCACTTTGTTCTTCAGATTCAATTAAAATCACTGAATTAAATTTAGACAGTAAGCTTATTGGATTGGAAAGACACAGAAGACTGACAAAACGCATGGAATATTGAAAGCGAAGAGCAATTTCAGATCTGGCTAAAGAGGTGAAAATGATCTTGGCTATCATATGGGATTTACATATGAGCTTTCCAGCATAACTAATTATTACACATGAGGGAGTATCTGGTAGTTATACAACACCTTTTTCTGTGGTATGTTTTCTCAGTCTCCCTTAAATAAAGGTATCCGACTAGAGTTGGGAACAGTTCTTGCCAGCTATTTGTTTCTTTAATATAAATCAAAAGACAGACTGATAACATACAGCATGACAAGAGCCGTTATGTCCTGCTACAGGAATTGCTTGTGATTCCTTTTAATCATGATTATTACTTAAACTAATGAAATGTCTCAGTTCTTTTTTGCACGTTTTTCAAGGGGAAAGGACAAAATTAAAGACTCATATGTCTTTGATCTGCTTGTTTTCATGTTTGCTTTCTCTTATCTATCTTAAATAGATAAGTTCGTGACTTGCATGCGAATGAGAGTAATTTAGTTTTCCAAAGAACAAGAGTATCTTGGAGTAAAGTCATATTTTCAAAGGATTCTTCCATTTGAACAAAAGTCATGCTATCACTACCCAATTATTTCCCCTAAAAGATAAGAGGCATTACAGTAGTTTAAGGGTTTAAAGTCTGGCTTAGAGATATACAGTCATAAATCCCATAATCTCATTAGGTTTGAAGGCTGCAACATTCAGTACTGGACTGGAAAGAGTTAAGCGTATCAGATGCAGTGGTCTTGCGAAGAGTGTGATACTCATGAAAAAGCAAGTAGCATGGAAAGCATCACCAGTCTGTTCCTGAGGAAATAAATGACTGCAGATGCTGTGGAAGAGAAATTATGGTACGTGCTTCTCTCTTAACGGCCTTACTAAACTATCACCTTTGCAGGGAGGAGATGGCCTTGTGCAGAATGAAGCTCACCATCAGGACCAGGCATCAGACACACCTCCTGTACCACAGATACAGTTTGTGGACTCCATCACGGGACGCACCTTTCCAAGAATGCTTCAAAGACTGATGTCTCTACCCAATGGCCCAAAACTCTCATTCAAAGCCACGGCCAGCAGTCTTCCTTCTCAGATAATTGCTTGACCCTCCACATGCTGCCAGTCACATACTAAAGCTGATCCTTCACTGGAGACGAACCCAGGACACACAGCACCCTCCTCAGCACCAGTGTGATCACTGCCTGCTTTGGCTTTCACTGTCCTGCAAAACTCACAGAGCCCAGCCAGATTCAAAATGACTTTACAGTAAACTTCTACTTCACAAAAAAAAAAAAAATGGGAAGAAATGACAGGACGGAAGAAGGTCAACAAGACTGGCACTTTAGACATCATCCCCTCACCATCACCCCATTTCACGTCTCACAGATGACAAAAAGGGAACTCTGCTATTACTGGCGAAATACGAAATCTGACGCACTGACAGGGTTGGTTTTGTTGTTGGGGTTTTTTTGGTTGTTTTGTTTTGCCTTTTTTTTAAGCTTGTGCCCTGGCTGTTACAGGGCTGAGACAGCAAGTCACATTTTGCTGAACTGTCTCCAGGACTTGTCATATCATTCCAAACTGCTTCCAGTCAGCTCTGCAGACTCATGTCTCTTGATGCAAACAATTCCCACAGTCTTTCACAAAGAAACTCTCATCTTCAAGAGGGCTCCAAGAACAAGCTGCTGAGAAAGCAGAATGCCTATGCTTTCCTTACACAAATTTATCCTCTTCATAGCAAAAGAATATATCATCTGGGCAACCAACTACTTTCTGGACACCTTGTCAGGTGGGAAAAAAAGGCGGCCTTGGATTACCATCCATGTGAATACTACTACCAATCTTCTACTTCCACACGTACCATACGATCGCCTGTGCTAGAGATACTCAATAAAAAATCAAATGTATTCACATAAAAATTGAAATCTAACCACATTTGTAGTTGACACCCTAGAGGCAGGTGCACAAGCCCATAATGAAAGCCAGTTTTGTGCTTCACTGCACTAATCCCCAGCCAAGTTGGGACGAATGGGCCAGGGCATTCAGCGAGAATCCTTGAAGTCCTGGTTCTCCACTCATCAAAATCAGGCACCTAACTGGAGTGAGCTGTGTCTTCCTTCTGGTACATGAACCTAGATTTTGAACCTTCCTCACATGGTGAGGAAGAGTGGTGACTGAAGATGTACATGCTGCATGTCCAGGTTTCATCTCACTGGGAAGTCACAGGGAACAATTCTAGGAGATTCCTCAGTCTTTCTAGCTGCCTCTCTCACTAGTTGGATTTGTTGCTCTCTTGATGGAGAAATAAATCAGTTCCTTTTGGGTCTACTGCTTGATCAGCAACTTACACGTGTGCAAGAAGGGAAGTGGACCTGGAAAGGAGGGTCACCTTATAAAAGAGGACAAGGAAGCAAAGGTGGTTATGAGGCTTGATTAAAAGGCACATGATGTTTTTAATGAAAGGATGACATAGTTGCAATGCATCAGCTTCGAAAAGGCACAATGGAAGATGACTTAGGGAGACTTGGAGTGGCCAAGGACAGATATTCAGCAATCTTGCTTTCATGTAACAGTGTTTCATGTAACTCCTCCTGCTTGGAGAGAACGGCTTTTTCTGCCAATTGTATTTTGCAGTCAGCCACACCATCCCATTCCCCCAGCACAGTGCCCAGACCACCAATCCAGAGGAGGCTGAGCTGCTCCCAGTAGCAACTCCAGTATCAGCCAAACCTAGGAAGGGCATGCATGACGGAGGTTAACAAGGGTGCAGGCCTAGGTTCTTATTTGACACAGGAAACACAGGCCCTCACAAGCCTTTGTTTTAAAACTGTGGGATTTTAAACCGTTTAGATGTCAAACTGAATTTAAGCTTTTTAAGTTTTATTTTTCAATTTAACTGAAGTCACAGTTTTTTGCAGTTTCAGAACAGGGCAGTCAGTGTGCACAGTTAGATGTTATTGCATTGTGGGGTAGGAAGTGATAGCACAACTTCCTCTGAACAGGCTAGCTGGCTCCCCCTTCATCTGATGCTCTGTTTATCCAAACATTTCAACCTTTGGATAAGCTTTAGCCTGAGTACATCAAATACAAACAGGAGGAAGCATCCTTTCTAACGCTGGCCAGCAATGAAAGTGCTTAAAACCCTTGCAAGGCTTTCCAACAAGTAAGCACACTACCTTCACACAGACACATGCAAGTTACAATGGCAAAATGTTCTGAGCACAATGACAAAAGAATTTTGCTCCAGCAAAGCAAGATGGAACCGTTTTCCTTGTATGTATCGAAATATCCAAGATACTAATATAGAACTCTGTGATCCCATCCTTGTGCTACACGAAAATATGTCTAAGAAAAAAAAACAAACATAACTTTAAGGGGAACAGAGCGTCATCCTCATGGAAAGGGCAAGAGCAAGATGAGCTCTTCTGAACTATCTACATTATTATATCCCATAGCCAGACCCAAAATTAAAAAAACAAACCAACCAAACAGCAGCAACTAATTAACAGTAGTGGTTTAGCTTTGTCTGTATATTGTTACCATTTTTCATATGAAAAGAGCTAATCAAGGGATTAGAGATACTAAGCAAAACTGGATGAAGTACATGAAGAAATTCTAGGTTGCCACATATCATTATTACAGCTTTGGCAAAAAAAAATAATTAAAAAAAATTGCTTAGGAGGCATGCTTTCTTATTCTTCTGAAGAACAGAACTAGTATAATCATAAGTTATTAAAACCAAACCTCTGCACAGGACAACTGTTTGTGCACATGTTAGTCTCATGCAGACTTCAGAAAGAAAATACTGAAAAGGCAATCTGCTTGAATATATAAACCTATCAGTTCCAAACTATAGCATATTACTTGAATGAGCTTCTTATTCTCTGGGTTTCATGTTTATGTATGTCTATTTACACTGCTAATCTGCCTGTATAATTACTTGATTGAAAGCACACTTACGGTACTCACATACATAAATTAAGCACACATGTGCTTTTGCAGCCAAAGCATTTAAAAATTATCACAGCCGTTACAGTCACAGCGAATCTGCTGCCAGTGATGTTCAAATTCCAGCTGGGATCGTCTCATTCTTGCTATCCAAAACTTCATATTTAAAAGGAAAATATATTCTTGCTGTCTGTAAATACAGAACAGCTGTTCTCTATCTCAGAGGATGCCTGAATTTCAGTGGAGGAGGGTGAAGGATCCCTATACATTAAGTATATGATACAGAGTTTGTGGCAGTACCTTTTCTCTACAAGATGACTATTAACTCTCTTAGTTTTACTTTTTCTGCAGAGCAAGCAAGGCAACCCTCCCCCTGCCCCAACAGTAATCTATTAAAGGTCCAGAAACATCTCTGAATTACAGGGCATTTTTTCCCCTGCAGTAAAATGGTTACCGCCTCAGATTTCATACATTGATAACATTTTCTACTGTACCATTAGCATGAAATGTAGAAGCCTCAGCTTCACAGTTCTGCTGATGCTGAGATAGTTGCATCCAGACACAAAAAGATTAAATTTATTATTATCATTGCTATTATTATGCACTGCTGAACCACCATAAAGATGCACCGTGCTTTATAAATCCAGAGGGCCTCAGGACCTAGCGTTCATTTCCACTGCTGTTGACTTCTCTCCAGCGCCATACATTTTGTATCTCTTTCATGGGGTTTGGACAAGATGCCAAAACCAAAATTAATGGAATAATATTGGTGGCTATCACTACAGCATTTATGTGTTCAGTGATCATTGACAAATGAACAGGGACATGTTTGCCTTTCAAGCCCAATACTCTTGTAAAGGAGCAAGAAAATGAAACCACTTTCTGTTCTTTTTTTTATTTCTTCACTTACTGTGAACCCTCGTTTCACACACAACATTTACATATCTCGCTGTATTTCAGTCATCATTTTGATCTCAAGGGTCATTAGTTATATACATTTCTACTTCACTTTGGCTATATGTACCAAGGCAATCTTTTCACTAATAAACATTACCAACTTTCTATTTCTTGTGTGTTTTCCATGGGAGAAAAAACCCATAATATATTCACAATTTATTTTTTCCTGATTCCCATCTATATTGACAGAAGTCTTGGCTTTTCCCAGACACAGGCATTTTAATATTCCCATTCTTTCTACTTTCTTGTTTTTTGTTTTGGTTTGTCTTTTTTACCAAACATTCACAATTTCCTCAACTTCTACTCTTAGGCTGAATCCCATGGTGATTTTTTGAAAACACAGCCAGCCATTCCAGCACTGCTCACCTGATTTCTGTCTCTGGCATTTGCGTAGCGGAATCGCTGGATGTAATAGAAGACCAGCCATGCCAGTGAGATGATCATCAGCACAATGAAGGAGATGGAGACGAACACCACAGAGGTCCGGCTGACGTACTTCTGCAAGTTGCGCGTCCCAATGGTTATGTACATCATCACAGTAATGTTCCTCTCCAGGAGGCTCACTATCTCTTTTCCTTTGGGTTCAGGAATCATTATTGCTACAACATCTTCTAGGCCTATCAGACAGGAGAGAGAGAAAAGAAACCTTAAGTAAAATGACTGATTGCCCTTTCTCTTGCTCTCCTCCCTCCTGCTTACCAAGAGGATGGGTCTGGTGAAGGTTTCAACCAGAACCAGTTACACAGTGTGTTTCTATAAACTGATCTCCATGAGATACATGAAGTGTGTTTCATAGGTTGACATAAACACAGATTTCCATCAGTACCGAGGCTTATCTAGACGATATTACTGTAAGCGCTGCAGAAAGTGAGACAAGCTGCAGCCAGCATCCTTCCACCCAACTCTTCATATACATTTATCATAGCCCATTTTGCAGGGTCACGAGACTGTCAAGCTTTATAAATAAACTATTACCACTTTATGGTTTAATATTAGGGGTATTCTGTTCTTCCATTTCACTAAACAAGCATGTAGACAATTTTTTATGTTTTGCAATAGTCAAATTCTGAATTGTACTATGCAGCTAAGGACAAACAGGATGTATTTTAACGTAGAAACGTGCTAGAAACAACAGTGTATGCAATGATCACAAACTGGCATTTAGAAAGAAAGGTACAAACTGGAGGTGTCTGAAGTCAGAGAGATGATGCTGGGGTGAGGTTTCAGAATTGCAGCTGAAATCCCTGGAAATCACCCAGCATGTTGTTAACACCACGGCCACCTGTATTATGACTCTGGCAGGAGGACAAAGTGCTGACTGACTCAGGACATTCACAGAAGTGGAAAGGGATCACTCAGCTGTGAACGGAGACACAAGACAGCGACTTGCATTTCACAGAATAGGGTAACAGAATCATAGAATCACTTAGGTTGAAAAACACCTTTGAGATCACCAAGTGCAACTATCAACCCAGGACTGCCAAGTCCATCACTAAACCATATCCCTAAGCACCACATCTACGCATTTTTTAAACACCTGCAGGGATGCTGACTCAACCACCTCCCTGGGCAGCCTGTGCCAATGCTTGACCACCCTTTCAGCCAAAAAATTTTTCCTAACATCCAATCTAAACCTCCTCTGGCATAACTTGAGGCCATCTCCTCTCCTCCTGTTGCTTGTTATCTGGGAGAAGAGACTGACACCCACCCGCCTACAGCCTCCTGTCAGGCAGTCGCAGAGAGCAGTAGGGTCCCCCCCAGGCTCCTTTTCTCCAGGCTAAACACCCCGGCTCCCTCAGCCGCCCCTCACAGCACTTGTGCCCCAGCCCCTTCCCCAGCCCCGCTGCCCGGCTCTGGACACGCTCCAGCCCCTCAGTGTCCCTCCTGCAGCGAGGGGCCCAAACCTGAACACAGGATTCCAGGGGCGGCCTCACCAGTGCCCAGTGCAGGGGGACGGTCACTGCCCTGGTCCCGCTGGCCACACTGCTTCTGATATGAGCCAGGTTGTCATTGGCCTCCTTGGCCACCTGGGCACTGTGCTGGCTCATGTTCAGCCGGCTGTTGACCAGCACCCCCAGGGCCTTTTCTTCCAGGCAACTTTCCAGCCACTCTTCCCCAGCCTGTAACCTTGCATGGGGTTGTTAGACCCACGTGCAGGACCTGGCACTTCTCCTTATTGAACCTAAATTTCCAATGGCATTCCCCTCCAAGCTGATATCCAACCCAAGTTTCACTGACGCAGCACTGTGCTCTGGTCCTCATGGTCCAGCTCAGATGTTTCTCCATCAAAAACATCTGGGAGGTATAAACCAGGTTTTCAGAGGTATTTAGATGCTGAAGACCAGGGGGTACCCAGCAGGATTTCAGATAAACTAATGCAGACAGGTGGGCGGTGTTCAATGAAAAACACTAACCATAGCAGAAACTTTATCAAGTTCTGTTGGGTGCCTTGGTCAATTGGACGTACTGAAATAGCTGTGACAGACTGTTGCTACTAATAGATGATATATGCTGCTCAGGTCTTGAGGTAGAAGTGCAAACACCACCACTCTTCCTCTCGTGAGACTTTCCATCATAACACTTTCCTGATTATGGACAGGCCAGTCAATGAATAGTGGGACATCAATAGTTTGGCTAAGTCAAAAGTTTTAGATATCTATGATAGGAAACTAAACCTTTCTGCTAACACTCTTCCACAAAGCATTAATAATTCTCAGCTATTTTGCTTTATTTGTCTATTAAGAACCCACGTTCAGGAGCCAAGATAAATCCACCTTTGCAACTCTTCTGATACTTGTTTATTACAAAAGGCTAATGCAAACATTACCCTAACAGCCTAGGGAGAATTTGCCAAGTCTCAGAGTGGCTGAGAAGGGCACTGCTGCCACGCCAGTAATTTTCCTGCAGTCAATAGACAAATTGTCTGGAGCAGTGCTTAGCTGTCCACATGCCTGCCCTTGTTCTCTTCCCTTTCTTGAAAGAAAATAAAAAATTTTAAATCACTCTACAAGAAAAGCAAAGTGACCACCTCACACATAGCCAAAATGAACCCGTAGTGAAAAATACCACAGCCAAAAATACTGAAACGCTTTTCCATCAGCTCCTCTCAAAAGCCACCATTCTGACCCACTCAACTTGTCCAGCATGGGCCTCTAACATCCTTTTCAGTACCTGAAAGCCTATAAAAATAGGAGATACAGACAAAAACTTTTTCAGTAGAAAATTCAGGTAGTATCTTAACTGTTTCATTATCCTGAATCTTAAGTTTCTTTAATAATTACGTTTAATTCAACTGAATATAGCTTTGTATATTTCCGGAGAATTGCAAATAATGGGCACATACCAGATATGGCATGTTGCAAATAAAGAATCATACTCAATCGTTCAATTATGAAATCAGTATTTTTGTAATAATAAAACAAGCCCACCACAGTAATGCCTTATCTGTCTTTAATAGTGAAGTAACGAAAAAAGAGGGAGAAAAAAATTGTGATCTCATGCATAAATTTAACTTCATTCCTGTTTTTCATCACCTGCCCTTTCAGATTAAGCTACGGTGCAGTTTGCTGGCATCAGTTCACAGTGGAAGCGCAACTGGTTTGGAGTAGGAGTGCAGCCACGCACATCCCTTCTCTGCTCTCTCCTCCTTACATCTCTATGTCCAGACAGTCTACTACCACCTCAAGGTCTAGGGTCTTTTAAGATACTTTAAAAAACACAAGATACTAAGTAAATTGCTGTGGATACAGGCTTAAGTAAAATTGTGGTTAGAAATGCCAAATAGAAGACACAGCTATTGCAAGAGGAAAGCAGCTGCTTTTATTTATTCAAAACCTTAATACATTCACGTTTCAGGCTATCTGGTTATTTGCTTGGAAAAGATGACCATTTGTAATGAAGCATTCTTGGAAAAAAATAACCAAATCAGCAACAAATAATAATCAGGATTTTTTTTTAACATTTTATTGTGTTTCTGGTAATTTCTCCAAGGCACTATAGAGAATGCTACTTGATCAATCGAGTCATTAAGCTAAGTTTTTAATCTCAACTATGCTCAATAGTGGGAAGAAGAAAGAGAGAAAGTAATTTATTTCCCTTTCTTCCCTTATACAAGAAAATGTTTGTATTAGTTTCAATATCTAATGACACATGAGAAGCTCTGACGTAAGTGAAAACTATACACATTAAAGAAGGGAAATAATGTAATGAGACACCAATGTTACAGAGGTGGGTTTCTATGCCCCGGTGCACATTTGTTCAACGGACTTCAAAAAAGAGAAGGTAGCTGGTAATATGTACTCATGCTTCTCTGGTGCGTTAAATGCTAACGATGCCTTTCATTTAACACACCCACAATGGTAACTGCATTTTGTGGCACTCTTGTTACCTAACACGTTTCATTTCTTTTTCTGGCCAAGATTAATGCAGGGTTTGACATGAATTTTTAAGTAGCTGTCAGGATGAATCAGAGATTCATAAGTCAAAGGTATTCAGGCTGCAGTGAATGGATTTTTTTTTTCTTTTTTTTTTTATGGCTTAGGAAACATTTGACATATCAGTGCTCTCTCCTTATGAGCCAATAATAAAACAAGTAAGGTAGAACTCTGGGATTTGGGATTATTTAAGTCACTTTAACTTACTGACGCATATTTGCCTAATCAAATACTTCTGGGTAGAGAAAATGTGCTGCCAGTCTTCAGGCAGTTATTCTGCTTCTTGGCTCTGCATCCCATGGCACTAGGCAGGAGGGCCACCAGCACGGTTATCGGTGGGCACCGGACAGCCCTGGGCATCGCAGGCTCCAGAGGGGCCGTGCTGGAGAGCCGTGGACAGGCTCAGCTTGTTTCCCAGTCACCAGGCCGAACACGTAGCCCTGTGGCTAATCCACTGATGGCACAACAACCGCACCAAGCTGCGGCTACTTTGTTCACTTACAAAAAAAGTTGCTCTGGAATTACTAGTTCTCAGTATACTGCGTCCCCTAAGCACTGTATCTTCCTGTATGGGTCATCCTGGGCTCTTCCTCCCCCCGGCTGCAAGAGGAGTCCCATCTCCTAACAAACTGCTAACAGCAGGAGGAACCACAGGGCGAGGGGAGGTGGAGAGAGCACCTGCAGCAGGTGCCAGCCGCCTGTGACACCTACATGTGGCAGCAGACGACAGAGTTGTGCAGCAGCGATGAAGTCAGAGAATGTTTTCAACGGCAAGATGTGCACTTTGGAGAAAGACGTGGAAAACCTTCTCCAAACCTTCCTCCTCCATGCAGCCTAACAATCTATTCAATGGTGACAGAGAAAAGAAAGTCCTCAGTTCTGTACCAGTGGCTTTTGTAGAAGAAATGAAGAGATTTTATAGCCAGAAGACGTACATAAATTCTCCACCTTGGCCACAGGTTGTGCTGACAGACCTGTGGCATTTCTTAGTTCTGCTCTGGGAGCTTCAGGGACAATACTGAAAATGGTCCTCTGCTCTCTGAATTTGCAGTCAGGCCGCTGCTGTAATGCTTTGACAATTTTTGATGGAAGCTCCAAGAAGCGGTATGTTTCTGACACATCTTAGAAGGGACGACTTAATTCTTCATGCTTGGCAGCTGCCAGAAGTCAAAGAAATGATTAATTGAATTATTTGAATAGAATTCCATTTTGGGAGCCATATAGAGACTTCAAGAGATCCTAGCAAGATGTAAATAAGGATTTCTCTGTTGCTGTACAGCAAAATCAAGTACGAAAGTACTCCTTTTACAGATTTCATAACCAAAAACTCAAACACTATTTCAGAGTTTTGAAATTACCCTGATAAAACAGACTGCGTTCAGTCCTGCTCAAAGCCCAGGAACAGAAACCTTGCAGGAGGGTGCAAAAACTTAAGAAGTAAACAAAAAGTTGCTTAAAGACATAATTTCATTTTTAGGAATCAATTTCAGTAACTAGTAGCTATTGGAAAAAAGCAAAACAAACACAGATCTAAGCAACTTGACGGCCTGTCTGTGCCCAGCTCTGCAGCATCTTCCCCAGGCTCAGCCCCTGGGTCCTGCCAGCCCCACATGGTGTGAGCCAATTCTGCGGTGGTGCTTCCTGCGAGCTCAGCATCGCTCCCCCTGCACAGGGACTCACTGTGCTGCCAACCGCGCCAGTGCTTTCCTGCCGTAGCTCCTGCTGCTGCCTGAGTCTGTGTGAAGGGATTTTACGATATGATCTGGATGATGTATAACATTTTAAAGCATGTTTGGAGCAAAGGACACCTGCTGTTTTTTAAAAGAATACTCTATTTCTTTTTTCCTCCAGAACAGCTCTGCTGAAAAACTAGCACTGAAGAGAACGAAAAGAATCCCTGGTGATGGTGCTGCAAAATGGTCTGTTGGGCTATTGGAAGATACTACCTTTTGCTACAGTCCTTGTTCTCTTTGAAAATACTACTGCTTTGTAATCACGTTTGGTTTCTTTACAGTGAAATTACATGGGAAATGGTATATAGGTTAATCAGATGGCATTTCCACTGAATTTTAATGCAGCTGTTCTAATATTTTCATAGTTGCAACAAGGATTCCAAGTCTTTAACACCATCCAATAAGAGTTCAATTTCAGTTCTCCTGTTCTGTATAGTGCAATTATAAGTTGCCCAGAAGATCAGCTGTTACCCATTTTTCTGCTTTAAAAGTAAACACAGGCTTAAATTACATTTTTTGTGAACTCAAAAATGACTTTTGGAAATCACAGCAGTATTTTAGAAAAGCTGATTTCTAAGTTTCACCCATTTCAGAGAAGCAGCTGCATAATATTGTTTAAACAACACCCTGAACTCTTACGTACGCCAACTGGGAAGCGTTACCTGTAAGAAATCAAACTGGCTAAAAGGACTGTTCCCTGCAGGCACTCTCCTTTATGGGGAATTCACTGCACTGCTCCCAAACTGAAGCATCAGTAAATGAGACTATAGAAAAAACTGGCAAAGAGAAGAGCAATATATAGTAAGTAGCAGTAATACATAGTCAACACATCATATATCATAGGTGAAATGACTACAAACTGTCATCCATAATCTCTTGCATAAACTGTCTCAATGCCAAAGGTCTAGAAAGGACACCAGTTTCTAATGAGCTTTCATAACAGATATGGGCAACTACAGATCGGGTTGTCCAAAGTTACTCACTGAGGTTCCTAACCAAAGACTCTTAAGCACAAAAGGTGGCTCTGAATTAAATAGGAAGGGCCTCACACAAGAAAATAAGAGGTTAAAAGACAGGATCTCGATGCTCAAAACATCAGAGCGCCAAGTATAAAAGACAGCCAGGGACCACAAACTGCTGGAGGCTAGGAGAACAAATCTGGGGAGGCAGGACTAAACCTTCACCCCACGCTTACACTCTTCCCCAAGCAGCTGCCATTTACCATTATGAGAAACACAATGCTGGGACAGATGGACATTTGGTCTCAAACCATAGACTTGCTTTTACGTTAACAGGGAACTGAAAGTTGCATCTCCCCTGGAGAGAAGAAAGGTTAAGTCAAGTCATCACAGCAAAACGATGAGGTCTGATTACACCAAGAAGTCCCCCCTCTGAGCCAGAGTGGGGAAACCATTCCTGTTTCCGTGACCAGTGATGAACAAGAAAGGACTGGTGCCTCTTGCTTCTCAAAGCCCCAGTCAGAGCTTGACCCAAGGAGGAGGGTGTTTTTCCCATGCGGAGGCAGGAGGGTGGGTTAGTGGCTCAGAGCTTCATGCCACATACATGAGCATTAAGTGTTCAGCTGCCACCATGGGGGTACGAACACAGGCACAAAGCAGAGGAAAGCAGCAGCAAGATGGGACACGCACCGGCTGGCCTGGACAGACAGTGCGCATCACTCCCGATGCTGAACATCACACCTGGGTCCTGCAGATGGGCCCATCCACCTCTTCTCTGAGTGCCCATCCCAGGAAGGTATCACTGTCACCAAGGGCAAGGGATCGGTGAGATTTTGGGCAGGATTTCACCCTAGAGGGAATGAATGCTGCCGAGGGGGATGCAGAAGTCTGTACCCACCTACCCCAGGGCCAGCAGGCACTGCCTGCCCCGGGTGCTCCCCAGGCAGCAGCACCACTCGGCCCTTGCGCCCCGCCGGGTGGAGGAGGAGAGCTGTCGGCTGGGAAAGGAAAGCAGGACCGTGACCATTCTTTGTCCCCACGGCTAAAACAGGGACACACCAGGCAGGCAGAGCTAACCCCCCCCCTCTAGAGTGCCCAGCCTGAGAGGAAAAAAAATGCAGGGGAAGGCCAGAAGCAGAGACAGCATAGCAGCACGTAGCCCTGCTCTTGTGGATATCAAGCTACTGAAGTTATCAGAACACGACTTTTCACCATATAATCTTTTTTCTTTTTTACTTTAGAGCCCTTGCTTTGCAATGATGTAGGTGTTTTCGCAGCCCCCCCGCCCACATTTCCCATTTGTTTTCCTTCTCTGTATAAAAGCAGAGAGATATTTCCTTCAGCTTATCCTCTCCCTCATTTCCCGCTTCTCCTTGGCACTGTTAGCACTCGCCTTGGTCCTTTGCCCATCTTCCAAAACATTTAACTGTAAATCAGGTTTCCTTAAAAGGAAAATGCAGCAACCAGGGAGAGAGGAGCAACACCTTTTCCCTACAGCACTTTTCCCATTTGCAAATGAAGGAAACTCTTTTATGCAAACTATTTTCTTATTTTCTTAGACAACCTTATTGTCACAAAACACTTTTCATCGCGGAAGCACAAATATCTAGTAGGATAATTAAGTGACCTGTAAAGAAAAAAGACCTACTGATGTTAATGACTAGCTACGGTATGTAAGTAACTGATATAAAAGTTTTCCATTCGGCCCAAAGTGAACAATAACCTCCAGCAGAGCTGTTCTCGGTTCATTTCTTTTGATGCTAAAACCAGGAGAGGCAAGATGCTTCTGGCTGTGATCTTTCCTGTGAAAAGCAGTCTCAGCCACTGTTTATTACTTTTTAGGGACAAAGAAATTTCTGTTTGTGTTTTTGTAATCAATGCTGATCTTGCCAAGGCTGTGAGAGCTCAGAATATATTGACTTCCTCTGATTTTCTGCAGAAACTGCAGCAAAGAAAAAAGAAGTAAGAAGGTACAAAACTCACAAACCCAGATCAAGCATGATAGCTGCATTTTTCCTGGGCTTGCTTCCCACAGTGTCAGCTCATCACTCTGCTGAACTAACCAATGCTAATGAACCAATGTGGTGTTACTTATTCATACTTAATTATAGAATACGGGCGGCTCTTGGAGAGGTTTCCTCAGACCCCAACACAAGGCACAAATTTTTGAGACTCTTATCTTAACCAGGATAGTACTTGTAAAAGGTGGCCAGATTCCTTCATGCAGGTCTTCCAGCTAGGATATGCTTCAACTCGTAGCAAAATATGCTACAGGGATAATTTATTAGTAAAATATAACCCTTTCAGAGTTGTGGCAAAATACACCCACTAAAGCAGAAGCTGCTTTGCTATCTTCAGTGGAATTGTGCCCCCCTCCAAAAAAATAATAAAAAAAAGGTCTTAAATAGCATCTTATGCAGTCAGGGTAGAGGACAATGCAAACACGAGCTATTTACTGTGCCTGGTGCTCTTAGAACAGGTATACATACATTTTCGTTTACAAATGGGGAAAACAGAGCACGTGTGTCAATAAAAGTTTGTGAAAGGTAAGGGCAGGGCACCTAAATCCCACCCTCATCCCTGACAGGAAAGCAGCACCAATACTTTGAAAAGGCAGGATGAATAAGCAGAACGGCTGGAGCTGCTCACACCTTCCTTGGAAACAGGGGCAGGGTTCAGCACAGCCCTGCCTGCCTGAGGCGCCTGCCCTCTGCTAGTCGTTGTCCACTCCCTGCACGGGGGGACACACGAGTCTGTCACTGTACCCCTGCTTTAAACCCTCCTCCGTCTTTGCGTGAATCAAGATGCTGATGCCAAACTTTAATCCTATACCTTGTAAATACACAAACAATTTCAGTAGAAATGCAACCTACAGGTGCGCAAAGATGCATGGAATACTCAAAGATAAAATGAGGGAAACAAATCAACGACACTGGAAGTAACCGGAGCTGTTGTTTGCATAATTAAATAACCTACAAAGAATTATGTCCTGCTAATACAGTTATGTGCTGTCTGTGTTTTGCAGACTTCATGAACAAATAATATTGAAAACACACAGAAAATTAGGAGGTAAGCATGAGACTATACGCAGAAAAAATGTAGCCATTATTATGCAGGTTAATTACAGCTTTTAATCTGAACTTAGAGACAGAATCAGTGATTTTTTTTTTGATGTAGTGACAAATCCTGCCTATTTACCTATAATGTCAGAGAAAGTGTTAAAAAAAAATAGTGCCATATGCAAGATAAACAACACTTGATCCTGGAGAGTAAAGTATCATTAGGAACTTTCTGAGCTGTTAAAAAAAGAAGAGGGGAAGAGAAAGGCATGTACGCAAAAATCTCATTTCAACTCAAATGTCTGAGATGTTTCAACACTTCTGACACAGCTGAAAACACCTGTTAACCCATGAGACTTCATCTACAGCTCTGGCTGAGAACTATTGATTAAAGGAAATAGAAGGGGACCTGATGAGGGTTTCTTAATCCCTGGTTCTCATCACCGGTCCCCATGACTGGGACTACCTCAGTTCCCAGCACAAGTCCGCCCAGTTTCAAAGGTACGGCAACACCTGCGGGCTGCTGAGGGCCCCCCCCGGGCACCGCAGAGCCTCTGCCACCATGCTGCTCTGAGCCTCGATTTCTCCTTCACCCTCTCCATCTCCCCCAGCACCCCCTAGGCGCAGCAGGTCACCCCGCCAGTTAGCAGAGCTCCCACTGAAGGTCTTCCACCTCGGCACCCGAATTATTACGGAAGGACAGTTGGAAGCTGCTTTAGCTTCCCCACAACCCCTCTCCCCTGCTTTCGCGCTGACCCAAGGACTGGGAGCCACGGGCTGCGGGCTGAAGGACAGGGGACACAGTGACACTGTCTGCTGCTTGGAGAGGCACGACTGCGCACGTCCTCCTCTGGCACCACTGAACCTGCTAGCCACAGCAGCTTTACAGGTCATCTATTTTTCTCCAGAGAAGACAAAGCTTCACAGAAGTAGCTCTCAGACACCCTTGCCTACAAATCCAACACAGAAAACCCCCAAATTAAGAGATTTTAGATGACTCTGGTTGAAGCCACGTACTACAACTCTGGTGGCTCTGCGTGGGCCAGAGCAGTTTGTGGTTTAAAAAGCACAGACGACTGAAAGACTAAAGAGCTAGAAAACAGCACAGCACATCTGGTGTGGTTTTAAGCAACGTTGCTGGGCACGTTCCAGTTCAAGTGACCCTGAATTAGCTGGGCAAGAAACAGGTTTGGGGCAGCAATCCGGGAACTTTGTAAAATTACTTCAGGGGATTTCCTCTTTCCTCACTCAGATAAAACCTCCCCAGAGGTGCAAAACCACTAACTGCTTTTATTACTCTGTGCAGGGAATGGGATTAAAAATAACTGATAAACGAATGAAAATGGAGCAAAAGAAAGAAAACAGTGAAAATAAATGGCAAAAACAAACCAAAAGGACAAATAAGCCAAATCTCAGGCAAAGGGCCAGGAACACATCAGCAGAATGAAACAAGCTAAATCTGATGCAGAGTATCACCAACACACTGCCAAACCCTTCAAAACTGCTGAACATCCTTCAGTGCCATTAGATTTTTATGGGAGTTTTGTAGACATATTGTAGACAGTATGTGCCCTTAGTCATCTCTTTTCCAAATTGAATGATCCCAGTCTTAACTCAGCTGCTCCTCATATGGAAGCCATTCCATACCTTTGAACATACTTTTCCATATAGGGGGATGGATAGGTTTGATTAATAGTGGCACTAATAGCGGCATGTTTGCCAACACTTCTTCTAGTTGCTGCCATCTTGAAGACTTTCCCAGGAAGAAAAAAGGCTTCAGTCATCACACTCAATAGTTGTAGCCACAAGGCTGAACCTTCTTTGTCACCTCATGTTAGCGTCACACTGATGCCACAAGTCTTTGTACTTTCTGCAAAGCAGCAGTCTAGCTTTCATGTACAATTAGCACTCATTTGGTTTTATCCAGTGATAACAAAATCACTCAGAAAACTACAAACAAATACTGAAAAGCCCTTCTTTCTCAATTCAAGTAACCCTTCTCTTTACATCTTCCCAACTCTTCAAAAAACACACACTCCTGAGGGTCCAGCAACAGGCTCACATCTTGCCTGCAAAGCAACCTTTTCCCTGCCAGCAAGGCAAGCACCCAGCACCGCATGTCTTCCAGGTCCAGGGAGAATGGGAAAGAAGCCACACTCTGCGTGCTGAGGCAAGAGGAGCAAGGCAGGGAAGGAGGGGAAACATTCAGTGCAGCGTCAGCTGCCTCCCTGGAAATGCCACCCAACCCAATTGCAGGTTTCTTTGCTGCCCCCAGCCTGGTCAAGGCCATACACTAATTAAGGGAAAACATCTGTAGCCTCTGTCTGTTTCTGAGCTATTAAAAAAAACCCAACCCAAATGCCAGTGACTTCCTGAATTAAATAAAGAAGCAAAAATCAAGCAAACACCTCAAAATAGAGGGAGACATGTCTTTACTTTGTTTTACCTTGGACATAAACAGGCATAATAAAGTCTCTCTTGTTTTTGCTGGAGAGATTTTGTTTGCTCAAGAACCTTGTCAGAGGCAGAGCTGCTGAACCTTTGCCCTTCGTTTTCAGATAGCGTGGCTATGAAATCAAAAAGGTAAAACTAGTCTAAGGCAGACAAAAAATCAGGGTAAAACCATATTATTCAGATAGTAAAGTTCATCTCCTTTCTCAAGAAATCAAGTTTTATTTCATTAGTCTCTAACACTGTTAGTTTTGCAATTCTCCAGCTGTGCCCACAATCCCTTAGGGTAAACAACACTTAAAATGTTTAATAGAAAAAAAATAATAATGATAAAAAAAGGCAGAAGATAAATGTTAGGTCTTTCCTACATTATGAGCAGATATAAGCTTAACTAAAATTGGATTTCAAACTGATAGAGTTAAATTACTTACACCAATGCAAACCAGGTTAAAATAATTTTTAAGAACATCAACTTCAGAGAATGTGAGAGCTTTTAGAGTAAAATAAAACCTCCACAGCCTCTGTACATCATGGAAAAGGTTTGGGAAGCAACAAACTCCTTTTGAACTACGGTGTCAGGGTTTTTCTAAAGACAAAATTCAGTAACAGCTTAGCTTTATAGGATTAAAAAAACCAGAATAACAGGAATAGAGACATAATTAAGAATAACTGAGACAAAATTGAAAACAAGCCACCTAAAAATGCTATTTTGGGGTTTTGTTGTTGGGGTTTTTTTTCCCCCCAAGTAACCTATCTTGGTGTTAGCTAATGTTTCTCTGATGGACTGATTCAACTGTCAACTCCCCAGCCTAGGGCTGGGATGATTTGACCTTGCCTGCTACTGTTCAGTCTAAGTAAATAACCAACCTGAGCCCTGACTCCTATAGCAAAAGAATGTGTGGAAGCAGCTAAAGCTGTCTCTTTACCACCACAGCCACTGAGTTCGCTCTCTGCCAGTACTCTGCCACCAGTACCAGCAAGTTGAACCAACCTGGCTAGGCACCATGGATTCTGCTCTTCTGCATTTGACCCTGTCTGGAAATGATTGCTTCTGATCCTACTGAAAGGCTGGATGTCATTCTCTGCAGCTGTAACACCATCATCCTCTCTCCAGTGGCCCTGATGTAGCGGGTAAGTATTATCAGCTGAGAGTGGGGCATAGTGTCCAAGTCCCAGAGAAAAGCCAACAACAGCAGAGCTGGGAGTGCTGCTCTGGTTTCCCCAACTCACCCATGCTCTAGTCTGCAAGTCCCACTTTCTGGTTCCACTAAAGCACAGGAGAGAGCAATCCAACTCACGGATGACTCAGCACTTCAGAATAAGCAATATCTTCTCATACCTTTGTTAACCTTTACTTTGTGTAACTCCCAAGGCATACCTAGTAATGTTCCTGAGGAAAAGCCAGCCCAACCATTTACCACAGAGCCAGTTTCTTATATTAAATAGCATAACAAAGACTGAATGGCAGGGGAGGGTTCCCAGGGATCACCTGGCTCCCTGTGGCAATACACATCTCCTAATGCAGCCTACAAGCAACATGGTGTTTCTAGGAACCAGGAAGCCAGGCTGGGAAAACAAATCAGGGGGAAAAAAAAAAGAAAAGAAAAAAACCCCGAAAAAAACCCAAAAAACAAACCCAAACCCAGCACCCCCCCTCAAAACCAACAAAGAGACTGAAAACTGGAAAGCAGTTATTCTGGCAGGATAGCCAACCAACCAAAACAAAAAAAAGTACCACCACATCAGGATGGAGTTCAAAGATAATGTTTTGGAAAAAAAAAGTACGATCCTGGGATTTATAAACAGGAAACAGTGAGCAGAAGGAAAGAGCAACTGAAAGTAACAGCAGAATAACGCAACTGCTCGTGGCTGCGGAGAAAGCTTTTCAGGGAGGCCTGAGGAATGCCAAGAGCTCGGTTTACTGAAAACAGGGCCTGGAGATTGATTACATGCATATGTATATATACCTATATTATATCTCTGCATATACATATGTACAACATGCTGCGAATGACAGAAAATATTGGTTAGAGGGCCTTTGTCTACCTAGAAAAAGGCAGAGCTAGAATCAATAGCTGCAGTCTTAAGGTAGCCTTTTCAAAACAGAAATAAATCACAAATAAATTACAAATTTTTAAACTGTGAAGGTGATTAGACAGGGTAAAAAAATATTTGTTGGGGGGAGCACCTCATTTGAGCTGAATAATCTATTCAGGCAGTGCAGGAGAAAATGACTGAAACTTAATTATCTGTAGTAAACAGATCAGATTAGAAAACTGTAAAAATCATTCTGTGATTTCTCATATGAGCAACCCAGCTTCTCAGAAGCTCTGAAACTTAGCGACGGTAAGCTTACCTGGTCTGATCGCAAGCACATTCAGCTATTATGAGAAATAAGTTTTACAGAATACAAACTTTACTGGGTTTCTTCCCGTGTGGACAGAGGTCCAAACACACACTCAGGAAGGAGGTGTACGTGCATGTGTATATTCAGCACTGTCACCAATACCTGCCATGGCAACTGTAACTTCCATTTGCATTGGGATTAATGTAACCTGAGTGCTGAAACGAGATCATTTGATGGGAAGTAATACTTATTATTGAGCCGGTCATCCTTGTTGGCTCCGGGAGCAAGACCAGAGAGGCACCAAAAGCTGCAAATTATAAAACACACACAGTCTTTTATAAGGTGATAATCCAACTCAAGCACAGAGCAGAAATCCTAATACAAACCAAGAAACAGAACAAACAAAAACAAACTGAAAAGAAGAAAAACTCGACAAATCAAACACGGGAGAAGTGTTTTTTCAGGCTTCAACTAGACAACTGAACCATGTGAACCCAGAAATAGTTGGCAGTGTTAACCAAACCTCAAGCTCTGCAAGATACACCCACCCTTAGCTAAAACTACACATCAAGCCTGAAAATGTTTTGAATATGCAGACCTTCTCACAGCAGAAAAAAAGAAAAACAACCCTCAACAGCATGTGAAAGTCTAAATGTCTTGGAGAAAAATATTTATACTCCTATAGAGACACACTGTTTATCTCTCCTATTTTCACATGGAGATAGTCACTGGAATGCCGTCTAATGCAATACAGAGAAACAATTATGCTCCAGGACCTTATGATTATTAAATCTATATGGAGTTTGGATATGCAGCTTCCTTTAAAAAATCTTTATAACGCACACCTTGCTTGTATAATGACAGTAATATAAAGACCTCAAAATCAGATTTGTAATATATGAAAAGCAAATGTCTTACAAACCTTAATTCCCCACCTTACAACCAGGGAGGAAAGGTATGTGCTTTCACACAGAAGTCACACATCTTTTCTTTGTAAGGCCAGTTCTCCCCACAATGAAATGAAAGTTAAATTCCCCACTGGCTTAAAATGATGCAGAACTGGACCTTTAGTAGGTAAAGTCAACTATGGAAGGGCTATGTCTACCACCACTGAAAAAGCTGGGTACCTTTGTTTATACACTGCTTTTTAGACAACAGGTTTTAATGGACTGGCTCACAGGCCTTATTTTCCAAGCACAGGATATGAGCAATTCCTATTGATTATATATGGAAGTTACAGACATCCTGGAGAATGGAACAGGGCCCCAAATATCCTGGCAGGTGTAAGAGCAAAACATTTTCTTAAAATCCTACAGTATATCCCAGCATTTCACAGTTTGTCACTGTCAGCAAAGCAGAACTGCAGACTTCATGAAATGCCATTTTAAACAGCATCTGACTAAATAACCGCCAGAGATATGCCCTGGCTAAAACAACTCCACAATCTCATTTCATAGATGTTATTTCCAAAGAGTTATTTAAAAGGAGTTATAATTACTGAAGAACGTTCCCCCTGCAGACAAATCCCTCTTCATCTGCTCAGCGCATCCTTTTTCCACTGTCAAAAGCATGTGGGCATGATGAGAAGAAAAGGTTACTGCTCCAATGTGCCTGCCTTTCAGACATAATGTCTCTATATTTCTTTAAAGATGCCATTATTTTTACATCACCATTCTCAAATCTTATAGAGCTGTATGTTTCATAATTGAATGATACGAGGAATCAGGGGTTTTTTTATTCTTGCATGTAATGCTTCTTAGCCTTTCAAGTATTCTCACTGGGAATGCAGACTTCAGAAAACACACGATTCAAATCAACTTGAGATGTCACCAATCACACTAGGATACGCAGGATACACACACAACTCCGTATTTCTACTGATACATGCTACACTGGGCAAAGAAAATCTTGTGTTTCTTAAACCCACTATTTATAACACCAGGGCAGCTAAGAGTAATCTCCTTCAGTGAAAATATCAGCCAACAATTTTATTCCAGACATTTTTCTTTGCAAACACTTTTAGTACATTTCTCCTGGAATTACCCTTACTCAAAGCCTCTCAAGACGTTTACTAACCAAAGGCTAGAAACAAAATCAAGAAATAAACCAGTGTTCCCTGCCCACAGGGAGGTACTCTGGACTAACTGGGCAGTTACTGTATCACTCCTGTATGCTACCCAGGGATTAGCCTGGTTTGGTGAGAAGAGTCACCACCACATAGAGAAAACACCTAATCCTCATGTAGTACTTGAAAAGATACAAGATTTTCACAGAATATAGATGTTTCTTCCACACGTCATTTGGAACCAAAGTCCGCAATAATACAATGCAAAAAAACCCCTTGGAGTTACTCTTACGGTTAATGTAAAAGGCTCAAAAACAGGGTTCTGTGGCTTTTATGGCATCATCCTGTGCCCGCACAAGGCATGGGAGCACAGTGACTGCCAAGCTGGCGGAACGGATCAGGCACCACTGGTGCAAGTAGTGACACAAGGCAAGAGCAGCTGAAACCAAGCAGCGTGTGGTCACTCGCCACCGAAAGCTGAGCCTGCGCGATGTGCCAAAGCTCATGGAAAGCAAAACTGGTTTCTTGAGAGCCCACATTCCTGAGGGATGATAATTCTGAGAATACAAGGATATGGATTTTTTTCATGCAAAGTTAACGTATCATATATACACATTTAGCAATGAAAACGCTGCTGTCTGCGTGCTTAGGTGTTTAAATCTGTCATGAGATAACAGCACTGTCAACCTTCAGTCTCTCCTGCTAATTTTTCTGATTCTGCTTAGGTTCAGGATGGCTTTAAAGTGGCATACCAGTTCCGTAATTCTTGTAAATGTTTTGGGGTTCTTAGTATTTAGGGTAGTGCCTCAAAGTGCCACTGGCTCACACTAATGTCAAGTTTGAATAAATCCTCTCTTGCTTCCCTTTTTGTTTCTGTTCACCCAGACTTAAATCAATTCATGGGCAGTGATTCAGCAATTTCAGTGTTATTTATGACATGAAATGAAGGAACTTCAGATATAAAAGAGGGAAATACCAAAGACTTTAAAGAATTTAGACAAAAAGCAACACACTTTATGTGACACTCCAATTATGTAAAATTTCCCCAGAAAGTGAGCCTGGCAGTCTCAAGGATTGGTACATTAAAAGTCAACACATACAGGTCTTCTACACCAAAAAATATACTCCAAACACAATCCTGGACAGCCACTTACAGAAGCTAAAAGAGAAAGAACAAAAAAGACCCCAAACTGAATGGAATTCTTTAGGTGATAACTTTTTAATGTTCTTTCAATACACCACTGATATGGGAAGTATAGTAACAAAGATTTCAGATTTGTTAGTGAATTCTTTTAGACCTTTTTCCTCCCTGCAGATGGACCACTGCTTTGCCCTATGAAGCACTGT